>NC_088779.1:5225551-5825551 GCF_954871325.1 Gordionus sp. m RMFG-2023
TTTGTGTATTGCTTTAAAAATGACAAATTTCTTGAGATGGATTGTAATGTCAGATTTAGCTTGTTATTGATAACTCGGACATAATATTTAATTAATATTTATATATTCTTTTATATATAAGTTCTAATATTTTACATATATATATAATTTTACTATATATATATTAATATTGTTATATGCTCATAGAAATAAAATAAATTTTACATTCAAGTATTTTATTTATAATATAAAAAAAGCGTTAAATAGAAGTATATCAAAATGTATCTTAAAAGTATCTAAAACAGATACATATACATCTAAAATAATATCTAGATAAAGATGCCGATACTTTAATCAAAATCTATCTAGATATAGATACCACATTTTTATTTCTAGATACTTGTATCTAAATACTTTAACAACTCTGTTATTTAGTAAATGTGATTGATAAATATAAAAAATCAAACTTATTTATATTTATTTTTAAACAAAATATTTTTAATATAACGCCATCCGGCGTATTTTTATTTATGGTAAGATTATAACCCGAATAAACCAAAATCTGTATTTTAGTTTAAAAATATTTTTAAATAATATTTAATTTAAAAACTTTATTAAAAATTATTTTGTAAAAATCTATAAATACAAATGATAAGTTAGGGTTAATCGGAGTTTTCTCGATATAATTATTACAAAATGGTCTCTATCATAGAATTAAAATTTATAAGTATGAAAAAAAGAGGTAGAAAAAAATGTTGAAACTATTATGGGTAAGGATTGGATTACCAAAATTGGTCCTCCTAATTATTGTAATTTTTTTTACAATAAAAAGTGATTTGATAATAATTCTGAACGATAAATTATTGCGGATAACGTTCGAAATAAAATGATTGAAATTGAAATGATGGATTTAATAAGAGAGGAAGTGAATCCCTTTATTAATTCTGATATGTGTAAAATTTCCGATAAATTAAATGTTAAATCGGATAGTTTTGAAAATAAAATTGAAATTAATGAAAATCAAAATGTTGATTTAAAAGTTAATAAATTAAATAAAATGTGTAAAGATATATCTATTTTAATAGAGAAGTATGATATAATATATGAAGACACTTTGGGATGTCTTAATGATTATCAAGTAGATGTGAAATTAAAAGAGGGATTTTCACCCATTTTTTTTAGCATATCGGCGAGTTCCCTTCGAGTGGAAGAAGTAAATTGAAGACGAATTAAACCGTTGGGTCAAAGATAGTAATATTATTCCCATGGAATATAGTGAGTGGGCCACACCATTGGTTCCAGTGAAAAAAACTAATGGCAAGTTGAGACTATGTGTTGATTTTCGTGTAACTTAAACCTGTGTGTTGTAAAAGTTAAATATCCATGCCCAGAATTGAAGATATTTTGGCTAATTTAAAGAGTGCAAAATATTTTTCCAGTTGATTTTTCTTCAGCCTATTTACAGTTACTTTTAAAGGAGGAAATTCGCAAATTGTTAACGATAACGACTCCTAAAGAATTATTTGCATTTTGTAGGTTACTGTTTGGATTAAGTGTGTCAGCACCTATTTTCCAACGTACCATGGCATCTGTTTTCCAGGGGCTAGAAGGTTTATTTTATTATATGGATGATGTGTTGATAACTGGGATGACATCAGAGCAACATAATCAACATCTTGAAGAAGTTTCAAGAGAATTTGTGATATGGGCTTAGAGCTAGCAAAGGAAAAAGTGTTTTGGTAAAATGAAATAGTGCTGGGTCATCAAATTAATGGAAACCCTTTATAAAATTAAAAAAATATCTCTAATGTGAATCACCCAAATAGTAAATCTGAAGTACAGTATTTTTGGGCATGGTAAATTATTATCATCGCTTTGTGGACAATTTTGCAAAAGTGGCATCTCCTTATATGATTTATTATAGAAATGGATTCATTTTGAGTAAAACTTTTAAGATTTTGTAGAAAAAATTGGTGAAGAACCGATTTTAAGGTGTTTTAACAGTGATTTGGAAATAATCTTAGCCGTAGAGGCATCTAATAAAGATGTCAGAAGCGCGTTATTGCATTTAATTGATGGTTTAGAGAGACATTTATTTTTTTTTCAAGAATTTATCATTAAGTTGAAACTCACTATTCTGTTATTGAACAGGAAGCCTTTGCAGTTATTTTTGGATTAACCAAGTATCGTGAATATTTTATTGGTAAAAAAAATGGGATTTATACTGATGATAAATCATTGATTTATTTGTTTAAAAAAGCTAACAAAGAATAAATGATGTCCTCGAGATTACAACGTTGGTTGTTACTTGTGGGAAGTTTTAATATGGAAATTAAATATCGGCGAGGGAAAGAAAATCATTTGCCCAGATATTTTGTCTAGATTAGGATCGGGCTGTAACAATCCTTAAGTAATTGACAATAAATTATAGACTGAGAGAATGTATTAGTGCTCTATCATATATATTAAAGGGAGGTTCTACAACTTGGGAGGATCTTAAATTAACTACTTTGAGAGACAAGGATTTAAGTTAATTAAAATTGTGTTTAACTGGTGAAAAACATTAGAAAAACAGACATGAATTAAATTTAAAAAATAAAAAAAGAATTGTCAATTGTGGACGATTGTATAATGAGTGGAAATCGTGCTGTAATACCATGTTAATTGCGCGATTAAATTTTAAGTTTTTTATATGCCGGTCATTAAGGCAGAGATAAAATAAAATTATTAGTGCATGAATATGTTTGTTGGCCTGGTATGAATTTGGAAATTGCAAATAAATGTGTTCCATGTAATAATTGTGCCTCCATGGCCCGTAAAGGAATGGGAGACGTGTGGCCAAAGTCAAATTAACGTGGGAAAGAGTTCAAATTAATTTTTTTGATCTGGATAAAAAAAATATATTTTTTAATTGTATTTCATATTCTAAGGGGTTTGAATATAAAGAAGTTCATGGTTTAACGACCAAGGTTGTTATCAAATTATTATAAAAATTGTGGTCTAAATTTGGGATTCCTAAAAAATTGTGACTGATGGAGGTCCAGCGTTTATAAGAGATAATTTTAGACATTTTCATTACAAATAAAACATGTGTCGGCTCCACCATATCATCCTAGCTCAAATGGCCAGACTGAAAGAATGGTAGCCATAGTAAAAAATTGGATTAAAAAGACTAAACAAGAAGAAAACTAAGATTTAGATGGCACAGTTATATTATAATAATTCTAAAAATAAGGAGGGTCTTACTCCTGTTGAATTGTTTCTGGGTGAAAGAACAATGCCCTTATAATTTTTAAAAAAGGTAATGCTATTATATTACCATGTAAGAGAGTAAATATAAAGTTTCTCGTGGGACAAATTATATGGGCTCTCGTGTGTTCGACAATAAGAATAAAAAATGGGAAAAGGGTATTATATTAATAGAAAATGTGGGTATAAAATTGAACCTTATGAAATCTGTGGATAGAACTACGGGTAAATCTTTAAAAAAAAGAACGAACAATGTAAGGAATGCGAAATTATTATTATTGAATTTAGCAAATCAAATTGTCACAGAAGGTACTATTCCCGAGGACTGGCGAAGAAGTATAATTATCCCAGTATACAAGGGGAAAGGTGATCTTTTAGATTGCGGGTCTTACAGAGCTATTAAACTCTTGGAACATGCAATGAAAGTATTTGAGAGGAGTGTTAGAGAAGCGGTTAAGGGAACAAATTAAAATTGATGAAATGCAGTTTGGTTTTACATCGGGAAAAGGCACGACAGATGCAATTTTCGTGGTGAGTCAAATTCAGGAGAAGCATTCCTGCTAAGGAAAAGAAAAAAACTCTATTATGCGTTTGTTGATTTGGAGAAAGCATTTGATAGGGTGCCGCGTGAGATTACAAGATGGGCCTTGAGAAAATCCGGCGTGGAGGAATGGTTGGTTACCGCAGTGATGGCAATGTATGCTGGAGCACAAACAGCAGTACGGACGGATTATGGTGATAGTGACAGCTTTGTGGTGAAGGTAGGACTTCATCAAGGATCCGTGCTGAGTCCATTATTATTTATCTTAGTAATGGATGTGGTGGCTAGAGAAATGCGTGAAGGACTTCCCGGGGAGATATTATATGCAGATGACCTTGTATTAATGGCAAACAGTGAGGGAGAATTGAGGGATAAAGTTAGTAAATGGAAGATGACTATGGAAGCAAAGGGCCCGAAAATGAATGCATCAAAAACAAAGGTGATGATTGGTGGGGAAAATCTAAAGATGGAAGAATCCGGTAAGTGGCCTTGTGGTGTATGGGGGAAAGGAGTTGCTAGAAATTCTATCCAATGCACCAGATGCCAGAAATGGGTACATAAAAGATGTAGCGGGAAAATAGGCAGTTTGATGTTAGAAAGAATGACCTTTATTTGTAGAACATGCATGAAAGGGATAAATAATAATGATAACCTAAAAAATGGTGGTCTGGATATTGGCACTGGGTTAACCCTAGAAAAAGTGGATAAGTTTTGTTATTTAGGTGATATGCTAAACGCAGATGGTGGTGTAGATTCTGCCAAGTTGTTGCAAGGATCAGACAAGCTTGGAAGAAGTTCAGAGAGATGTCGTCTATTCTTACAAATAAAAAAGTTTCTCTTGAAGTTAAAGGGGAAAGTTCACGTAAGCTGTGTGAGGAGTTGTTTAGTTTATGGCGGTGGAACATGGGCAATGAAAGCAACTCACGAAGCCAAATTAGAAAGAACAGAGATGAGGATGGTTAGATGGATGTGTGGGGTATCTCTGAGAGAGAGAAAAACTTTAGCAAGGAATTGCGAGCAAGATTAGGTATAGAAATGATTGGTATGGTAATGCGACGAAATTGACTAAGATGGTTTGGGCATGTGGAACGTATGACAAGAGACGACTGGGTAAAGAGATGCACAATGATGGAAGTAGGAGGATCAAGACCTAGAGGAAGACCCAAGATGACGTGGACAAATGTGATAGCGGCGGATATGAGAAGCATGAATCTTACAAGTATTGATGCTCAGGACCGTCAAAAAGGGAAAAAGAAAAAAAATCAGAGGGAAAACTGGCCTCACTCCGGGTAAACCTGGAAATCGCCATAAAAACGGAGAATAAAGAAGAAGAAATATATATATATTAATTTGGCATATTAATTAACCCATATATTTCCTGATATTATTAGATATTTTTTAAAAATGGTATTTTAATTCAAATATTTTAACTTAACTGACAATGGTGTCTTAATTAGACCAAATATTTCTGATATTATAAATATATATATATAATGGTATCTTAATTAACCCAAACATTTCTAACTTAATAGACGTATTAGATATTATTTCCATTCTTTCATTTTAACATGTGTCAATGGTAATAATTTTTTTTTTAAAGTTTATCGGTTTAGTTTAATGTGTTAATATGTGTCAAGTGAAATAATAAATTAATAATAGAAGAAAAGAAATAAACATATACGAGATTAATAGATTAAATGGATAAGTGGTTAAGTAAATTCATTTGTAATTTTTAATATTTACTTGTGGATATATGTATATACTAGAGGTTTGCAATGTTTTTTAAAAATTTTTTAACCCGGCTGCTAGGTTTTCAAAAAAATATATACCCGCCTGCCCATTAGTCTAATCCTTACCCGCTCGTCCGCCCGCCCATTAGTCTAAAATATTTTACTTGCCAATCCATTATTTATAAAAAAAATTTAACCAAAATTCGCTATTATAAAAATTAATTATGGCCATTCTATTAATTTTTTAAGCATCTAATAAAAAAAAACTCAGCATTACTCTACAAAAAGTTTTATCATTTAGGAAATTACTATATTAAGCATAAAAAACTAATATATCTAATTCAGTAGGTTACCACATAAATTTATTTGACATATTCATTCGGCTTTTTATTTTATTTTCGTATTTTATGAATTTGTAAAAAGAAATCCTATATTTATTTTAAAAAAAAAAATTTATTGAGATTAAATATATATTTGAAAATCTTATTTCTTTCAAACACAACAATCATCATTTCAAATAATTTCATTTTCATTTTATAAGGGAATATTAAAATAACATCATATCAAATATAAGTTAAATAAATATTAAAATTTATTAAACAATATATTTATAACTACATACAACGCCAAAATAAATCAATATGTTATAAGACACATATTTTTGAGATTTTATAGATTATAATAAATTTAAATAGTTATGGCATGTTAATTTAAGATCACAAAGTGAAGATCAGTTGATTTGAGGCAACCCAAATTCGTCAAGCGTGACACCTTCCTTGAATAAATATAAAACATAATAACGAATATTAAAAGAAAAAAACAGCTGTTTGATAGTTTTTAGTTTTCTATATTTCATGATAAATGCGCCAAAAATGGTTCTGTTTCCACTTAGCAAATTTATAATAAATTTATAAATATTCTCTCTAAAATTCTAGTCATTAAAGTGTGCCTATAATAATTTTTTTTATTAAAAAATTGGCAATTCACAATGTGAACGAACATATTATGTAGGGCTGTGCCAATATTAAATATCGGATCTGATCGGCACCGATATTTAGCGTTTTCCAAAAATATATGATCGGGCCGATACCTGTAAAAACCCGATCCGATCAAATTTTTTCACTTTTCTTTTTTTTTTGTTATTTTATATACATTTATATTACATTAATAAATAAATTTTTTTTAAACAATGCAAATGCAAAACACCACTTAAATTTTATTTATTATTTTAAATAGATTTATAGTATTTTGAAAGTTTTTTTTATAAAAATAGAAAGGAACACCCAAAGTTTTATTTATTTTAAATCTTTTAAAATAATAACACTAAAATAAGAGATTTTTTTTAATATGGTATCTGAATTATGGAAATATTTTACAAAAGACAAAGATAATTTTGCAAAATGCGTTATCTGCGGAATTCTAATTTCACGAGGAGGAATAATGAAAAATTCAATACTATCAATATCCGTATTTTTTAATTGTTGTAGAAATAAAAAAATTAATTAAATGCAATTCGATTTTTTTGCATAAAAAATATTGATTTCTTATTTTTATTTGGTTGAGAGGGGGGGGGGGGGTGGTGAAAAATCAATATAAATATAGGATCTGTAACGGATCGAGTTTGAATCAATACTGGATGGGATCGGTGAAAAATATGTAGATCGGAACAGTTCTAATATTATTTTGCATCTAACTAACATATACTTTATTCTTAGAAGTACTAGAACCCCCTCCTCCTTTCCCGCCAGAGGGAAGGGCAATAGATTCCTTTCCGGGTTCTTTTGTGGGTGCGGATGGGGCTTTGCTAGCATCGTCGAGGTATGAGGTGTCGGTATCGCCCAGCATTTCATCTCCCAGGGCTTCGAGTTCTGCAATTATAAATAAGAAACATTTTATTTCCTATTGACCCCATAAAAATAGGGAAAGAAGAAAAAAGTGGGGGGAGAAAACAAACGGAAATCCATTAAAACGTTCATAGTTGGCGCGAATTCGAGGCGATGTATAACAAAATTATAATAAAAATATAATAATTTTACTTTAATTTTTGTATATGCAGGGCTAAATATTTAAATGTAATCTTAAAATAAAGGTGCTAAATAAATTCTGCGATAATATGAGCGTGATATTTTTTTATATTGGTTTAAGCCTAACTATGATCGTAAAATCATTGGATCGTAAATTCGTTTACTTTTCTGATTGGCCCATTTAATAGACCAATCAAGATTATATCTAAAATATTGCTAAAATTTTATTTATTTGGAATTATGATATAATAAATAAATGTATAAATAGAATAATTATCTGCATAAAAATAGGTATTAATAATGTGATCAAAATCTTAAGATGAAAGTAGGCCATGGTCAAACAATGGGAAACCCACCATTACAAGATATAACAAAAAATGTTAACCACATATTATATTGACATGCATAGAATGTAAGTAGGGGTGATCATAGATCTGATCAGAGTTGTATTCTAGGTTAGAAGTTAAATTTTCTCTTAGTGGATTTTTTTAATTTAGGGTGCCCAGGCCGCGATTAGCTTAAAAATATAAAGAAATATTGGATCTGACAGGTACTTAATTTTTTCAATTTAAACTTACATAAAATAATGTTCAAACCATTGGTTCAAACAATCACTCCAAGATTTTTATATAAAAAATTGTTCCCTTCTGAAGAAAATTCCGACATATGTGCCTGGATAGGATTCAAATATTTGTATTTACTGCTCTATTTAGTGAAACGCAAATTGCCTTTGATCTGTTATAATCAAACTTATTTGTATTTCTATTTTTATCAAAAAAAAAAATTTTTAAACAAAATATTCTAAAATATAACGCCATCTAGCGGATTATTATTTATGAAAATTATTTCCCGAATAAACCAAAATTTGTATTTGCTTGAAAAAATATTTTTAAATAAGATGACATAATTTAAAAATTTTATAGAAATCATTTTATAAAAATTTAAATACAAAAGATAAGTTGGGTTAATTAACGAAATTTTCTCAATACAATTATTACAAAATGGTACCTGTAACAAAATCGAAATTTATAAGTATAAAACAAATTACCAGTGTTTGGTATAAAAAAAACACTAAAACAGAGTGCGTGATATAAAGGTAACTTGTTCCTTCTACCTTTCTAGGGCAAGGGCTTGTTCCCTTATGGGGGCAAGTCGTGTACCGTTTCACAAAAGGCACTCGATTTTTGGATAGGGTTGTAGTGACAACCTACACACAAAACTAAATAATTTAGACCTCAAATTCTGTAAAAATCCTTAACGTTGGGTTTGTTCCCTTGTGACAAGGAAGTAAAAAAAATATTTGCCTTATCTGATAATTTTTTATTTCATGTGAATAAAAAAACTTCATTTACGACTTTGTCACAGTAGTTTTCTGGCTATAATTTTTTTTAATGATTTTAAGGTTAAAAAAATTAAAATGTTACAAACAACTCAAATCGTCATCTTCCTAGACAACTCCCTCACCCCCCCCCCCCATGTTTTTAAATATAGTTTTTTTTTATATTTTGTTTAACATGTTTTATTTACATATTATTTCAATTATGTTTGGGATATTATGTTATTTTTTAAAATTTAATTTAAAGAAAGAGATTTATAATTTTGTGGAAAATTTTATCCAAAATCCTGCTTCTGTGTCAAATTGAACCGAACCGGAATTAACCGTTACAAATTTCTTAACCCGTTATAAGATTATTTAAAAGTGATGCAGATCATTAGTATGTATTGTTTTTAATACCCATTGTAAAATATAAGTCTATCAAACAAACTTATTTGTCTATTTTCAAATGTGTATTCAAATCGCAGTTCAGTTACGCAATAACAGAATTAAGGTTATTCAAGAGATTAAAATATTCTAGCTATATATTTATCAGACACCTTCAAGCCCGGGTACACGGGCCGGGCCGTATTTTAATTTTTTAAATATAACAAGGCTGGGTCTAAAATAATATTTAAAAAAAGACGTGGGTCAGGTCGTATATTTTAAATCGCCATCAATAGTCATACATAAATATTAAAAATAAATGTAATAGCAGGGCCTAAAAATATAAAACCAGGGCATGGCCGGGCCAAAATTTTTTTTTTTTAAAATATGGGTCGGGTCATGCAATTGGTACCTCTGCAGGTCTTTTATATTTATTAATAAGTAACAAACCAGCATCTAACTCTGATTCATCGATATCTGGTACTCCGTATTGCCGACCCAGAGCATCTTGAACTTCGTTAGCTTGGTCTAATAAATCTTCCAAATCGTCTTGGACTTCCTTTTTTAAAACGTTATTTTTAGTTGATGTTGTGTAATATAAACAAAACGGCACGAAATAAATTTTATCAAAGCTATCAATAATAGGCAATTAATTAAGGTAGGGAAATTTTTCAAAAGATAAAACGGGGGGAGGGATGTAAACCCCATAAGTGGTAACTCTCCACCTCCTCATAGAATTACTTCTTTGATAATCTTAGACATTTTGGAAGGAGGAGGGGGATTATTCTTCTTTAAAGTAAGCCCCCTTCAACTTGAAAATGCCAGAGAAGGCAATGAATCCATGTAAAGTAAAATTTATTTCAATAAATCTAAAAATAATAAAGAGTAGAAAAAAAAGAATTCTAAAACACCCCACAAAATATTTACAATTCAAAAAAAACTTAGATTTACTTATTATTTGCCATAGGGAACAAAGAGAAAGAAAGAGAATAAATATAATACAATAAATAAAAAAATATATATTACATCGATTTTGTCTATATTGACATGCTTGTATTCTTTCCTCATTTCCTTCACGCCCATTTTCATAGCGTCGAGCTAAGATAAGCATCATTTTTGTGTTGCAAATAAAAATCCAAAATATATGTCAAAATATATTTTCTTGTATATTCCTTTTTTTTAAAAACGATAAAATGATACTCTTCTATTGCAAAATCACATTTTAATATAACATTTATTTCTTTTTTTGTTACTCCTTGAGGGAAATGAGTAATTATATTTACCGTAGTTTTGGTGTCTTTCAACGCTTGGGTGGCATAATTCGCTTGTTCCATGTTAAAGGATTGATTCCTTAAATTGTCTAATTGTTGTTCGTACCTTGGGATCATAAATAAAATTAGGGGGTTTCTTAATAAATTTGATATTAATTATTTTTTTATACTCTAATTCTTTTCTTTACTTAGGGATTTAAAAAACGAAAAAATCACAAAAAACAAAAGTATAAAAATAAGCTTAAATGTCATTTTATAAAGAACTATTTTGGCATGTCATATTTCAGATGGTTGTAATAAGGAAACATTTGCAATAAAATGCTGGTAGATTATATATTTCAAAAGAATTGCACTTACAAGTTGCACAGAATGGCTCATGGCCAGGTTAAAAGACTTTTGAATCAAGTTGGACAAATAGAGAAAAATATTTTTATGGGTCAGATTTTAAAATGTTTTTTTTAGTATAGTTGATGGATTAGGCTAATTTAGGTCATTTTCCTTTATAAAAAGTTATTATGAATTGGGACAGACAACATGAAGCTAAATAATATTTTAAGGGGCAGGCAAAAATAAACATACATGGGCCAAGCTGGGCCAAAAAATTAACTAAATCTATAAGAGTAAATAAAAATTTAAATTTCTAAACATATTATTAAAATATTCAACATTTTTTTAAAAAATAAATTTCAAAATTATTTTAAAAAAATTTATTTACATTCGTTTCTGTTTAAGTATCTTGAGGGCTTTTTGTTTGACTATGTTCTATCGATGTGTATTTTTTTAAACATAATTTAACAATCAAAATATACTCCTCAATTTACTGAATTTAAAAATATAAAAAACACATATTATAAATCATAAATTTAAGGTTATTGTTACAGAATACAAGGTGTCAGTAAATGGAGGCATGCTAAAAAGATATATAACCAATTGTTTTATAGAAATCAAGCAGATGAGATAAATAATATATATATCTTAAAGCAAATATAAGAAATTGTGTAAATTTAGCTTTATACTTTTAAGGCAAAATCCTAGCCAAAAACCAGGCATTGACTTATATTTAATATATACCAACCCTACTATCCTATACTAGGCATTGAACTTTATGTGGTGTGGATTCTCTTTATTTTAATAAATTTTAAGTATCATTTTAGTATGTGACTAATTACCAGGGATGTGAACCCGGACCCTGAACCCTCGTATTTTGGCTGAACCCGGACCCGGACCCTTTTAAAAAGTGGAGGGTCCAAGGGTTCAGGGTGCTAAAAAATTTTAACTTAAAATTTTTTTTTTTTAAATTAATGTAAAAATATAGTTTTTAAAAAATAATACAAAATTTTTATAATTTTATTAATTTTTAAAAAAATAATATCATTTTTATAATTTTATTAATTTTTAAAAAAATAATGTAAAATTTTTATAATTTTATTAATTTTTTTCGTGGAATCTCCCTAAAAAATAGTCACTTTAAAACTATAATTGATAAAGCAAGGGATGTTGTAAAATATTTAAGAACTCCCACAATTGTTAGAATATCAAAATCCATGAAAAGGTAAATGACAATTTTAGATTGCACAACACGTTGGTCCTCTATATGTATGATGCTAGAGCGATTATTAAGTTTGAAAGATTTCTGTAATGATTTTATCATAGGAGCTTGTGAAATCATTTTGTCAGAAGATGATTGGAATCAATTAAAGAGCTTACTAGTGTGCTGGTTCCTTTAAAAATAACAACATTAAGAGGGCAAGCAGAACAATTATGTTTATCGGATTTTTATGGCATATGGTTAAGATGTCGATTAGAGTTAGGGAGATTAACAAGTTCTTTTCCAAATGAAGTATTAGAAAATACGAAAATAAGAGAGTAACAATATTTACAAAATAGTGTTGTATATGCTTCTATATATTTAGACCTTCAATATCAGGTTTTATTAAGTAGTGAGCAAAAACAAATGGCTATAGACCATTTTGAAGATTTATGGCATACCCAAAACTCTATTATTTACAATACATTGGTGGTTACAACAATATCTACTGGTTGTAGCAATAACAATGATAATGATAACGATATTGATGATCTGGAAATTTTACTATTAGATAGAGAAAAAAAAATTAAATTATCATCTAATAGAAAGGAGCAAAAAATATCTATTGTATCTTTAATAGAAAAGTTCTCGGAAGTTATGAGAATAAATAGAGATGCAAACATTTTTAAATTCTGGGAGGAAAATTCTTCAATATATCCAGAATTATATACCTTTTCTAGAATCGTCATGGCTGTACCGGCAACACAAGTACAATAATTTATGTATTATAAAAATGACTATCTATTATAGGTAAGCGTAGAACGTGGATTTTCATTGTTGACTAATTTACGTGGAAATCTGAAGGATGATATTTTAGAAGATATCATGATTGTGCGATTGAATAAAATATTTAAAATATAAATTATCTCATTTCGAATTATAAATGTATATTGAAGTATAATAAAAAAATGAATGAAAAAAAGTTTTATTGAGTCATTATTTTTATGTTTCCTCTGAACCCAGACCCGAACCCTGGACCTGGGTCCTTTTTAAATTTATTACCGGACCCGAACCCGGACCCTTTATTTTTGTCGAAGGGTTCACCTCCCTGCTAATTACCATTATGTTCCGTAAAAACAATCTAAATTTTATGTGTTTATCTTTATTAGTGTGAGAGGTTATAGAGCTCTATTTCAATTTTATTTCACTTTATATTCGTTTATTATCAGGCATGAAAGCCAGTCTGTTATTATTTTTAAAAATATTTAATTTATCATTATAATAAAATCATATTTTTAGTCACATTGTATCCATCTTCTATCTATTGTTTAGAACATTATGATGATACTATATTTTTGAAAAAGGTTTATTTAGTGACTAAAAAAATCTATACATAATCTTAAAATTTTATGTTATTCATTATTTGATTCAGCATCCATTTAAAATGATGATAAATTATATGGCATTCTATAATATAAAAGATCTAAGTCTTCTCACTCATTATCAATTTTTTTAAAGTTTATTACAACTTCATATATTTTAATGACTTCTGGTGCTAAATATAAAATTAATTTTATTATATTCAGTTTTGGCAAATTGGTTTTAATTAATCAGAAAATGAATTTTTTATTATTGTTGATATCATTAAACTTAACTAATTGTTAAACATAAAATTTATGATTAAACCTTAGAAGAACCTTCCCTCATTTTTTTCAATTGATCCTTATATTTTGTTAATTCTTGATCCAATTTAGAAATTTTTTGCTCAACATTTCCCCCACGTGTATCAATCTTTTATTGATTATGTAAAAAAATAAATAAAATACATTATATTAATTTATTAAGAGTCAAATATATAAAAAGTGCATACAAATTTTATAAATTGTGATATATATGAAATAAAATATTTTTCAAAATCAATGAATTCCATTTCCTCCATTCAGTTCTGTTATAGAGCTATTGGTGCCAGAATTGTGGGATTCTTTATCATCTTTTATTATATTACAAGTATCAAAAAAATCTTTATCAATCAGACTCTTATTATAATCTAGAGCATTTTGTTTTAAATCTTTAATATCCTCTTTAATATCAAGAAAAATAAATTCACTTTTTATTTTATCAATGTTACAATAGTTTTCTAGCAAATAGGTAACTTTAATTAAATTTGTATTACATTCTTTCAATGATAAATTAATATCTTCAAATGATTTTACAGATATTTTCTTTTTTTTTGTCCAATATTTATGAATTAATGGGTATATAAATTGTCTGAAGAATTTAATAAATGCATATACTCCAACTATAATAATAGAATATCTGAGAAATTTTCTAAAAATGCCAAAGGATAGTAGAAGCTTACATATTAAAGCACTTTTAAAATTTCTGTTATTAACTATTTTTCCACTCTTTTTTGTAATATTGAAGGCTAAATTAATTTCTTCAGGAGTTAAACATTGTTGTTCTAAAAATTTACGTTTCTTAATTTCACAATCATGAACAACCTTATCATTATTTAAAAATATTATTGCTTTTTTAACAAGATCTTCCCGCATTTTGTAAAGGTTTATAAATTTGAAAGAATGGAACTTTTTATATTACCGTGGTTATGCAATCATTTAAATTTGGTGGAGGAGGTTTTGGTTTTGATTTTCCAAATAGTCTATCCATATTGTTATCTCGAAAATAAATAAATCCTTTTAAATTATGACAGGTATCAAGTATTTTACTCCACTACTATATATTATTTAAATATTTATTAATTTTTAATAAAACAAATAGTCTTTAATATAAACTAACCCCTATATCATATCATTCTAACACTAACTATATATCATATCTGCATAATTCTATATCTATGCACCCAACCTTAAATATATCATTTAAAGTAACATATTACAAATCATAGAATCTATTCCGTTTTTTATGAAATCCAACACATTCTGCCAAAGCTATTTATTGTGAGCCATAATTCTCTATTCATTATATATAAAGTAATACTAATATACCCTGTATTCATTAATCTAATTTTTCCAACTTTATCCTTTCCCCATTACGTAATTTAATCAAGAGTATCTAAATAAGGAAGAAAAAAAATTGGTAATTTCGATTTTAATAAAAAAAAGATTGATTGTTTTATGATATATTTTATTTAGATATTTAAACAGGTAATTCAAAGTTTTAGCGCCCTGTTGGAAAAGAGTGTGAACCAAATATTACTCTAAAAAAAGGGTCATTTTCTAAAATTTTCTATAGTTAATTATTTTTTTCCCATTTTTCCTTCTTTGCTCGCATCTCCCAACTTTACAATGACTGATAATTGGTTACCTATTCCAGCTAGCTATTACATTCATTTAAAGCATAATCTTTATCATCTTTCAAACTAAGAAAAAATTATTAATTATTTCGGTTAAGGTTTTGGCATAAAATGAACCATGGGATTTCATTAGGCTCAATCGAGTTTAGAAGATTTCAATTAATAAAAAATTATTATATAGTTAATATTATATCTAATATCTAAATATGAATAGTTAAAAATTCTTAATCTGGCCATAGGCATAGCTATGATTTTCCTAAGGGAGGGGGGGGGGATTAAATTTTATTTTGGGCGGGCCTTGGGCCGAGTTACCTTAGTTTATATATAGTCATATAATATTTTTCAAGAGAGGAGGCTATTTTTAATAAAAAAATAAGCCTGGAACAAATATGAAATATATTTTTATTAATTTATATAAAATATAATAAATTACTTGTATATACATTAATATAAAAGCATGGTAATCATTTATTCGAAACAGTATAAGAATTTTATTTATAAAATGTAAATAGACATATAGTTGATTTTCCTCTATATATATAATTGATTAAAAAATACTAGGTAAAATTCCTCTTTTATAGACATATTTGACTGTTAGAGAATATATTACAATTGATATTTTTTCAAAATTTACTAATCAATGCTCTTGATAATAAATATAGCAACAATTTGCATTCATTAACGCCATCTATTTATTATAGATAAAAATGATATTAAAAAATAATCTTCATATTATTCATCCCATAATGTCTTTAAAAGATATTTTCTGATGTCCTTATCAATATTTTATAGTTTTCTGTAAAATATATAATTCGCTATATTGGTAGAAATTATTAGATTGTCATATGATAATTGATTAAATTGGATATACTGTAAATCTACGACATTTAATAATCCACTGTTTGTATTGTGCTTTTATTTTTTTATTTAATTTATGATTTAATTTATCAATAATTTTATAATTATATTTTACTTTTATTAAAATAAATAAATTAAAATTACTCGCTTTATAAAAATTATATTTGATATATTATATTATTTAGTAATTTTATGGATCTATTATTAATAATTATAATATATAAGACTTATCTTTGGCTTATATTCCATTTCTTAAAAAACATTTTTGGTTCACTTTTTTTTTATATATAAAAGCTTTTTCCAAAAATGTATAAATTATGATGAATAGTTTTATAAAAAAATATAAACTTTTACATTCTATCTTTATATCAAATTATTTTTTAAGATATATATATACATTTTTTTTTTGGGGGGGGGGGGGTCAGTGAATGGAAGGAAGACTAAGGGGGATATATTTTATTAGCTTAAAATGATATTAACAAAAAGTGATAAATTTCTGAAGGGGGAGAAATTTCTCCTTGCCCCCTCCCATTGGCTACGCCTATGAATCTGACAATAGACAGTTTATAATATGAGTCAGTTTTTTTATTATAATAAATCATTGTTTTTACAAGATTTCTGAAATTTTCTTAAATAGTCAGGCAACAATTCAGATATGATGTATAATAAAATATGGCACAGAAATTTGCTGAAGTCATAAGCATTTTATAACATTCTTTAACTTTAATGATTTTGAGATGTTTCTTTTTGGATCTGGATAACCTGATAGTAATGAAGAGCTATTGTTTTCACCAAATGACTTCATATGAATATTATATCATATCACCTATAATAATAATCTATTACAGTTTTCAGAAGATTTCAATTCTTGGGTTGGTTAGCAATTCTTTTTTAAATTTAACGTCCTCATCATCCTAACAAATTTTTAAATTGTTGAAAGCAACTTTATAAACAGAGCCTACTTGAACAATGGGGGTACGGAACAATTTGCATCCAATTTTTTGAGTGAGGTGGGGGGGGGGAGGGGGGTGGGGGTGAGAATTTAAGGGGGTAAATTAGGTAGAGTGTTAAATTTTTTGTTAAGTTATCTATAAAAATTTAGAAATAAAACAAAATTTATAGCTTAGGAGGGTAGGTCTAAGTTTTTGAGAGGGGTTAGCATAAAGTAATATAGTAAATAATAATATTTATCCATATATCATATGAATGTAAATTTTAGGGTGCGTCCAAAGTTTTTAAAAAATTTCATTATTTTTGAAATTTACGAAATCGACCTTGAACCCATAATGTATAAATTAGGCCTACAAAAAAACGAATCGAATCGAATAATACTATTATTCGTATTCGTACGAAAATAAAATCATTATTCGTTTCGATTCGAAAATTTTTCTAAAGCTTATAAAATATTTTGCAAAAAAAATTTTACAGATGTTTAAAGATGACACTTTTAAGGATTCTCTAAACTAATTGTCATTTTTGCATATAAAATATAACAAAATTTTAGAAAGTATTTCATTATAGATTTTATTTATTAAAAATACTTTAGTAGCATAAATTTCCTTTATTTAATTATTAATATAATTTTTAGAGGTGATTATGACAATGTAATAGAGGATGAAGATATTATAATGCACTATCTGAATTAGATTGTCTTTAAAATTTGCCAAAAATAAGGTTACTAAATGGGAAAAGGATTTTCTTAATCAAATAATAAGAACTAGTCAAAAAAATTTAGTTATTTATCTGCCAGGAGCTCGAGAATATGGGAAAGGGGCACACTCTATAAAAATGTTTTGACTTGTTCATAACATTAAAAATGATTAAAGAGAAACAATCAAAATAAAATAATTATATTTTACTTTGAAGCTTTTCCTTTTCTTCCATTAAACTTTTTCAGCAAATATAACTTGTTATGATTTGATATTTGATAATAGGAAATAAAATAAAACGAAATGATATCCACTAGGAAAATTTAATTACTTCTTTTTATTTTACTTGCAATAAAATATTTGCGAATAATTATGAATATTTATATATAAATAATTTCGAATAATTTCGAATACGAATAATTTTCCTCATTTTCGAATCGAATAATTGTGTTATTCGTATGAATTGACTCGAATATCAAATAACAAATAATTCGTTTTAGGCTTAGTATAAATGCGAGAAGCATTTTTATTTTTGAAAATTCAATAGACATTGGACGCACCCTTAATCTAAATATATTACATCATAGCTGAAAATTTAAGAGGCTATGTCATTTTCATTATTAGGAAAATAAATAAAATATATATGTATATATGATATGATTAATTAGATTATATTTCTCGTTAATAATAAAAAGCAAAAAACATTGAAATAATTATCTTGAACCCAAATTGAACCTTTTTTTTTTAATTTAATGGATCATCCTTGGATTCAGAAATAAATGTCCTATAAACAAGCTCCGGGTTTGCATCTATAAATTAGATTTATAAAAAGTTATAATTTATATTATAAAACATATAAATTTAACTTCTTTGTTACATTTTTTTCTAAGAAGTAACTATCTATTATTATTTACTTTAACAACACGAAATCATTAAAATAGCTAATATAATTTTAGTTGTACATACAAGAAGGTGTAATAAACTATTTATTTAAATATGAAAACAAAGAGCAAAAAAAATAAATTGATTTTAACATAATATGGCTGTGCCTATATCCAATTAAACCTGAAGATAGTGGTTGTTTAAAATAAAATAAATTCGGATCGATATTTTAAAAAACTAATCCTATATTATAATTATTATGTTATTGACAAGTATCAAAAAAGTCATTAAGGTTTGAATGAGGATTCATATTTTTAATTACTGTAAAATATTATAGGGCTAAAAATTCAAGTGGAGTTTTGCATATTTCTTGGTAATGTCATTACCTAAGCAAAGGATTTAAGAGATAATAGTTCTCATATAAAAACGTTTAAAGAGTCATATTCTGATATATTATTTGAACCATAATTGTATGACTAACATCTTGATTATAAAAATAATTCATTGAAATCATTTGTGATAATGTATCGACTAACACCCTGAATGTAAAAAGATCAATGTGCTTCCTGTTTTGCTTAAGTTTTTACAGTCAGTTATATTTTGCATAGAAAATTAGATTTTATTACCATTTGTGGTAAAATCAATAAATTATCAGATCGGTGAAATGGGTAGACCAGCCCTAACAAAATGTTTTATTGTAAAATATGTAAATATTTGTAAAAAAAGAAGGATTAAAGAACTAAATATTTACGATTATTTTAGAATTTCCCCGAACTCAAAAAGTAAACACGAAGTTTAATGTAATAATCTGATACATAATATTTATAATGATGGATCATATTGGTTTGCTTCCTGTTTTTATATAAAAAATAGTATAAGCAACGGTTAAAGAATAAACGATCTATTGAAATTGTCTGAACACCGTCACTTAAAAAAATAGGATTTGGTATTCATATTATATTCTAAGGGAGTCTGTAGGATTTTCAATGATCAAAATAGTAAAAAAAGAGGAGATTAATAAGGACAAACGCAATCAAATTTTATTAATTCTCTCTCACCATTTGAATGGGAAATTGGAAATATGTAATTATAACATTTTCTCAATATTTAAAATTCGTATTTATTTATAATTTAATATAAATTAAGGATTTTTATACACTTTTACCTTTACTAATGATAATGGTTTATTGGGTTTCATTTTCATATACAATTTTCAATGTCATGGAGATATTTCGCCAAGTCAATACTTGTTTTAAATCTCGTAAAATGCAAGTGAAAAACATCCTCACTTTCTTTTAATATTAATTAACTGAGAAAATATAAAATATATGGCAACATTCTCCATTGAAAGAATTATAAAAAGAAAAATACTTTGCTATTATTGTGAGAAAAATACTTTGCTATTATTGTGAGCGATATTTATAATATCTCACAATTGATGCTTTTTTTGAGAAAATCGTAATTCGATCATAAAAGGATAGTCGTATTTTAGTTGTCAGGGATGAAGCCATGGCGCTATTGAGGGGGGGGATCGGGCTAAGCTCTGTATTTAGCAAGTATTATGTGATTAAGGTTATAGAAATCTTATTTTTTGAAATGGTTAAACCTGTCACGGACTTAACGATGAAGGATACTTTTTAGAAAGTAAAATTATGGTACCATGGAACAAATATAAATAATATTCTTACAAAACGAATATTTATAGATGTATTATCTGATTCATGATAAAGATATAAAATAGAAGGCATATATCATTTTTTTATTTTTCCAGGAATGTTCAGAAAGCTGAAATTTAAAAGAAACACTCTTTGCACGGCACCTAAAAATGTCCTTGTTCTAGGCCTCTTATTTATGTAATATAAATAAATATCAATAATGGGTCATGTCAAAAGAGCAGAGAATCGAGCTATTAGGCCGATCTCTTTCAATTTCGATAAAAAATTTTCAAAATGGAAATTTAATATTACATGAGATAATGGGAATTAAAGGTACGAAAATCGCTTTTACTGATATCAAGTTTTAAATTAAAACAAAATTAGTTAGAATACTAATTCTAATATTAATAACTAAATCAATAATTGATAATTAATTATTTTTTTAAATATTAGCCATTTAATATAAGTAGGAAAGTTAGAATTAATATTTTAAAATGATTATAAAATTTTATTTTTCAAATTTTTATTTTATTTTATATCTTTACCATTTTCCTAGTAATTTCTTCTATAATAGCATGGTTGGTTAGTTATTTTAAAAAAAAGGTAATAATGTATAAGAAAATATAGATAGCGCTATATATGAACATTCTAATGCAATATATGGTTCTTTTTAATCGTTCAAAATCATTTTAAAGCATTAAAATTGATTTAAAAGTAATATCATGCATATCAAAAAATTAATTTTCTAAAATTTTTCTAAAAATATTTTAAGAATTAATATATTTTTTTAAAAAAAAGAATATAATCTCCATTCACAAATATTAAAGAAATATATATAAAATAAGCTATTTGTAAATCAATTTTAAAAATGATTAACTATTTAAAAAAAGAGCTTTTTATTGCATATTTATATAGTTTTTTTATATCAATATCTGTAATTTTTTAAAATAATTACCCAGTGCAATAAATATTGAAGAAATTATTAGAAAAATTGAAATTTTTAATAATTTTGAAATATTAATTTTCAACTGGACTTAAGATAGCCAATATTTTTAATTTTGATGTTTGGCCCCATTGACTTAAGAATCATTATTCAAACTAATTTAGTTTTTAATTTAAAACTATTTATTTAACATAGGCTAAAAAAAAAGTAGAGTTTTGTACTTTTAATCCTTATTATCTAAGGTTATGTTGTTAAACGGCTCGATTTGAGGCGATTTTTAAAAACGGTTAACTAGATATTTTAGCCAGAAAAATATTGTTTAGCTTGGAGATTTCGATAATATATGTCTAGACCTTTGTTCTTTCTATGAAAAAAATCTTCAAGCTTGCGTAATATCTTTTTGGATGAAATATTAAATTTTCCGTTTTTAAAAATCAGTTCAAAACAAGCCATTTAACATCACTAATCTAAGGTAATATAATTGCCAATGAGCTAAAATTATGTTTTATATATTATTAGAACATATATAATGTACTTTTTATAGAAATTGAAAGGGATCAACTGAAAGGTTTTTTATTTGACAGAGAATGACATCATTAGTGATGGAGAGGGAAAATTTTTTTCTCTATTTAAAAATTGCAGTTTTATAATATAATTTGAAGGAAACCAAATATTATCTATATTAATTATAAAAAATTTATGTTACTAATTTTTAAAAAGATAAAATAAAACTAAAATGCAATGCCTTCCAGTAAATTTAATGGTAAGAAAATCCACATAAGGTCTGATCTTCCCTCCCTACACAATAATTCTGGATTATAATGCAAAATAATAATGTGAAAGTAAATATTAATTTTGCTTATTTATTTATTATGAGCCAAACTTTATTTTTATTTACAATCTTAATATTTATAATTATAATGAATGTCAAAAATCAATATTTTCTTTAGCCAATGTTGCTTCTCCTACATCTTGAAGACGTTTAACAACAAAATTTGTGGTATCAATAAATCTTTCAACACAATGACCAAGACATCTTTCAGTTTTATTATCTAAACTTGACCCAGGCTGCCTATCTTTATAACATAAATCCCAGCATTGATCATTAACATCATGAATTAATTGTTGAAATCTTTGTTTCTGACTTTCCATTTCAATAAAACTTTCCAATTTTCCATCCAGAGTAGAATTCATTGATTGAGACAATATAAGCAATGCCAAGAGCTAATATTTATTAAATTTTGTTGATAATTTAAATATATGTATATTAAAGTTAAAAACTATCCCATAATATTTGACAACCCTTTTAGTATTTTTGCCTCTTCTTTTACCCTCTTTTTTTGAATACTTTCACTTATTTTATCTTGTTCCTCTTTATTCATGATTTCAAGACCATCTTTTAAGGTTTTAAGTTCACTATCAGTTATATAAAGATAATTAATATCAGATTCCTGGTAATATTTAAATGATATTTTAACACCTTCTGGCAAAATAGTATTAAAAATTTCATATACAATGGGAAATTGCAAAGCAGAAAGATTTTCAAAAATAATATTTCTTTGATACATATTTAGCATGTAGCTATTTTCAGGTATTTTACTACGTTTTTTAAATGTGGTTATTTTTGTAGTATTTGCAGGAGTTCCATGAGCATCTTTTATTTTAATGTTTAGAGATTTTGATATCCTATGTAAAGATGATTGAAAATTTTCTAAAACAGCAAAATCATATGATTTTATTTGAACATTTATAGGTTGATTAAAAACGGGTTTATCATCTTTGTAGATCCCAAGTGATTCATACCAACTTTCAGGTGGATCATAGACTGAATATTTACGCAAAAAACTCGATTTAAAATATTTTGAAGAATTATTTAAAAACTTAATTATCATTTTTTAAAAAAGTAAAAATCGGAAAAATGCAACATACTTTTCAAATGTATGAATGTATAAGACTGAAAATATTTGTATGCTATATAATAAATTGAGCTAATGCTACATCAAGACCTTCCCCAATAGCTTGCTTAAAAAATTAATTTTTCAGTAAAAATATTTTTATTGCGAAATTTTATTTGGATTGTGGGATATTTATTTTAATATTTATGGATATTCATGCTTATAATGTTTTTACTTTTATGAAGTAGATATATATATATAATATTTCTATATATTCATATTTGTATTTTCGATATTAAAGGATTAAAAAATTTGTAGGTATTCAATTTCATTTATTTATAATTGTTATTTTATATTCGTTATATTATACGTAAAAACAATAATTTTATTTTTTTTAACTTATCATATATCTTGACACCATCAAAATTTAACGATTTGTGAAAGGTTGTCAATTTTTAGTTTTAAAAAGTGCTAATAAATGAACACAGCAGATGACAGTAAAAATTATATATTTTATGCTTCTACAGACAATGTAAAATATATATCGAATATACTAAAAGCTGTTCAATTTAAAGAAGTTAATTACATTGATATTAGCATAACCCCATTTTGAATGTAGTCAGCTAACTTTCATGCCACTGACCAGGGAATAAAAATAACTGTTGAAGATTCCCATTGCTTGCAAGCTAATTCCTACCTACAGAAAGAAATTTTTAATGATTATTCCTATAAAGAAGATATAAAATTTAAAATAAATTTGAATATATTCATTGTAAGATATTCATTTGCAATTTTATGTAAATTATAAATTAGGATTGTTTGCAAATATTCAGCAATAATGTTACATATTCTCCAACAGCATTAAATCAATCTTTTAGTAACAAAGTTCACTTGAAAGTATACTATAAAGAACATGGACATCCATTAATATTGTTACTCGAAGAAAATGGTGTTACGACTGATTGCTCAATTAAAACACAAGAATATGAAGATGTCATGGAGTATGATTTTCTAAACATTGATATAGTTAATAAAATTATATTCAAATCTGAGGCCCTTAAAGAAATATTTAATGAGATTGATAATTCATGTGATGTTTTAGAGATACTTATATCTCCAACTATTCCAAATTTTAGAATAGCCACATATGGAGATTTAGGATCAATTTATGTAAATAATCCATTATAATCTAAATCAATTTTATAAATAATTTAGATTGATTTTCCAAAAGATTCTTCTTGCATTGAATATTTTTCTTGTAAAGAAAGGCAAAATAGTAGGTATATAAAATTTACTATTATTGGTCATAAAATATTTTAAAAAGATTCAAGCACTCATTACTTAAACCAGCACTCAAAGCTATTAATTATTCCTCAAAAATATCACTGAGAATGGACAAAAAAGGATGCTTGTCCTGGCAATATATGATTAAACATGATGAAAATATAATATCATTTATAGAATTTTATTGCTTGCCACTAGATGAATATGATGAATTGATATAAAAAGCTATAATGTATTTATACTTAAACCCTAGAATACCTGACATAAATCAAAAGAGTCCATTCGAATTCTTGAATTGTGACATCACATGTAGCATTACCTTCATTTTTTAAATATGTTAAAAATTTTATGAATGTTTTTTTATATCTAATTTTGCATGTTGGTTTAGGACCTACCCAAATTGAGTGCATGTGAATTATACAGGGGCTCATCTACTGATAATTATGCTGGGGTTTCCCCTTAGAATGCCAGCAAACCTTTTTTTTATAAAATAATCAAGTAACAAAATTTGCAAATACATTCTGCTTTTCTCTCCATTTTTTTTAGAATGAGTAATTTATCATTATATAGTTTATATTAATTCTTGGGTGTCCTACCAAGCAAAAACCCATTTTAGGCCTATTTTATAGTTAATATTTGTAAAAATTAGGCTAGATTTAAGTTGAGGAAAATACATCAATTAAAATGTACTATAAAGGAAAGTATGTGAACATTAAACAATTTTCAGACTATTTCCTTCTCAAATATAACCTCTGAAGCAAGATCGGTGCAGCAAAACAATTTATGGTCAACATCTTGCTAATTATTCCATAATAATTTTAAAAAATGTTGCTCTATTTATATATTTTTTTTATTAGATTGGATGTTATAAAATGTAGTTTAAAATGTATAAATATTTAAATTGTTTCATGATAAATATTATCAAAATAAGTATTAACGAATGCATATAGATATTCCAAGGTTAAGACAAAATTTTGGCTCCAATAATCTATTAACAATTTAAAAATAAAGTGCAAGATGTGTTGTGAAACTATGTCTGTTAAATCATTTTTTAGAAAAATATTTAGAGGTGTGCCGATATTAAATATCGGATTGGCACCGATATTTAAAAAAATATCGAATAAGACCGGTATTTTTTTAAATGGTCATTTTATGATTGTATATATAGAATTTAATTATGTATATTTTTTTTATTCTATAAATAATTTCATATTAATAAATTAATGAAAGGAACTAAAACAAAATTTATTTGCTCTTAATACTTAAAAAAGAATAATTAAAATTTTGCACTGTTTGATGTTATATTATCTGCAAGATTTTAAAATATTTAACAAGTTAGCATTCAGATAGTGTTGTTAAACTGCTCGATTTCGCCATTTTTTAAAAATGGTTTGTCAAAAGTAAATTAATCAAGTTTATTTATTTTACCTACTTATGATAGAAAGGTTTGGGCTTCTATTGGCTAAATTTCAAGGCTCAAAATACATTTAATCATTCGTGAAAGTTAGTTAGATTTTCGGATCGGTTGAAAATTTGTGGATCGGCACTCCTAGAAATATTAATTTTTTTTATTAAATAGTCGACATGGATGGTGGAGGTCTGCAACAAGCGGGTGTGGGCGAACTTTATCAGTTATTTTAAACATTGGGTGGGTGGTGGACGGGTTAAAAAATAATTTTTAAAATAATAGGCTTCTGAATTTGAAACATTTTTCTTTGATGTTTCATAATATTGCATATTTTATAAATTTAATTAAAAATAAATTAGAATAAATAAACAAAAAACCAGATCAAGCTAAAAATAATTTTTATACATTGACCCGGTGGCGGGATAAACATAATTTATAGATAAATTGGCGGGAGGGTTAAACAAATAAAAAGCAACTAGTGAGCCGATTTGTTAACCACTGTAGACCTATAAAGGTATAGGACTATATTTTAATATGTAATTATTTTTGATGTTTTAAAATATTTAAGATAATAATAGATTTTTTTAAAATATCTTTTAACCTTTACATGATCTAATGCCATTAATAATTAAAAGTATATTTTAATAAACCCAAAACTTCATTCAATTGTGATTTAGTATGATAATACGTTTTTTTCGTCGGTCGCCTTCAAGTGTGAGAAAAATAAATTTTGGGAAAGTCACTGTGAAAGCCTTTAAAATTTTATGCACCTCTAAAATTTAGAGTTGGACTATAAATAAAAAAAAATTTACACCTAAAAAAATTATAGATTTCTCATTTAAGCTATGATATCATTCATTAGATTTATAGCATTCGATTTGTCTAATATTAAATTTTTTAAATCCAAAATAAATATTAAATATATGTATTATACGACTATTAACATTTATTACTCCGAAATAATTTAGAGTATTTACGTATAATGCTCATTAAAATTTTTTGCTTCATCATATTCGAACTTATGAATGGAATAATTGGGTCTGCATTGCGTCTAAGGTAGGGATGTTATCCTGGACCCTTAACCCTGATATTTTGGCTGATTCTAAACCCTGCCTTCCTTTAAAAGTGGAGGATTCTAGGTAAAAATTTCTTTCAATTCATGAAAATTACTTTTGAAATTTTTTTTCGTATAACCATATTTTTTTCTCTTCCCATTTTCTGGCTTTTATACTTCCATTTTATAGATAATATCTTGTTTTATTTCGAAAGTTAAATATTGTCAATTTTTTAGTATAGGTAATAATATTTTAATAAATTTATTAATATACTATACAATAAGGACACGTTGCTTATCTCTTGTATTATCTCAATTTTAAAGAGTAAAATATTGAGAATTTTGTAACAGGCGCGTAAATAATATATCCAAAGGTTTGCAATAAATGGACCTAAGGACCTCAAATAAAATTTATGGAAAACACCCCCACCTAATAAAGTCTCACCTCCCCTTTTAACAAAATCCTAAATACGCCTATGCTTTTGTAGTTTAGGTAATAATATTTTATTATAAATAATATTATAGGCTATGAAATATAACTTTTATAGTATAAAATCATGTATGTGTATCTAAATGGAGTATAAAATATTTGTTATTCTAAGTCAATATTCTGCAGACCCTGGACTCGAACCGTTTTTTAAAATTCAATTTCTGTACCCGGACCCTTAATTTTGTCGAGGAGTTCACATTCCTGTTATAAAGTATTTCAAATTTATAAAATATAATTTTAAACCTTAAATATATATAAAATGATACTTGAAAATGGAAAAATAGAAAAATAGAAATTAGTTTTAATACCTTAAAATTAAAATAATCCCTAAAAGACAAAATTTAAACTTTACAGATAATAAATTAGAAGGCTATTATAAAAAATAAACCAGGTCAAAATATTTAAAAGGTTTTAATTTGTAATAACAATTTTAAATTTAAAATGTTGTTAATGATATGGCCCAGTATAACTACCATTCAATGCTTACGCCTAAGTATTTTTTAAAACAACTAATAAATTTTACCAATAATAGCACGGAATAAACAATGATAAAATTATATAAGTAAATATTCTAACGGAAAACTAGAAGAATTGATAATGGTGTATTTATAAATATTTTTTATCTGTTTTGTTTGGCCTTGGGCCGTAATTATTTTTAACCCTCTAGTAAATTATGCTTTGAACAAGTTTTCAGGTCCTTAATCAACTTTTATGAAGGGTGATAAGATAAAATTTATCTAGTCATCAACTTTATAAAAGGTTTTTAAAATTTCGGCCCGTAAAAATACTTTACGCCCATAGGCTGCGCCGACCATTAGTGTATAACTAAAGATGATTTGTTAACTATCATCTCATATTATCGTTTAAGACTATATTCCAGGGATCCAAACCGAAACGAATATCGGTTCAGATTCGGATAAAAATAAAGGTTAAGGTTCGGTTAGAAAAAATAAAAATATCGGTTCGGTTCTAACCTCTAAAAACCGGTTTGAACACTTTTGTATTCACACCTACATCTGAATTATGTATAGAGAAGAATTTTTTATTTATTTCATAATTAAAATAAAAAGCACATACATAAAACCTTCATTTTTATTAATTGCACATTATAAAATAATGTTTAATTTATAAATTTTAAAAATAAATATCATTGATTAATTTTAATATGAACAATTATTTAAAATGTTTTATTAAGCCGCACAATATATATATTTTCAAAATTCGTCTCACTCAAATTACGTCTATAAGGAGATAATATAAATTTAATTCTTGAAAAGCATCTTCCCACACTTACTTATGTAGTATCAGATTTGATGTATCATTATTAATAATATGGATTTAATTTTGCTCTAGGCATCATAATTTATAAGCTTAAAATTTAATAAATGTTGCAAAATGGTACTATACTAAAGTTTATAAAAATTATGACTGACACTTATCAATTAAATGTGATTGATAATAATCTTTAAAACAATTCTAATATAATTAAAATTTTTGCAATATATTAGTAATAACTTACACATTATTTTATAAGCATAAAATTATGAACTTGAACCGGTTCAAAGGCATTTTAGCGGTTCGGTTCAGGTTCGGCTAGAATTTTTTTAGAGGTTTAGGTTCGGTTCGATAAAAAATACCGGTTTTTATCGGTTTAAGGGTTCGGTTCAGGTTCGGTTTGGATCCCTGCTATATTCTGCTCTACGCTTATGATAAATTACATTTATTGCTTGTTAAAATATAAGATTTCAAAGATAAATTTTTTTTTTATTAACTCAACTGGTTAGACAGTGTAGGCAGATACTCTCCTAGTATGGTTCAAAGAAGAATTTTTAAATTAAAAATAATATGCAAATATAGAAGATCGGACACCTCTCTACAACAAAACTTGTGGAAAATTAACGTGAATTAAGGTTCGTTTCTATTTCTTAATCCCATTAGACTTTATGTTCATATTATAGATGACGTTAATACATATCAGTTATTTTTAAACATATTTCTTAGATTTTTTTTTTCTTATCCAACTATTGATTGTTAAATTATTATTATTATTTTTTTTAAAATGAGATCATTTTAATATTGTCTATCGTGTTCATTGTGACTTAATTATTTTTTTTAAATTGAAAAGAAAAATGTTTCACATTATGAAAGAGACTTATTCTCCTTATACACGATGTTAACTGATTATTCCATCGGAATTTGGGGTAAGATTGATATTTTAGAATTTATTAAATTTTTTATGATTCGATTAAATCTCGTTCAATGATAGTGTTGTTAAACAATTACAGCCGAGTTTTTAGTAGAAAAATTGACTCCGACTTCATGCAACCAAATTAGGAATCCGATAAAGAAGCAGCCTTTAAGACAACACGTTTATTATGTGCAATGAGAAATGTGTAAGTTGCAATATATAATTTAGAAAGATAGCTACTTTTAAAAAGTAGCTCCAAATGTAACGTCGCTACTTAAATAGCCACTCCAATTATGCCTAAATTTTCTTCCCCTATGAATAAATTGCAAGTCCGAATTATATATCTTTAAATTCTAATGATAAAATCTTAAAATTTAAAATAAAAATATAGCTTATACTTTTTTTCCCTTAAAAAATATTTTTTGCTTAAATAGTCTATATGAAAAAACTAGAGATGAAACAGGTATCATATTTTTTATTTTAAAAAAGCGGTTTAAAAAAATATAGTAAAATTAATATGAGGGGGGAAGCCACCCAAAAGTCTTCTTATTAGAATATTGGATACACCTATGTTAACACAACACTTAACAATAATTATATTATATTATATAATAATAAGATTAGTTTTATTAAGATCAGATTAAAAATATTTTCTTTGATATTTAATCAGCCACCAATACACTTGATTGATTGTATTCATCTTGCTTGAAAATCGATTTTTTTAAAAAATCTTTATCTTTTCTGGTAAATAATTATTCATAAAGAACTAAAGGTGAAAAAATTGTTTATAAAAATATAATGTACAAATTTTTTTTTTTTTCTTAAATCAGTTCTAACCACAACCGTTTGATATTCCGAAATGATCGGGCTTAGATCTCCGAAATAAACAAATAGTAAATTTGGCTCAGTAGTCAATATACGAAATCTAGATTAAACCAATAGAAGGATAATAATGTCGTTTGAAATTTTTAATACTAATGCTTTTTTTTGTGTAAATATAAACCTAGTTGGTATATAAAAAAAAATGCAATTTTAAAAATTAATAAAATTCGTTTATCGAACGAAAATATGCAAACTAGTTTTGGTTTCTTTCGTTATCCATTTAAAAAAATAATATTAAATGCACCTCTATGACAACCCTGAATTTAGAGTGTTATTTTTTTTATGTCTCAAAATCGAATTAAATTTTATGTTAATTATTTATTGATAAAAATATTAAATATTTATTAGCAGGTACCAAATTTATTATAAAACATTCATTAAAAATCTAATTTTTTAAATATATATTCATAAAATGTAGCGTAAAAGCATTCATTCGTTTTGAAATCGGAGCAATCTTTTTTTCAAAAAATAAAATTAGAAATACTATTTTAAAGAGAGTAAAAATTTTTATTACTACAAAATTCATCAAAAATATACGACGTACTAAATCAATTTTTGCAAAACGTGCAGTTTTAAAATTATATTTACATAAATTTGTTTTTTTTAATAAAAAAAATAAAATAAATATTATTATTTATTTTATTTAAAAAATAAATATATAGATGATAGATGGCGTTAAATAATTTAAGGCATTTATTTAGATATATTATATAATCTTTATCAAATTAGATATCATGTATACTAAATATGGAATGAATTTGTATGGTTAATATATTACCAAGCAAATAAATACGATAATTAGACAATAAAATATAGGTATTCACCATTAATTTCTGTTAGACACTATATTCGAAGTTTAAATATTTGTTCATATATTAAAATTAAAGATGTTGTATAGATTAACTTTGCGCAGTGGCGATACCGTAACCGATGATGTTTTACCGAGGTGCGGTTATTGCTAGTTGAAAACTACTACCAATACCCCGCCACACATTCTTTACTGAATTGTGTAGGCAATTTTTACTCGGCCCTAAAACGGCCCCTCACCAAATAATTAATTTAGAATTATCAAAGGAATAGAAATCTGGATACCACGGCTCGAACGGGTTTCGGGTCCGGCCTAATATTTTTAAATAATTCCGGGTCTGGCAAATTTTTAAATATTTATATCATTTTACATTTTGCTAATTATATTGATATATTTTAAAATTCTTGCAAGAGGCGCTAATATTTTTATTTTTACACCAAATCAACGCGTGTGTCTCATCATTCCCTTCAAACATAAATTTCAATTTAATAACACAACACAGGCAGAAATTAAAAAGGCAAACAAATACAAAAATTTTAGAAACTTCATATTCACTCCAGTAGTGACTTCTACTAACGGGCATTTTTCGCCTTCAACTTTTATGTTTTTAAAAAATCTGGATAATAAAATACGACTTTTCACAAATGAACCCAGAGAATTTCTTTTTATTCGACAAAAAATTCAAATAGAAATTTTTAGACACAATTATGGTTCCTTTTTGGGGACTTAATTATAGAATTTTATTTTTAATTAGGTTTTAACTAAATTTAAAAATATAAATAAATAGATATTACCAAAAAAAAAACTAATTTAGAATTATTAATGCTTTAACTGCATATTAGAGATCTGCATAACATGGCCCATATTTTTTAAAAAATTTCGGGCTGCGTTCCGGTTTTATTTTTTAACCCGAAATTTATTTACATTTTGTCAAATAAATTGCTATATTTTAAAATTCTTGCAAGAAATAAGGTGCTACTATTTTTTTTTATTTGATATTAAATTTTTACACATTTTCAAGCTTTTCGGGACATATATAAAAAAAAATTTTGTTATGGATCGGGCTGGGCAAATTTTTTTATAAAAATTCCAGGCAGGTCTTGAAAAATTTGGCCGGAACCTAGTGATCTTGGTTTTTATCAGTTTTTTTGCAAACTACCCATAATCAAAAATATGATTTTCATCAGCTTTTTTGCAAACTACCCATAATCAAAAATATGATTTTCTTAGGAATGCTTAGGCGTGCATCATTTTTGATCAATTTTTCCCAGTTCTAAAATCTTTTATAGTTAATTATCCGTGATTTTTATGCATAAAAAAATATCCAAATTCCAATTTATTTATATTCTCAGATTAAAATAAAGGTTCTATTTTTCGGAAGTGTCTCTGGAAATTTATTACTATTGAAAAGCTAAATTTTTTTAATCATTTTATTTGTGCAATATTTAAATGAAAAAAGATATTTTGAAATAAATAAAAAATAATTATTAAAAAATAAAAACTAATTAAAGCTTCTGATTCAAAATTCTTAATTTAATTTAGTACACAGCTAGGTATCTGTTATACCCCTGGCAGTCTCGAATTATTTTTAAACAGTTTTCTGTTTAGCCATCATAGCTTCCCTAAACAAAAAAAGAAAGAGGCGAGGCCATTATGATTTACCACATCTTTGTTCCATTTGTACCAAAAAAATTCTATAAATAGCGAGTAATTATTTAATGTACACTTAAAACAAACCAGAATAGGGTGTCATGGTTGAATAGCCTAGGCTAAACAGAAATAAGATTCAAAATTACTATTTTCTAAACAGTTACGAAACAGTTCTAAAGCCTAATCACATCATAGATTAGAGCTTTGCAAATTTAATTTTTCCTGCCAAAGCTAGGCTCAGTTATATTTTTTAAACCCTGCCCGAATTTTATCCAAGTCTGGACCGATTTTTCACGAGGTTTTAAATTTGCAGGGCTCCATCGTGGATGGCAAATAAAATTTTACTAATTAATTAACCGTATATATCATTTTAATAATTTTTATTATCATAATTTAAGAATAATTATGTATGGGGTTGTATAATTTGAAATATAATATCTATTTATATTTTTTTAAAAAAAATTTGTTAAAAATAAATATATTATATAAAACATGATTAGTGTTCATCAAAGCATAAATACACATTTATTGGTAAGGCAGCGTTTGTGATAAAAAAAAATGAATGACACAGACGCGACTCGCTTACCCCAGTTATTAAAGAAAAAAAACATATAAACGTAAAAATTTGGCGAGTAAATTATTGATTAAACATTTTCCCATTTCCTTTTCAGAAAGAATTATTAATATTTTTTGATTATTTTGTTTTGTAAAAAAAATAAAATTAAAAAAGGATAGGTGAATTGCAAACCCTATAAAAAATTATATAAAATATTTAAATGAAATGGGTATAAAAAAAATGGCTTGGGTTATTTTTATTATATTTCTAAATGCAGTAAAACGAGAAGGAAAAAAAAGGATAAAAGTATATCGATCTGGAAGTGGCGTGATTTATCATAACTAGATAAATCGGAGATATATACATCTAATGAATTATTATATTAAAATAATTATAAAAAATATATATAATACAATGGACGATTGCTCGTACCAAAATCAAGAAAAATGGAGTATCAATATGGCCGCAAAATAAATTACACATTTATCTTCACAAATACAAATAATATTTTCTCCGTGGTAGGAGAAAGGGGGGGGGGAGAAGAAAATAAACTTACGTAGGACAAATACTTGTAAAAGAGAAAGAAATTGTTATATATATAACTTTTTTTTTAGTAATAAAAAATTGGCTAAATATAAACAAAAAAGTCAAAAAAAACGATTTTACCAAAACAAATATTACCTAGGCTTCGAAATAGCCAAAAGAGGGCTAACCTTTTTCTGCTATGTTTTTAGAGACATTTCGAAGTAGTTAATATTTGTTCGACTAATACATTATTGAAACGCAGCCTTAAATAATTTCGAATTAAAAATATATTTATTTAGAATATTATTTTTTGATAAGGAGAAGGATGGGGGGAGATTCATTGAAAAAAATAATAATATAATATAAAATATTTGTAATATTTTTTATATAAAAAAACTAATTTTTTTTTATAAAAAAGATTTAAAAAAAAATAAGCTATTTACAGAATAAATTTACACTACATCGAAAAATGGTTTATTTTCAAATAATTTACATTTTGATTTATTAATATATATATTATAATCTTATTATTTTTTTTAATCAAGAGAAAATAAAGTATGATAAATTCTTCACTTATTTATGGCAAGATATTTCAACAGAGGGAACTAACAATGCTAGAATTATATTAAATGCTTCAATAACGATTCTGTTAACAATAAAAAAAACCACCGAATGCGAAATTAATAATTATATATACGCTTTGAAACACGCCATATAAAATACTTAATATATTCGTTTTGAAAAAAAAAACAAACTCCAGCGTCAATCATTTTTATTCATTAGATTGGCTATGATAGGGTCCTTCCATCCTGGCATAATTTTTAGCATTTCTTTCCGTATCACAAAATATTTGCCTTCACCCCCCCCCCCCCCTTATTATTTTGAAAGGAGAAGGAAAAAACAACAATATAATCGAATTGTATAAAGTCTCCACTTTCTATGCGCCCGCGACAAAAAATATCTAATATTTGAAGAGAAAAAAGAAGGAAAAAAAATCCCAAATTTTAATTGGCGATAGACGCCTCTTTGTATTCGGTATCTTCCATGTTGTAGAAATTTTCTAGTTTCCAGTGCAGGGTCTCGAAAGTGGGGCGGTCTTGTTCGTTCTTCTTCCAGCAATCAAGCATGGTGTCGTATAAGAGAGCGGGGCAGTTAGGAGGGCATGGCATGCGGTAACCGTGCTCGACTTGGTGAAGAACTTCGGCGTTACTCATACCTTAATTTTTGTGAAATATTTTATTTAAATTTTCTCAGATAAATGAGCCAAATAGTGGTGATAAAAGGGCCCAATTTTCCCGATTTTAAAATAAAATTTTAGCCAACATAAATCTTAGGCAAGACTTGAGATTTTGTTAATACAAGTCCAATCCTGAAAGAAAGAAAGGCTACTTTGCGCAATATGTTTTAAAGAGTAAGTTTTTTTTTAAAAAATGAGTTTTCATAAAGCATCCCGACTTCTCACGTTTTATGTAAGAAAATTTGAAAGCAATCAGAATTAAAATAAACATTTTCTTTATAAAATTGTTTAAAGAAACAGAAATAACAGGGTCTGTTAATTTTAATTTTAAAAGTGTTTGAGATTGAATGTTTTTTCGTTTCATTTTTTATAAAAATCGTCTGTCTTTTAGGTTTGAATTTATAATTTGCATTCGATAATTTGGTCGATTATTATATGTCTTTAAATAGGATTAGGTAAATTTTATTTGTCTAAATTTAATACGAAAACGTTAATTTAATAAAAAAAATTACATTTTTATTTATCTATATTTTTTTTTTATAATTTTGAATGTCAAGATGTTTCTCTTAAATATTTAATAAAGTAATCAATTAATATTTGTTATCTTAAATTTAAATTCATCTTAACAAATTTCACCATAATTTTATACCACATTTTTATCTTCCATGTGGGTTACCAGTTATTTTCAAAACAAAAAAAAAGGCTAAAAAGTAACAAAACAAAATGGCTCCCCGGAACTTTCCCAAAATCAATATTATTAACCGGAATAAGGAATTTTGCCGTAGGTAACGAGTTCCATGACGAGAATACCGAAAGACCAAACATCAGATTTTATCGTGAATCTATTGTAATTGGCCGCCTCCGGGGCGGTCCATTTTATAGGGAATCTAGCACCAACTCTGGCTTCGTATTCGTTTTCCTTTTTTCAATAAAAAAATATATACAATTATTTTACCATATGATTAAAGTTTTTTCTTTTTTACTTCCACCCTTCGTTAGCTAGAATCTATTTTTGAGGAGCTGTCCAAATAACAACTTAGGATAGTTGCATGATTAACGTTAGCAAAAATTAAAAGCTTTAAATATTAATCAAGCTTCCATTACTTAGAAAATGGGGCCATAAAATATGTTTTGGGCACACCCAACCGACCTGGTACTAATACGATTTCAATACCCGAAAGGAGAACCAAAAGATATTCGTTCTCACCGAATATTATATACAAACTGATCTAGAATGCCCTTTCATTCATTAAAACTGTGATATATACGTAGTGTTGTTAAACGGCTCGATTTGAGCCGATTTAAAAAAAGGCTAACTCAACGTTTTATTCAGAAAAATATTACGCAAACCTAAAGATTTTGCTTATAGATGACCCAAAGGTTTGGACATGTATTAGCGAAATTTCGAGGCTTAGGCAATATCCTTCTGGCTAAAACATTGAGTTCATTTAACAAAACTAGACACACATGGTTATTAGCTGTAGAGGTCATTTTGCAGTATGCAGGGAAATTAAATGACCCGAAGGCGTAAATCTCATTTAGTCTGAGTGCAGACCACAGGATGATGTATACAGCCGAATCCCATGTAGTCCACACATTTGAATGAATTCAAAATTATGAATATTCTGTCTAGTCTTGAATCTAATAAATTATTTAATATTCGTTTTTGTAAGAAATTGAATTTTTTTTTTAAAAAATATTTGAAAATAATTTTAAATGTATTATCGGGCAAATTTTTTAAAATTATTATCCGTATTTGTAAATTTCAAATCGAATCGAATAATTTTTCATATACCTACTCTAACATATCCTGTTTTATTATATGAATAATATAATATCATTTTCAAAGAATATCATTTTCGCATTGTTTTGTAGGAGAATATTATCAATAAAAAGGTAGCCAATAAATATTTACTTTGATCAATCGAGCGAGTCCAAAATCTGCAATCTTTACCTGGTTATTATCCCCGACCAAAATATTTCTAGCCGCTAGGTCCCGATGAATATAATTTTCGGATTCCAAGTAAGCCATGCCGGAGGCTATTTGGGAGCCCATGTCTATGAGCTGGGGTATTTTGAGACTTTGACCTCGGGCTAATTGCGTTATGATATAGGAGGGAAAAAATTAATAATATACTTTAAAAAAAATGAAAGTAAGATATGATTTGAGATATAAAAAAAATTAATAGCTAAATAGATGATCCTAAGTAATAACTAAGTTCCCCGTGGATAAAAATTGACCCTAGGATTGAGCTTTAGACAGTATAATAAATAATTAATATCAGTGACCAATTGAGGATAGTTTCATAAAATTTTTAAAAGATAAACGGAGTTCCTTTGTTTGAAGAACACGTTCGCATTTAAGAATCTTCTTATTTTTATTAATTTGAAAATAGAAAAATATTAATCCGAGTTTTTTTTATGAAGAAAATAAGGGTTATTTTTTTATAATTGGCTTGTTTCATTTATCGCATTTGAATTTCTTTAACCCGGGCCCACTATTTATTTCTGCCCTTTAGTATAGTTTAGTTATTTTGAATAATAATATTTTATGGATTAGCGTAAGCATGGGATGTGGATATTTCATTATCATCATCTGACTGAAATACCAGAATCAGATGAATTAATATTACTATTGGCTCAATATAATAAATAATTTACAGTAACATCCTATTTACAAGGAACTAATTCTATCCTAAGCAAATGTAAAATGTGCTTCAAATTCTAAATTAAAGAGACACTTGATCGTAATTTACTATTATTTTATAGAGTAACTATAAGTATCCGTTAATAATTTATTTTAGATTGTTATATTTCATAGGCTTATGATTATTATAATAGATAAATAAAAGTAAATATAAAATAGTTAATATCCATTTTAGAATTCATTTATTTTTGGTTTGATTATTTAAAAAATTTAAATGACTATTATTTTTAAGTTTTTATCAAGGTTTTTATATTTTAATTGTTGAACACAATTTAAAGTATTATAAATTTATATATTTTATAATTAATTAAATTTTATGATATATATAAAAGTTTTTATATATTAAAAATTAGTTAAAATTTTTTATTTTATTACCTATATTTTACTGTATTTTATTTATATTAAAAGTAAGTATTAAATAAAAAAAAATTTTTTAAAATAATTTATTACGGCTCGTTTTGATCCGCTTTTGAAAAAAGGCTAACTCTATATTTAAGCCAAAAAATAATTGCTTAGAGCCTCGAGATTTTGCTAATAGATGTCTAGACATTGGTACAATCTGAGCAAAATCTTCAGGCTTGTGTGATATTTTTATGGATAAAATACTAAGTTAGCCCTTTTAAAAATGGGTTCAAAATGGAGTCCTTTAACAAAATTTATTCATAAAGTTTTGAAAAAGTAAACGTTTTTTTTTGAAGGTGATAAGATTAGAAATGTTAAACAGTACTATAATTTAAATCAATTTTTTTTAAAAAAAATCTGCCCAAAATTTTTAATCTACAATTTTTTCGCCCATTCCCAGCTAGCAGGCCTCTGATAAATATAGATAATGAGAAATAAGGGAATGGATTTTATTCAATAACTCACGAGTAACTAGGTACTCCGACAGACTCCCGTATTTCATGAGTTCGGTGACGATGTAAATTGGTTCCACCAAGGTGCAAACAGCGTATAGTTGAATGAGTTTAAAGTTCTGCAATTTTTTCATGATAGCGGCCTCGCTCAAAAAATCCTTGGGATCCATTGTGCCTAAAAATAAGTCATTTATTTTATTTTATTGTTAAAAAATCGTTAAATCATGATTATTCTTTATGCCGTGTCCAAAATATTAAAAAATGAATTCAGAAAACTTTCGAAACTTTAATAAAAAAAATAAATAAAACTATTATAATATATTCGATTTCATTAAAATTTTAAAATTTGCGAAAGTTTGTAAACTTGTGGAATTTTTTTTTGGACATAGTCTTAAAGAAATTGTAATTTGAGAATATCAAAAATTAGATGGGGGGGGGAATGGGCATTCTCATTTCTAATAAAAAATTCCTCGTTGGATCAGCAAATAGGGATTTGTCCAGTCCACCCTTTTCTAAGAAAAAAAAGGTGTTGTGAATCGGGAACAATGGTAAGTTTTTTTTTAAAATTATCATACCCAAAAATAAAAGTAAAAATAAAATTAAATATTTTTATTTTACATAAAATATATAGGCGGCTTTTTTGATATTATATGATTCAACATAAAATTGATAAATTTAGATATTTTTTAAAAAATTTTCCAAGACCCGATCCAGTCCGAATTTTTCTAAAAATAATAGGCCCGGCTCAGCCCTAAATTTTTTTAAGAAATAGGTCCAGGCCCGGCCGGGCCAGGTACGGGTCGGGCCAATTTTTTGCAGATCTCTAATATTTATTATCTCTGAAAGAAAAGGCATATTTCGATGGACTGGGACAAAATGTATCCTATTTATAGCCTTTAGTCATATGTATATTTTTTTAAAAAATATTATAATTCCCGATGTAAACTTGGTTACTTACCGGGTTTGAGTGTTTTGATGGCGACGGGCGTAGTGTTATTCCACAATCCTTCCCAGACCTCTCCAAATTGACCCTGACCTCTCTTACGAATAAATTTGAGGGAGGTCCTATCTATTTCCCATTGGTCCACAGTGTTGTGGGACAGGCCTATGGTTCCGGGTTTATCGACCTGTTAAAAAAAACATGTATAACTAGGAATAAATGATTTTCTGGAATTAATTATACAAAGCAAGAAGCATGACAGTTAAGTAAAACGTGTTATAAAAGACGTGGGCGAATAAAAACTAATATTTCAGCCAGGCCTGATATGAGATAGGGTTATATATAAATGAAAACAGGTAACACAACAAACCATCCGTCATTTTAATAAAAATTTGTTGCCCAAACGAAAAAAGAAGTTGTTTTTCCATTAAGAGGGCTTTTAAAACTTAGTTAGGGGGTTATGGCAATGATATAAATTGTAAACAAATCTATGAAAGGGGAGACACCGCAAGGCTAGGTGGTTTTTATTGGTTCTTAATAGTGCGCACAATTTGAGCGTTGCAAACGGAAATAGCGTTTCAAATGGTATCGTGCAAATTGATCAATTTTAACTGGGTAGCCTTTTTTTCAATGCTTCTTTATTCATTCATTTTGCTATCTAAGACTAGTTCTTTAAGAACCCAGGTTTTTCCGCAAGATTGCCGACAAAACTTTGTCACCCAGATATGAATAATAAAAGGGATGCCATTAAAAAATCCCGACTTAGTTGTTTAATCATATGTAAATAAAATTTGATATTAATATAAAATGTTTTTTAAAAAAAGAATTCATCTTTTAAAATGGAATATTTAGAAATTAATAAAATAAAATTGCAGACGATAATATAATTTACAAAAACCAATTCTTCTTTTAATAACTTGGTTAAAATTTTGCATAGACTATATATACTAATGTAAATAAAAAAAGGCAACCTCAATTTGCGATACATTTTTTTATTAAAAAAACACGGCAAAACACAAACGCTCAATTTGTGCGCACTATAAGAGTCAAGAGGCGTAAGTTAATGAGATTCAACACTGCGGAATTTTTACGGCCGCAAAATAAATTATATTTTATAGAAAAACTCAGTAGCGAATTTATAATTAGCATTTTTTGTTTTTCGGGCTAAACCTGAATGCATGGCTTTCTCAACGAGATACATAATCCGTCGGGGTCTCTGGCGTAATGGGAAACTAAGGATTGAAGGTCGCGGAAGGTGATGCGCCTAGCTATGAAAAAGCCTCCCTCGTCCAATTGACGTATTCTGTAATGTTTTACGGTGTCAGCGTCTCTCACTGTTTAACAATTTCAAGAATTAAAAAATAAAATTGATTATACGTAACGAGATACGTGTTATCATAATGAATAAGATAACTAATACCAATAACTAAAGCTTTACCGATATTAAAATGATATGGTTAAAAAATGTGCGTATATTTGAATTGCCACAAGATAAGCAGTAAATTTTTAATGCATAAACCATCTTGGAATGTTAATAAAATTTTAAAATATTTTAAAGAAAAGCATATGCAAATGAAATTAGCCCATTTTTGTAGCTCGGCTCTCTATTTTTGCCGATCCGTTCCAGATCAAATTTCTGATCGGAGAATTCTGACGCCTCCCTTATAATAATTTTACAAGTTTTATGTTATATATCGATATTCCAAGATGTTCATGCATAAAATATTAGCTGCCAATTCTAAAACATACACATTTATAAATAGGTCTTTAATATTGGAGGCACATTCCTATTTTTAACAATAGATCCTGTAATTTATTAGTGCTGGTGCGCACAATATTAAAGTAGAAAATCTGATGATTCTTATAGGTAACATGTTTACCGACGGGTGGAGAAGTGTTGGGCGCAACCTGTTTAAGAGTCATTCCGGGTCTAATCGATCACGATTCTCAGGTCACCTTGAGAATTTTGGTGAGATTTTGCATATACAAACTAAGGTACACGTGATTAAAAGTAGTTTTAAAAATTCTAGCATCCTACCTCTTATATTTTTTTTTAGAGATATCGAAAGTCAAAGGTATAAAAAATATAAGTTTAATGATTGTCATTCATTTAAAGATTAAATTATAAATTTTCAATATCAAAATTAAGTGTACACATTCTATTTCTTTATTCAAAGCGGCAGTCTAGTTAACTTCTTCTAAGTTTATAAAGTCATTGAAAAAAAAATTATAAGTTGGATATATAAGTAATGATATATGAAATTTCTAACCAGATAAGGAAAAGTCATTCCTCCGACTTTCACTGTCCCGTATCAGGAAAGAGCCGTGTTCATTTTCGGGTGACAAAAGCTTTTTTTCGGCATCTATCCTCCGAATTTTACCGAAATACCATCTGATTTTAAAAATAAATTAAACGTAGCGATATAATATGACCATAAGGATCGTAAATCTAAAAAAAACCTTTTAAGATACTATTTTATAAATAAAATAAATTAAACGATACAAAATAAAGAATACCTTTAAATACCTCTAAAAAAATATATGAACCAAATTATGAATCAGAAAAAAAATGTATGAGAAAAATCCCCCACCCAAAATAGGCATATACCATAATTATTTATAAAAATAATTAAGCACCTTAGATCCAAAAGTCATATTCCGTATTACATCATAAAATCACCCCATTGAGATGTGACATGATTTTTATTATCTATTTTACGAAGCTAAAGGAAATCGATTTAAACCTACGAATCCCCTTCTTCTCTCACACTAAAATGAGTAATTAATAAGATCCTCGGCTGACGAGTGTCGGGCAAAGGGGGATCAAAAACTTATTCTAAGAAAAATGATATATACCAGTAAAACTTTTGCACCTCTCATTCGTGAATTTTCGCTAATAATGAGCGGAAATCTCAAAGTCCGAGCATCAATTTAGAAAAAAAATCCTAAATGGTATTAGAAAATCATCCCGCCCCGAAGCAAACCCTTTGAGCCTGGAGACGTGGGCCTATTTTTTTTTCAAGCGATTTAACAGCTGATTGATTTTATAATTAAATCTTTTAAATGAAATAAATTTTTCTTTTTCTTTTTTAATATATTATAATTTTTAATCATAATCTTGATATAAAAATCTAAGAATTATTAATATTCACGAATAATATATTCTATAAAAATCAATCGATTGTTAAAATCGCGTGGCATCACGTCCAGCTCCAGAGATCATTATTTATTTATATATTCTTTAAATTGTCAACAAAAATTTATCCCATTAAAAGATGCCATATCGATTAGCTGTTATAAATAGCGCCCATCGTAAATACATTTTATTTTTCCCTTCCCAAATACGATAATTTATTAATAAAAAAAATTGATCCCAATAAAAAATTTCACAAATTCATCAGCTGTGATAAATCCTGCAAAATCCCCAAATCCAATAAAGTTAAACCTTGGGCGATTTTTAATATGCTAACCGTCAACTAGTGCCGTTAAAAGACTAGATTTTCGAGATTTTAGCCAAAATAATATTACGCGAGTCTTGATATTGCGTTAATAGATGTCCAAACCTTTACGTCTACTACGAGCAATCTCCAGGCTTTACGCAATATTTTATTGCTAAAATTTTGGGCTATCCGTTTTCAAAAATTGTGCCGCTTAATTCCTCATTAATAGTTAGCGTGAATACGCGGCGAATTATACAAAATCTGTATTTCTGTATTCTCAAACACGAATTTGCGCCAACTGTGAATGAGGGGTCACCCTGCATGACAGTTACCACGAATTTTTCCGCTAACTGTGAAAGGAGGGTAACAACAATACCACCAACACCTCTCCAAATACTCTCTATTTTATCTTGAATTTTGTTGATTCCTTAAATTTAGGTAATCTTTTCTATAAATTTTTAAAAAAAAATTTTTATCTTTCAAAAATATAAAAAATACAACTTAAAAAAAACATTTATTTTGATCCAATGTGAACCAATTTTGGTGTTTTTTTTTTCGCGACAAAATAATTACAGATAATAAAAAAATATTTTTTTTGTACCTCTTAAAATTTACATAATTAACAAAAAGAATATATATATAAGAGGCAATTTAAATAAAAGGCAATTAACATTTTGATCCCAATATTTATTTATTTTTAAAAAAATTTTTTTAAAGAAAGAAAGAAAGATGCAAAATATATCACATATTTAATAAAACCGGCTAAATATTGCGGATAGTGACGGCTAAACCGTATCACGAGTTGCCGACTTCATGTAGATCGATTTGAAAATCGAACCAACTCGGTCCCATTCAGCTCAGATTTTAAAAAATCCATATGCATGCAACTAATTCGTGTTGTTAAAACGGACTCGCTTTTTAAAAACGACTAACTCAATATTTGAGCCAGAAAATATTGCACAAGCCTCCCTTTGTGCCATCTATGACCAAAATCTTCAGGCTGGCGCAATGTTTTTCGGGAGAAAACATTGAGTTAGCCATTTTTAAAAAATCGTCTGAAAGATCAGAAAAATATCCTTTTAGATTCAATAAAATTATACCCCCCCTCTAGATCTTTTTGAACTCAAAGTATACCCTTTAGCAACGATAATCAAAAGAAGTAAAAATCTATGCAGCCCTAAATTCCAGGGATGCATTACAGAATCAAAAGTACTTCTCATACTTCCAACAATAGCTAATTAATAATCAAGCAAAATAATGTACTTGGAAAAATGTTTGGATGTTAGAAATTTTTATATATTTTTGAATTTATGATTATCTTTCAAGATATAAAGTCACGCCTAGAAGTAAACCTCGCGATCTCATAATCGAGGCGCTTGAATACAGTTCCATTATCAAGATCTAAGTTTACTAAGAGAATAAAGCGTAAATGAGAAATAATGTACAATAGAATTATGGTATTGCTAAATGCTCCAAACGAAAACGTAAAGAAATTATTTTTTTTTAAATACCCGGGTCGGGCCGTATATTTTAAATCGCCATTATTAGCTATAAAAATTAAAAAATAAATTTTAAAAAAATCCGGGTTGGGCCGTGTAAATGATACCGCTGCAGGTCTTTGATATATCCCTCTCTCACCCCACCCCTCCCCTAACATAGAACAAGATAATACAGTTCGTGAACCATCTTTGGAATGAGATTAAAGGCGGGTTACTGCTTCTTTTGTGCAAATATTAATCCTAAAAAGTTTAACATTATTGAACAGATGTTGCCTTGGTAAGGGTTATTTTTTATTTTATTTTTTTGATAAATATGGCCTAGAGAGATGCTAATGAGTAGAAATTGACTCTTAAATTATTATATTGAGGCCAGTCTATCAGAGACCTTGATGGGCCGGGTGGGCCTAATATCATATTTTCAGTGGGCCTGAGTTAATGAATTTTTTTAATGGACTTAGGCTGGGCCTAAAATTATTAAATTTAAATTTAGCTTATATGAAATAGTTGCTAACTTAAAGAAATATTGCCATTTTTTCTTCTATAATAATATTTATTTTTATTTAAATTCAATTTTTGGATATGGGTTTGGGCCATGCTTGGGAAATTTTTTTTGAAACTTACTATGGGCTTGGGAATTTTTTTTTAAATATTAGATATGAGGCGAGCCGGGCCTATAAATATGTTCTATTGCGGGCCTGGGTCGGGCTTGGTCAAAAAATTAAGGCCCAAGAAACAAGAAGGCCTCTGCCGCCTATATTCCCGGCCCTTAATGGGTTAAGTCATTATATTAACAATCGGGTTGGGGGTTTTTGAAAAAGTATGAGATCAAAAAATTTATAAATCAAAATAAACATTTTTTTTCGAGATTGAAAATCGAAAATACACTTTCATATTTAAATTTTTTTTATTTAAAAAGATTATCTTCAAACAACCCTCCACTCCACCCCACTTTTTTATATAAATTTTTTTTTATTTTGATCAAGGCTATATAAATTTGTAATTAAATTAATATAATATATTTAATTTAATATGTTTATAAAAAAATTCCATTTTTTTTAAAAAAAATAGTGTTTTTATTTTGAAGGGTATTTGAGATTGAGTATGAGAAGATATGAATGATGGCTGAGGAATGGGGAATAATATTCATTTTGTTAAAATAAACATATTGTGTATACGTGCAAAATTAATGTAGTTAATTTATTTAATTTTAATTATATTACTCCCCCCTGCTTTCATTCCTTTGTTCCAGAAGAATTCGTGACAGGGACCTCTAACAGGGGGGGGGGTTACAATATAATAGCGTCATTGATATCTGCGAGGGTAGCCTGATGGTCAACATATATATTAGTTTGTAACTATTTAAAAATCTAACCAATCATAGCATCATTGGTGTTCTGCTCAAATGAAGGTAAATCAAAAAAATTTCAAAACAATTCATACATCTTAGCAAGGTTTACTTGTATACCCAAGGCGAATCATAGGTAATGTTAAAAAGAGTGTGAATATAACTCAATTTCCGTTTTCCTGCTATCCCCCCCCCTTTACAATTCCGTATTTATTAAATTTTAAAATATTTATGGTAAGAAATCACACATTTCGAACATATTTTCGAACGCAAATATTATTATTATATAATAAGATTAATTAGTAATTAAATATTATACGAGGGCGACCTTCCTCCAGTTACTTTTTTTTTCTTTAAAATGTTTATTTTTTTTCCCCGTGCGATGTTTGTATGATTTGTGTGCGTGGCAAATAATAAAATGTTTTAAAAAATAAAATGGTTGTCGATCAAATCAAATCGGAAGGAAATTATTGGGAATTAGAGCCGTTAACCGTTAATTTAACGCGCTACAACTAACGCTACACGGCAGCGTAGCGCGTTTATCATCCACTTAAATATTTTTTTAAAAAAAATTTAAATATTATTTTTACGTTATATAATTTAAGTCCATAAAATTAGACCAGCCAAAGGGCAAAATGATTTTCAGGAACATTTTTAAAATTCAAACATGTATAAAAAAAAAGAATTATTGATATATAAAATAAATGACTAAAAAATGAAAAATATTATTTTATCGCAATTTTTGATAAATAAAATTATTTATATACATCCCCAAGTTTTAGAGCGGCGATCAGAAAATCTTTTTATGTAAGAAAAATTATCGAAAATATGCGGCATGAGGATTTATTAGAAAATATATCTTTGTTGGTGGTATTAGATTTCGTTAATAAATGCCCAAACTTTTGTGCAAAATCTCCAGACTTGCCTAATAATTTTTTTGGCCATAAAATTTTAAGTTAGCAGTTTTTAAAAATCGAGCTGTTTATAACAACACTAAGTTAAAGTTGCTATTAGCCTATTTTGCTGCTCTTTGGAACTAGTTAGGTTCAGAACATAAATAACGCTCTTATTTAGCCTTTATTATGAACTCCCAACATTCCTGCTATTGTGCAGATTTAAGAGGCTCTTTTATTTCTTGAATTCTTACCATCACGGTCTGTGGGTAAGATATTGGAGTCAGCACTCTTCTAATTATTACAGCAAAATTATGGAGAGAATTTTCCATCTCTCTCAAATTTTAGGTAAGAACATTCTAAATTTAAAACTGTAAGTGCAATCATTTTATTAAGGATTTAATAAATATTTTTCAAAACCGTGTCCTAGGTCGACTTATTATAAATAACCAAAAAAAATTTAAAAAAACGAAAAAAAGAGAAAATAATTCGAAAATAAAGAATGCCACCAAATTTAAAACAAGCCAAAATAAGGTATCCTGGTTCAAAAGCTTTCTAGCCTACACTGAAGAGCAATTTAGTATAAAAATTAAGTTGACACAGCATAAGGCCTAAGCGCTGAAGAATAATAAAAAAATTTGGTATTATCTTTGAAAATAATATTCATTTTTTTTATTTAAAAATTTAAATAATCGCATCTGCGCAATGCACCCAAATAGGGAATTCATACAAATCAGATGATTCCTTCTAAAAAGAAATGGCGAGCAAGGCGTGTGGATCGATAGTTGTCTATGTTCCGAAATTATAAAAATGAGGCCAAACGGTGGACGCCACATGGCTCGGCGTCCGTTTACATTAGAGAAAACATTTTTTGGCGGCAACAGGCCGAAATTTACTCTCTCCCCCTCCCTACTTTATAGGGAGCTCACCTCATCGTCCTGAAGGATATATATAGGCAAATTTCTCCCGCCCCTTCCCTGTTCGCCCAGGACACTGAAGACATGTCAGCCTGAAGGCTAACTCAGCTTGTTTAGAGGCTGCGGAAAATCCGATAATGAGGCGGCAATTTAATTTATATAAATGAATTTTTCCAAATAACTTGAAAATGATTTGATAGTTTTAGTTAGGCTTAAAAGCTACCTTCTGGTCGTTTTTTAGCCTGCTAAAATATAAAAAAAAACCTAATTATTTAATAACTTTTCAGGGTCTGCCTCAGGTTGATGGCCTATAAATTATTTCATATAACTTGAGCACCAAAAAAACTACAATAATCGAGCATAGTTAGCCAGCAAATAAATATTTGACGTTTCTTTTTAAAAAAAATGGCTCAATCGGTTTTGAATTTGTGACGAATAACATAAATCTGAGGCTAAATTTATAGTAAACACATGTTCAAGCGTTGCGTTATTTAACGCTATTGACATTAGAGATCTGCAAAGTTAGGCCCTGCTCGTATCAGGCCCGAACGGGCTGGGCTCGGGACTATTTCTATTTAAAATAATTGGTTTCGGGCCGGGCCGAATATTTTTAAAAAAAATCAGGCCGGATCGGTTCGGACTTTGGAATTTTTTTTAAATATATCGAAATTTATCAATTTTATATTGAATTTTTTATGTAAAAAAATTTTGATTTTATTTATTGAAACTAAACGCCATATAACATATGTCTTTTACTTTTAATAATTATAAAAATTAATTTCTATATTTAAATCAATTCGGGCCGGGCCGGTAAATTTTTTTAAATTAAGCCCGATGCAGATCACTAATTGACATCACAGCTGATTCTTTATAGCGTTGAAATTTTTTGAAATACGCAACATATGTTTTAAATTTTTATCATAGCGTCATCATAACCATTTATAAATTATGCCTTATTTATTGGCTTGATTTTGTGAATAACGCACCGCTTGAACATAACGCGTTTACTATAGACAAGATTAGGCTAACTTCCTCGCAGTCAACCGAAAAAAAGTGCGAATATTTGCTAAGACACTCACGTCTGTTAATATTGTTTACACTAGGTAATTATAATAGCTAGGGAAGGTATAGGCTAGGATGCAACAAAAAAATAAGAAAATATGAAGTGTGGGATAGTGGGAGTGGGAAAAGGCGAAATTTAGCTATAATATATATTACATTCTAGATACTGGAACAATCATAATTAAGATGCATTTTTCTAAAAAAATTTATATGTAGATATTTTTTTTTCCTTTTATTTTCTTTCATTCAATTTCTTCTCTTTCTCTCGAATTTCGCTCGATAGGTTATAATAATAATAATAATAATATAATACAATATATAAATAAAATATAAAAATATATAAACTATATTTATTTTTTATGTATTAATACAAAATCACAACAATATACAACCACACGTTTTAAGTATAAATACAAAAATCTATACTTAATAACATACACATTACATTACAAAACATGAAACAATAAATATATAATAGTATATATATTTTAAATTTTCTTTATAAAATAAACACTTTTCCATGTTAATTCGAGTGTTATAATTTTTTTTATTATTTAATGATAAAATAGGAATTGTTTCAATTTACCCCGGGCCAAGATATAATAATAATTTTTTTGTGTTAAGTGATTTGTATTGATTTAAAAAAAAAATATATATATAATAATATGATATAAATTATAAAATATAAAGTAAATGATTAATGAATAGTTAACTTAATTAGATAAACGGTAACAGGTATAAGAGTTATTTATAATTAATATGTGACAATGTTGGAAGCGGATAGCCATTTCATAAAATAGGTGTATTTCACACGCTACTATTATTTTCGCGTTTCACTCCTCACGCTTTTTATATATAAATGTGATTATATTAGATTTGGTTGTAGCCTTATGTGAATATATATATTGAAGCTAGGACAAAATGTACATTTAAAAAAAAACACTGTCTAATAATTTTGTGATGGTAGCACGAGGGGTGGGAGGTATTTTTAAAAGGTCAGCCGCAGTAATCTATTGACTCCCTAATTAGAGAAGCAAGTGTTACATTATTCCTTAAAAAAATTATTCGATGGCTAATCCTATATATATATATTGTTTGCTAGTTCATCTTAGAATAACTGAATTGGATGCACCTAATGTCTGACCAATGAGCGGTAGGGCCCTTTAGCGCGGGGAGTAAGAAACAATTGCACCAATTAAACCTTAGGGAGGTCGGCTTTAAAGGAGGAGGGGGGTCTAAAGGACTAAGGTAAGCGGATAATGCCAAGGATATGGAGAAATGCTTTGACAGAATCAAAAAAGCAATCATTTAACATCAAATACGAGATTTTTTATTCTACAAATTAAAATTACTATTTTGAAAAAACTCACTTAATGATGTTAGCTACCATCGGTTGCTCCTTGGCAGATTGAGCAGTTAGTTTTAGTAACGTAAATATTGGTGGTTGGGGAGGGAGGGGTGATTTCAGGCCAGGAAGCCCCTTGATCTAAAAATGTTTATTAGTGGCGTCAATAGCCTTCACATTCTCAGGGGGCCCATCCTGTTATGATACTTTATTTATTTATTTGGGATTGCTCGTGTACCGCCATTTTCAAGTGATAATACTGCTCTTTGTAGAATATTCATTCAGATTGATTTTTTTTTGCAATAGTGTGAAGGCAGAATTGTAGCAAAAATTAGATTTTAAAAAAAAAGAAAAGAGTAAAATTATTTCAAAAGTTCAACATTGAAATCTAACGTTCTTCCTGAATAATAATTGGGTGATCGCGCCATTTTTACCCTATTCTAAGCAAGTATAAACTGATGTTTTCGCCGAATAATTATCACCAAAATCTCGGGGGTTTTCTCTGAAAAGATAGTGGAGAAAGCGTAGGGGGAGATCAACAAGCTTCTCAAGCCTTAGCTGGGGTTTTTTTTAGCAAGCAAGGGCCTGTAGATCGTGAATTAGCTAATTATTCAACTATACTCCAAATATTCAATGCTTTAAGAGAATCGAAGAAGAAAAAACTTTTGAAACTTTACAGTCGATTTAGCAGATCTTAAATTATGATTTTAATCAAAATATTAAGTAAGCCTCGAGATTTCGCTAATGGATGCCCAAACCTTATGGTGTCTATGAGTAAAAAAAATTAACTCCAGGCTTGCGTAATATTCTTTGGGTAAAATCTTGGGTTAGATCGAGCCGTTTAACAACACCACGCAGTTAAAAAAAAGAATGAGAAAAAAAAATGAATATTTATTAAAAAATAAAATATAATAAATAAATAATGTTTTAAAGTTAAAGAACTAATAAAAGTTTTAATTTTTATTTTTTTTTCCACAAAGAATATTATTAAAATTTCAATTCATTCGAAGAATTTATAAAATATTTGATTTTTTTAAAAGAAGAGAATTAATTTTAATAAAAAAAAAATTATTTACCATAATTATAAGGTATATTTTATTTTTTCAATTTTAATAAGAAACACCTATATTTTTTTTTATGAATGCCTTGCGACAATGACAATAATTAATCCGATGAGAATGTAAATTGTTTTAATTTCTTTTCTTTTTTTAGGCGCGACAAGGTATTCGTTAATAAAGAAGAAAAAAAAATTCGATATTGGTGGTAATAAATTTAAAATTTCCCCGTATCGTGGGGATCATAAAATAATTTTTAAAACACGTTAAAAACGGCGGTGCGGGGAAAAAGGTTACGATCGAGACACTGGAAATCAAAACCAAAAAGCGGGATGGGATTGTAAACGCAATATGATCCAGTATAAACCGGACCGTTCAAAAACAGTTCGATTTCTGCAATAACGTTTCCGCCACAGCCCTCCTTATTTTATTTGGGTATTTGGCTTAAAACTATTTGTGGAATTCTTTTTTTTTAAATAAAATTTTAGACTCAAAAAAAGAAATCCCAGCCATCGACCATCTCGAATCGAATCCGAAAACATTCAAAAAGTATCGGTCGTTTCTTCTTTTTTAAAAAAAAAACGCTAAAGATGGGGGAAAATTTTGGGAAACGAGTTCAGTGTTCGAATTACGCGTAATCGCATTATAACTTTACACACGGAGCAGTTTTTGGTTTTAATACCACACACTAACAAAAAATTTTTAATAGGTAATTATAATAATAAAACAAAAAGGCATAAACTTAACACCATAAATCTATAATCTTTCACTACTTAAAATAAACAGGAGATTAAAGAAAGGAAAGGGAGCGAAAAATTAAAATCGATAATTATCGTATTTTATTGTGATTTTATTTTTATAAATATTATATTGTTTTTTTTATTAATCTAGCTAAAAATTAATCTCACGAAAAATTATAAAAAGGGGGACAAAACAGGGAAGAAAAAAAGGAATAGAAGGAAAAGGGGAAAATGAAAAGTGAAATTAAAAAATAAAAATAAAGAAAATATTTGTTATTTGGGACGATTAACGAATTTTTATATACAACCCTTGTAAAACATTTACTCATTTAAAAGAAATAACTAGTGTTGTTACTAAAAACGGCTAACTCTATATTTCACCAAATATTACGCAAGCCTGAAGATATTGCTCATAAGAGGAACACAGGTCTAGACATATATTATCGAAATCTTGAGACTTAGGCAATATTTTTCTGGCTCGTTTTAAAAAATCGGCTCAAAATGAGCCGTTTAACACGAGAAATACCCACGTATCGTGTATACATCCGCCGCGAATTCGGGCTAATTATGAATGAGGGATAATAAGGAACTTAGACAGATTAATTGTAGGTATAGTTAGGTGAATAAGATTATAGGAAAGTTGGACTTAATTTACAGACGCGTGCCAAAAAAAATTCGCTAGGTCTTGAGACGATATTTAATTTATTTCCGCTTTCGTTAAAGTTGAACTAGATTTTTTTTTTCAAAAAATTATCTGAGATGATTTTTTTTGGAGATATAAGTAGATTAAACCGTTTTCTTGCAGGCTACAACGGCTAAAAAAAAATCATAGAAGCAATCATATTCTTAGGGGAAAGGTGAAAATTTTGATTGTACATATTTGAATGCGTTTTAAACTGAAGAAACCCCACTCCCACATTTAATAGTGCGCTAGCATTCTCGATAAAATGTCGCAAAGGCAATATTAAAAATTATAAAAACATGAAAATACAGTCGTTTAATCTGGGCTCTTGTTAATTTGGAAAGCTAACATTTCCCCAATCTAGATCATAAAATTTTTTTGGATCTTCCCAAGCAACATCATCCCAAAGTTCGAAATGCTCTTCAAAATAAAAAAAAATAGCAAAAAATCTTTTATTGATGTTTTTGATGCATAAAAAAAATCCTCAAAAATTTTGGGGCAAATGAAATAGGCCTAGAGTGGGCCTACTTACTAATATCACATTTTTATAGCAGGCCTGGGTTAATAAAAAAAAATTATTAATGGGTTTATACCCAATTTTTTTATTTAAAATTTAGCTTTTTTTAAAACAGTTGCTAACATTCTTATTCTATAATAATAAATTTCAGTATTTGCAAAACAAAATGATTGCCTAAAATACACTCAAAATATTATTTATTTTCATATGAACACACATTAAATTAAATTTTTGGATATGGGCTTGAGCATATCATTTTGAAACTTTTTTTTATGGAGCTTGGGATATATTTTTTAAAGAAATATTAAACATGGGCCGGGGCTGAGCTTGCATCTAAAAAATTTTCATTGCAAAATGGGACTGGCCAAGATCTCTGGTCAATTGAGGCTAAAATATTTGAACCTGAAATTTTAATGATAACAGTTAACTCAAGTTTTTTGCCAAAAGTAGATTACTCAAGCCTACAGGTCCGATTCTATGCTTATTTGATGAGGGGAGGAACAAAAAATTTTTTTTCAAAATTCTTTTGGTTACTGAATTATTTTAAATATTAAGAACGTAATTGAAGAGAAATGACTGTTGTTCAAACCATAATCTGTTTTAAAAAAAACTATATATTCAAATTTGCTGAAATACCTAATAGCGCCAACGCGCCTCACACTGTAATGAGGAAAGAGAAAATGTAAACGTAGTTAATTTAGTTGATGAAGGTGAGAATGATCAAGGTGCCGAGATTCAGAATAAAGTAAAATGAGCCTGAGCCCCCAAAAACAAAAATGGATAGGTTAGATTTTCAAGTTACTCATATGGCAAATATTTTCACAACTGGTTTGAATCAGGTATCACCAAATAGGCCAACATCTAGTGTTATTAAAAAACCCGGTTCGGGTCAATTTTTAAAAAGGGCCCTATCAAAATAATAACCCAAATAATATTATGTATGATTGAATTTGCTCATAGATGGCAGAAAGGTTTGGATATCTATTTACCGATAAAGCTTACATAATATTATTTTGGCTAAAATTTAAATCGGGGTTTTTAACATACCAACATCACTCAAAAAGACTATTATTAATAATGGAAGAAGATTTTCTTTAAAGTTTTATAAATACCTATATATAGGTTGAATAATTAATTGAAGCTGAAATAATATGGTTATAATTATATATGACAAAACAATTTTAAAGTATTTTTGTCTTCCTTGTAAGATCTATAACCTTAAACAATGTTTTTACCAACCATAATATAAATTGTAATATAGCTATAAATATTTTATAAATTACATTTATAATTGAATTCCTAACAAGTGTTATACAAGCACGATTAAACTATATCAATATTATATATAAAATCTTTGTAAAATAATTAAATCAACTTATTTCTTTCCAGCTTTAAGTCAATTCTTATCTTTCATCTAATTTTATGAACATATTTGATCATAGCATATTTTTATATGTGGTATTTTTCAAATAATCAAATATTCCAATTTTGTGTTCAAATAACTTAAATATTTCTTCTATGGTGTAGAAATTTTTTTTCTTAACTGCCCTATCTCCCCAAAATTTTTGTCTGCCCCCCTAAATGGGTAAAGCTAGAATTGGGCCTGCAAGTTTATTTATTTTACCCACAGATGGTAGAAAGGATTGGACTTCTATCGGCGATTCGAGGCTTAGATAATAATATTTCCTTTTCAGAAATCGGCTAAATAGAGCTATTTAACAACATTACATTCACCCCATAAACATTACAAATATTTTAAATGAGATTACCAACTTTTGGGAAATTTAAAAAAAACTAAACTTCATCATTCATGAAAGTTAGATTTTTTTTCTATAGAAATTATTTATATTTTTAGACATTGATACAGAGATAGATGGTAAATAAAAATCAATATAAATAATATTGGATCGGTTTTTTAGTAATATCAGATTGGTGAAAAATGTGAATGGGCACAGCCCTACTATAAAAGTGTGGATTTTTTTTAATGGTATGCATTTTGGTTACCAAGCCAGCCCTACAATTAATAAGAAACCTGTAAATGTGCAATCTTTGTTAACCATAAATCTACTTAAAAGTTGCATGGAAAAACATTTTATATGGGCCAGATAATATGTGGGCAGTTAATTGGACTCATGTTGTTAAATAGCCAAACATTTCTGCAACCTAAGAGATCTCCAGACTTAACAATGTTTTTGAAACTGAAGTTTGCAGTTTTAATGGAAAATAACCCACCAATGTAAAGAGTAATCAATGACACCTATTTAAGCTTAAAACACTTATGAATCAAATAATAAAAATAAATAATGATGTCTGATTTTTAGATATTTTATTTTTGTAAAAAAAATTTTTAAGGATTCTTTTTATTTATCAATGATAAAAATGTTTGGTATATTTTTTATAACAATTAATTTTGTTAGATTTGATAAGGTTAAAAAAGCAAATATTACAAAAATATATTTAATCACTTATACTTAAAAAAAAGTCAACGAGAATTGTATATATAATAAAACATTTTTTGAGATGTACAAGTAGGGATGTTTAGTTATTCAAGCTGGGTGGCCTGATAAGATTAGAGGATTTAGTTGAAAAAACAAAAAATAATGTTAATTCAAACATTTGAATAATGAACTTCAGTATTTGAGTCAATTCAAATAAAGATTTTTTTTGTTTAAATTCTCTAAAATGTATTTGGCTGGACCTGGCAAATTAACTATACTATGTAGCAATCATAATCAATCAAGATAACTTTAAATATATTGATATGTAATAAAATCAATATAAAAATAAAATATTTAAATTTTGTTTGCAGAAGGTGTATGACCAAGATCACAAGGGTGTAATGAAATTAGCTTATAAAGCAAACCAAAAAATCAATAAAATAAATTATATTGGAAAAATCTTGTCTTAACAATGTAATTCAAATTATTAAATTAAGAGATGAAATAAATATAGAAAGATATATAATTTTATGTTCTATAAATATAGAATATATTTAGTTTATAAACTTTTAATTTTCATAGCTGAAGGCAGGATTATATAGTTTATGTCATTGTGTTTTGAAAGAATTAACATGTTATGCATATATATTTTTTTAATAAGGAAATACATCAAAATTTATAACATAAAATATTAAATAATTCAAAATCACTTACGGTTCAGCCTCAATGCTCTTAAACTTGGCAACATAATTAGATGGAATATATCCTTCCTTTTTAGTCTGCTTAGATCGGGCAAACCACCAATCTCCTTGAGTATCATTGATTATTTCAAGTAGTTCACCTTTTTTAAAGCTCAAATCTTCTGTGGTCCTAGCTTCATAATCATAAAGTGCAATAAATATTTTAATTTCGCGTAAATTAGGTGTTGTTCTATTTAGGCTATCATTTTGAGATTGTGGCACACTAGTAATATTGCTCCTATAGGAAGGGGTTATATTAGATGTGATGGATAATTGAATGGGAGAATGAGGCTGATTTGTCGAACGTAAATTTATGGATAAATTAGGCAAGGGCTCAAGTTTTTCAACAAATGGCCGGGAATTTTTGTTAATTTTTTCTATTTTGTCATTATGTTGTAGACAACAAAGATTTCCCATAATTATCAAAAAAAAAACTAAAAAAATAACTTTTAATAACTCCACATGTTATAAAATAAGTGTCAGGGAGGAAAATATAAAATGAATTATCATGATTAATACTATCATAAAAATAAATATTAATCTAATTTTGTAACATAAAATGCAAAATATTTTAAAATTATTAATTATTATAACACATTCTTAGATTATTTGCTAAACTCAGAATCAGAATTAAGTAGTACAAACATGTGGGATAATAAATAATTTCGTATAAGGATAAATCTTAATCGGTAGGTTCATGGGAAGAAGGCTCAAACTCCTTGAATATTTTAAAGAGCCATTTAAAAAAAATTTCAAAATTTGTCGTTATTTTAAATAGTATATTTTTTCTAACCGTACAAAATTATTAAAATTATAAGAACGTCACTAATCGATACCGATTATACCAATGTATTCTTCATAAAATAAAATATTAATACTATATTTATTTTTATAACAACGTTTATATATTATTTTCTTTTAATCTCAACCATTTCCTTGATTTCCTATTTTATTTGTGCCCCCCCCCCTTATTTTCTTATAATTTGTGCATTTATTTAATTTAACAGTAGTTAGCAATAAATTAAATGATTCAGGGGATGGGATAAATGATTTAAATTGAACACTTGCCATTTGGATGAACCTAAATTATTAGGCCCTATAAACACTTATTTTTATCACCCAATATTTTAACAAAAATTATCATTAAGTAAAGAAATTTGAAATTTATTCCAGGATAAAATAATTCTCTCCAATCTAGACCAATTTGCTTCTACGACCAAAGATGAAATTTATGTCCTTGGATTACTAATAGATAGCTCTACCAATATAGCCTTCCTAGAAAGGGAATCTCAATAAACTTACATTTATGCAATATCTCAATTCTAACTTTCACATTAGGCCTTATATATAAACTTTCTAAATATTTTTCAAAATTCATTACGGCTTCAGTTCATCAGGCAGGGGCTCTCCAATTTTCAGGAATTTTCCGATATTACAAATTTGAAATCAAATTCATATTGGATGATATTTTTAATCCAAAATTTTATCAGATTTACAAATTACTCTTCCTACCTATCAATCGCATTACTCATATCATCTTCTACTAAGTCAAAAACTAATTTTTAAACTAACTGATGATTAATTACAATCTTGCATTATCAAGCTAGTCAAAAAATATAACAAATGGAACAAATTATGCCTCAACCAGTTCACAGAAGGATTGAGATGCAGGTATCATCATATGTAAACGATCTAAATTTTTTTTAAAATAGCAGACATATTTAATTTAATTATAGAAATTTTAAAAACTATAATTTTAAATAAATAAATATGATATAAGTTAAAACGACTAAATTTTTCAGGTTATTACTTCAGATCTGCACAATATTTTAATTAAAATATTTAAATAATATATAATTTTTATGTAATCCAATTATCATATACCTATAAACTTATGTTCATTTCCAGTTTTTTCATAACATCATTCCTAGAAGAGTTGTTACTTTTTTTGCTACATTCTAGGCTAATTTTTATAAAAAAAAATTTTAATACATAGAAATCAACATTTATAAATTATAGTTAGTTTTAAATCATTTATGCAATAAATTATTTGTGATAATATTCATTTTTTAATGTTGCATTTTAATGATAAATTAATATACTATAATCCTTAAGTCGAAAGTATAAGTTTCGCCTTAGTAAATAATCTCTCAAAACCAGCATTTCAGGGCAAGGCTGTATATAATTTTATATACATATCTTTAATATAAGAAAAATTATCAAAAATACTCATTTGATTTTTAGATTTAAAAAAGTCTCTAGGAAATTTTCTATTATATTAGTATCCTTTATTTCAAAAAAATTATCAGAAGTCGTTTTTATGGTTCTAACAAGGGAATCTTTGTCTGCTCTCTCAATCGTTAGTGTTTGGGGACAAAAAATTGTTGTAAAGTGGATAATTTTAATCATCATGGTAAATAATGGATTATCAACCAATGACATTGGCTGGTATCAATTATAAAATCGACAATAACTTTATCAGCCATTTTCAGAGAAATATTAGCATGTGCAAAATTATTAATCAATTTAATTTGAATTGAATTGGTCATTTTGGATGTAGTCTCCCATATACTAAAATTATTACGATGTTTTTCTATCACTTTAAAACTGTTGGCATTTCTTATAAAATAAATATTATTGGAATTCAAAAATGACAATTATCTTTATACCTACTAAATTTATATGAGGATATAATTTTTCTACATTTTAAACAAATAAATTGACGGTCACTTTTTTGTTTTTACATTAATTTAAAAATATTTTTCAAATTTTGGAAATGAAAAATTTGTATTATTGTTATCAATAACATTTTTTTCCAGACTACCTTCCACCTTGTCTGACTCTCATTTACATCGATTTCGATACCAATTTGCGATGACAAATAAATTAATTTACACCATATGATTTAGGTTTTTAATACTGATTGAAAATATAAATTACAAATTGAAAAAATTATAATTATTTATATTATAATTAAATTTTAATGTTTATAGTTACATTCATTATATTTTTAGAAAGTAGCGCGTTAAAAAAAATAAATGATTTAAATAAAAAATAAAGAAAAAATATAGAGTTTTTAAAATAAATTTTGCTATTTTCAAAGTGGCGATTTTTTTAAAGGATGTTTATTTTAATCTATAACCAGTTTATATATTAGGTTTGGTTATACCATTCTCTATTGACAGAAGTGCACAACTCAATAGCATTGACTTCGTATGGTATTCTATTTTAAATCTGTTGTCAATATAGTCGTCTTCCTCATTGATGATCAGTCTTAGCCATCTTTATTTGATTGAAAGCATTAAATGAATTGAGAGAGAGATCGAAGTCCGAATTATTTGATCAGGAATTTTCAAATCGCTATAAACTATTCTAAAGATATACAAATACTATTTAATTTTTATTTTTCTTAGATGACGTATAAACGTTATACATTTTTTTTTATAATATCCAAAAGCCATTTATTCCCTTTTTTAAAAAAAATACTAGCAACAACATCAAATATTTACTAAAGATTATAAAAATTAGGGCTAAAATTAAGGAATAAAAACTTCAAGTTATTTTTTAAAATAGAGCAAGTCCTCACAGTGAAAAATATAACATCCAATATGTTAAAATAACAATGAAAATAAATCACTTATAATATTCATACATAGATACGAACTTAAAAAATTTGGCCAAATTATGCAAAATATTTTTCCAGGCATTTTTGTAAGCTTAGAGCTAGGTAAATTTATCTTCCTTCATATTAAAATATTACGGTAGCCAGCAACTTAGACAAAATTATTTTGCTGTTTTAGTCGGACGGTAACTTGCCCAAGCTTATTTTACGAGCCGCTGAATATAATAAAATCAGGGCTTAATTTTGATCGGGCCACGATGATCTTTAATTAAGAACAATTTTTTAGTTTTGATTATGAACTATATAAATGAGATATAATTTTGTCAATTATTTAATGAAAAACTAAATAAGATATATATATAATAGGGACCATCAGCCCGGTCCGGACTATGTTAAATTTTTTTAAATATACCTTGGTCGGGCTTATTTTTTTTTAAAACATAACCGGGCTGACCGGGCCCGTATATTTTAAAACAGAATATTAAAACCGATTATAAATCGCCATTATTAGTAATAAAATTATAAAATAAATAAAATATATTTTCTCAAAATCATGCCCGGGCCAAAAAACTTTTCAAAAAAATCCGGGCCGGAGTAAAAGAAAAAGAAAATTGGGGCCGGCCCCTCAAATAGTACTTCTGTATGTTTCTGATTAACTTCAAACATTTATTTAGATGGCGTTAAATATTTATATAGAAATTTCTTAATTTTTACTTAATTTACATCATCGAGAATTTCGTAATACTTAGTAAACCCAATTAATTATTTACGAAACATCAACAATATGAAAACGACCTAAATTTTTAAAAAAATAGGAGACATTTAATTTAATCGTAGAAATCTTTAAACTACAATTTGAAATAAATAAATATGTTATAAGTTAAACGACTAAATTTATGTCGCACGTCGTGTGTCCAACTATTTGCATCAGTTTTATATTTAATATATTATAAAATAATATATAATTTTTTTTATAAACTTGTAATTATCAAAGACCTACAAACCTAAGTTCATTTTGCGTTCTTTTCAAAATATCTTTGGTAGGCCTCTCTCTAGAATTTTTATTTATTTCCAAACAAAGAATAAAGGAGGCTGTTTCCTGGTTCTATTCCGGCTAATGGCTTCCACTAAACATCGTAAACGCCAGAGAAACTTAGGCTAAATAGAAATGAGAATCAAAATTTAGTCGAACACAAATGATTTTTATAATTTATTAACTATTAACTAGCGATTGATATACTCTTATCCTAGTTTTTTTTTAAAAAAAAATTAATTCGACAAATTAAATATTTACCAAAAACTTTCCCTAGGAAACAACTCGAAAAAACATTATGTCTGTAAATGGCCTTACCCGAAATCCAACCCATAGGCTGAAAAATAGTATTTTTTGTTTTATTTCCCGTTGAAAATACTTTGCAAAATATGGCAAAAATTGTTCAACGATGAGATTTTAAATAGCGGGACCAGGCCTAAAAAATTGATCAAAAATAAATTCTCACCAGACAAATTTAAGGAAAAAAAACCCTCAGCAGGGGTTGAAAAGAATAGTTTGTATTTATAAATGATTTAAATTAAAACATAGAGTTATTAAAATAAAGAATGCTATTTTCGAAATGGCGATTATTTTAAGGATGTTTTCTTTAATCGTTGAGCAGTTTATGTTAATATAAGTCTATGGTTATGATACTCCCTATTGATAGAAGTGCACTCAATAGCACTGCCTTCGTGTGGTATTTGATTTTAAATCTGTTGTCAATATAGTCATCTCATCATTGATGATCAGTCCTAGCCATCTTTATTTGACTGAGAGCATTAAATGAATTGAGAGAGAGATCGAAGTCCTAATAATTTGATCAGGAATTTTCAAATCGCGATAAACTATTCTAATGATATACAAATAATATTTAATTTTTATTTTTCTTAGATGACATATAAACATATTACATTTTATTTCAAAATAATGTACAAAACCAAAATAAAATAATGAACACCAATAATTTACTAAAGATTATATAAAATAGCGCTAAAATTAAGGAACAAAAACTTCAAGTTGAATAAATTTATATATTTTTTTAAATGGAGCATCATAGTGAAATATATAAAATCCAGAAATTAAATCATTTAATATTTTTATATAGATTCGGACTTATTTGGCCTAACAAATTATACAAAATATTTAGGCGGGCCAAGCTGATATTTATCATACTTTTTGTGAGCCTAGAGCTAGACAAATTTATCATCCTTCATATGAAATTATTACGGGGAGCTAGCAACTTTCGCAAAATTATATTGGTGTTTTATTAAGACGGTAACTTGCCCAAAATTATTTTACAGGGTAAAAAAGAAAATCAGCCTATCCAGGATTTTTAATTAATTTAGAACAATTTTTTTTTTAATTATGAACCAATTATAAACTATATAAATAAAATATGATTTTGTTAATTATTGAGTGTAAAATATAAATATTATCTATATAATTTATTTTATTTATTTCAGAGACCTGCAGCCCGGGTCGGGACTAAATGTTTTTAAAAAAATACCCGACCAGACCGGGCCATATATTTCAAAACCGAATATTTTTCGCCATTATTAGGTATAAATATTAAAAATAAATAAAATAGTAATTCTGCAGGTTTCTAATTTATTTAAAACAAAAATATGGAAGAAATTTTTTGTATTCTAGATGGCATTAAAATTTATATAGATAAATTCTAATTTTTACTCAATCTACATTATTGAGAATTTCATGATACTTAGTAAACCCAATTAATTATTATACAAACTTCAACAATATGAAAACAATCTAAGTTTTTTTTAAAATAGGAGACATATTTAATTTAAATTTAGAAATTAATAAACTATAGTTAAAAAATAAATGTGTTATAACGGTTATGAATGAAATTTTATTTGCACTGCTCCACAAGAATTTATTAATTTCTCAAAATTAGCTGTATACAAATTTTTAACTTTGTTTTTAGATCAAATTGTAGCAGTTGAGTTTTAATATTTGATTAATAATATTTGATTAAATTATGAAGACCTGAACTTCAAAAGTTTTAATTGGCAGACAATCCATTATTACCCATTTTATTATTAATTGGTTCATATATCAGTTTGAAATTTATCCAATGATATTGAAGAAAGTGATTTTGAATGTGGAGGGCATATTAAAATTAAGAGTAGATTGTGTTTTTGAAATATTTTCATTTTCATCATTAGAAGTATATTTTTTATGTTTTATCAGATGTCTGCTTAAGATACCTAATTATTTTATTAATAACTAAACTAATTTATTAATAATATTGCTTATTTTCAGGGGCGTCGCTAGCCTTCACAATCTCAGGGGGGCTCAAATAAAAACATTTTTATGGAAGGCTTCGCCCCCATACCCCTCAATTTGTGGGCCTTCGGCCGGGTTATATTAATATATTATACTTTTTTTAAATTTGTTAACTCTGAACAATTATTCTGATTTTCATATTTTGTCATTTATTATATTATGCATACAAAATAAACTTGCATATAAAAAATCACATAATACAATAATATGATTTTTAGCAACTTACATTGACAAAAGTTTATCAAACTAGTATCATTCTCTGTAACCATTTTTGACAATGTTTTATAGAATGAACTAATAAGGAAAAATTTATAGGCCATAACCAAATCAACAATTTTTGAATGAGAAAGTATAAACAACCAATCCAAATCAAAACTATATGGTGGTTAGAGCTTTCTCTTATATGACATGATGGAAGCTAGATAAGTAATCGAGAAAATTATTGTGAGATATTAAATTTTTAAAAGATTATCTTCCATTTTAAATGATATATAAACGACTACACAGTTGACAAATTGTTTATCTAAAATATACAATTATATGGTCTCAGCCGTTATAGTAATAATCTTAAATTATATAGCAACACAAATAATAGATGCTGGTTAATTTGCAGTAATAGCCACACTCACGATGTAAACTAATATCAGAATTTATTATGTTGGATAAATTGATAAAATAAAAACACTGAAGAAATAATTATGCAAATATATTGAAGCATGGAATTATTTACACGGTAATGCCATATTATAAATGAAACATTTTCTAACTATAAAATAAAGACCAGAATGGTATGATGAAACAATTAAGATTTTATATATTGTCGCACCACCTTGGTATATTATATCTTAAAATAATAGTAGTTTGAATATCAAAAATATACTTGTATTAAAAATTTAACTCAAGACTATTTTTCGAAAAAGAAAAAAATAGCTTTCCTAAAAACACGTAAAAAAAGAGAAGAATTTATTACATCTATTGCAGGACGAATAATAAAATGTTTAATTTTTAAAATTATTTATAACTAAATAGATGGCGCTAAATACTTGAATGCAATTTGTTATTATATTTATTATCAAAACCATTTATTATTAAAATTTATTATAATATTAACTGTAATATATTATATAACTGTCAAATACGTCTATATAAGTGGCATTATACCTAATATTTTATAAATAACTGTATATAGTAGAGGATAATAAACTGTATGTCTACTTACTTTTTATAAAGAAATCTCTTCTCTTATACTTATTTGGACATAATAAAATTTAAAAATAAATATACAGTTTGAAGGCTAATTAAAATATTAAATTTGTTAATTTTCAAATAATATATGTTAAATAATAATTTAAATAATAAAAGTCAATTAAACTTCAACTGTTAAAGCTAAATTAATATTTAGTGAGTTATTGATATTATATTTTTAATACAGAATTTGATTGCAAGCTGACATAGTGAAAATAAAATTTATATGTATTAATCTAATCTAATATTTAAAATAATATTCATTTAATAAAAATTTAAATAGTCTTATTAATTTCTAAATAATAAAATTATATCTATATATTACTTAATGGAATCATAAAAGAATTCATTCAGTGGGCAATCAAAAAAATTTATTTTTAGTTCAAGGGAACATTAAGGAGCCATTAAAAAAAATTTTTTGCTTCAGGGGGCTATTCAAATTTTTCAGGGGGTTCCTAGCGACGCCACTGCTTATTTTGATAAATTTATTGCTTAAAAAATTATAAACAATTATTTTATTACTTGTTGCTGACGATACACAGTAAACACATACTCTATGTTTTTTATTGGGACTATAAGTAAAATGTTTCTTGGACAAACTTATGGTTTTCATATTGTAAAATAAAAATTAACAAAATCTAAAATAACTCCTCTTTTGAAATAAACTTTCATCTATGGTGTAAAATAATTTATCATCTATGTATTTAATATATTATAAATTAATATATAATTTTTTTTATAAACTTGTAATTATAAGAGACCTAAAAACCTTCTTTCCTAGGACTTTTTCTAGGCCTTTTTCTAGGATTTTTATTTATTTACAAAGAATAAAGGAAGGGTGTTTCCTAAGTTCAATTCCGGCTATATGGCTTCGACTAAGCAACCTAAAAAGTCAGAGAAATTTAGGCTAAATAGAAATGAGTGTCAAAATTTAGTCGAATACAATTAAATTTTTCTTTTTTATTAACGCTTAGCTGACACCTGATATACTCTATTATACTAAGTTTAAAAAAAAAAATATTACAAAAATATTAATTCGACTACCAGAAATATTCCTAGTAAAACACATGGAAAACATTCTTCCTGGAAATAGCCTTACCCAGAATCCGGCTCATAAGCTCTAAAATAGTATTATTATAAAAATCCGGTCCATGTTCATATTTTAAATTTTCTGTTAAAAATATTTAGCAAAATATGCCTAATATTTATCGAAATGACGAGATTTTAAATAGCTGGAATAGGCCGAAAAAATTGATTAAAAAATAATTCTCACCGGCCAAATTTAAGAAAAAACTCTAAATCGGGCATGAAAAGAATTTTTTTAAAAATAGGGTCCGGGTTTAGGACCGACCCCTAAAATTTTAACCTTTGCAACTCTTATAATTATAAATATGATTGTTTCTGTTAATTTATGAAAAAGGCGATGCTAGATTGATGATACACTCATTAAAGTGCATTTTGTAAGTCCTGTGAATACGAATCGAATCGTGACACCTAATTTTGGCTTATAAATAAATTAAACTCTGAATATTTTTTTAATTTTCATAAAATTTTAATTACGTTATTTGTATATGATACAAATATGACGTATCCTCAGCTGATTTTGCGTTGATGCACATTTAAATGAACGAATGGATTGCTTTGTTTTATCTCTATATTTATGACTTTATAACTCTCGTTTTATAAAGAGGAAAAACAGCTGTAAAGTGAACGTTTGCTATATAAAATGATTTATCCGTCTTTTTAAACGCACATTTGAATTCTATCTGATCCTTTCTACGGGTATTCTAGAAAAAATATTTTATTAATTCGTAAAAATAAAAACCGCTTAAAATTACATAACGACCTTATGTGGGATGATAAATTTACAAGTAAAACTGCATTTACGCTCTTCTTGTTTCTTCTTAAAATTCTAAATAAACTTCTGAATACTCATTTTTAGCCTAACAAAAATAGGAAATAAGTACACGAAGTATATTTCAAAAATATCATCATCTTATGTCAAAATGGATAAACCAAAAGGGGATGTCCAAGCAAGCTGTTTTACAATATAATTCATAATTATGAAGAAAAATAAAGAAAAAGCAAAGATGCCCGAATGGGTTATCATTATTTATTAAGTAAATTTTCTCGGAGTTCATTCCTTGTTAATTATTCCTAGGAAAAACATGGGGGGGGGCACGGCAGTGGTCAAATTTTTAGGCCCAGAAAAGTTTATAGCTAAAAGAAATTTTTTTTAATTTGGTTATTTGAAAATAATCTAGGTTGAATTTTATAAAAGAATTTTCAGAGGGAAATTTGAAATAATGTTAAATCCATCACGTGATTTTTTAATTAGTTAATTGATAAATTTAGCCCAGGTTGGTTTTTTAATTTTTTTAAAACCAAAGGACCAGTTTCAAAATGAGTGGGTGAAGGGGGGTGTCTTTTATACGTTACTATTCCTCCATTTAAAAGAAACTGACTACAAATTTTTCCGAAAGCAACATCCTTTCTAATGGCGTTCTTCTCTTCGAAGTTTCTAGAATAAATTATAATAATGATTTTTAAAAAATGTTATATTTTATCGAATACGTGATTATAAATAATGAGAAATATTATACCTACCAAGTTGAAATAGTTCAATTGTTTTTAAATTTTTTTTAATGAATAGATAGTAATAAAAATTGTAGAAGAGGTTTAAAAAATGTACAGATAAAAAAAGGGGGTTCATTTAAGTGATCAATAACACTCTAATTAATTTTACTTTTTTACAGAAAGTATTCCCTATTAAACGGCCTTCATTTCTTTTGCTTAAGTTACAGAGCTAATTTTGAGCCCTAAATAAACGAGAATATTGCTAAAAACATTAAATTTTAAAGAAGGCATGATTATAAATGAAAATAAATGAACGCCTAGCTGCTAGAAATAGTTCAAAAATTTATTAACAATTTATGTAAAAAAGGTAATAAATAAATTTTGAAAAAATAGAAGAGGTTAAAATACGCTAATAAAAACAAAGGTTCATCGTATTAATCAATAAAACTCTACTTCAAATCAAAAGTAACTATTTAAATTTATAATTTTCCCGAAAGCTGTTCTAACGGCGATATAAATTCCATAGATTAAAATGATTTAAAAATGATGATAATAATATACCTACTTGTACTTGTGTTTAATTGAAAGTTTATTTTTATTTGTATAGAATGTATTGTATAAAATTAAGAAAGAGGGGTTAATCTACCAAAATAAACGTTCAAACATAATCATATAATATGCTGATATCAGTACATATATACCTATGATAATTTCAAATAACATTATTATTTAATATAAACTCAAAAAAATATTTATTTTGAAAAACCATTTTTCTTAATATTTTAACTGCTCAAGATATAATTTATCCAATTTGGTGCTTGTTAATCTTAATTCTCAACTTCCATGGTTTGCAGGGTATAACATTGTTAGATGGGTCCTAAGAATAATAACTATAACATCTTAGGAAAATTGATTTATTTTTCCCAATGTTTATGCTAACTTTTACATATTAATTGTGAAAAGGGTAAAGCTGTTTTTACATTCCCAAATTAAATTTAAACTCAATAACAATAGAAGTTTTTTCCTCTACGTTAATTTAGAGGCAATAATTTGAAAATAAACGAGAATATTTGTATAAATATTAAACTCAATCGATTAAAATGATTTATAAATGATGAAAATAATATAACTACTTGTACCTGCGTTTAGTTCAAAGTTCAAAATATTTTTACATTTAATAGAATGTATTGTATAAAAGTAAGAAAGAGGGGTTAATCTACCAAAATAAACGTTCAAACATAATAATATAATATGCTGATATCAGTACATATATACCTATGATAATTTCAAATAACATTATTATTTAATAAAAACTCGAAAAAATATTTATTTTGAAAAAACCATTTTTCTTAATATTTTACCTGCTCAAGATATGATTTATCCAATTTGGTGCTTGTTAATCTTAATTCTCAACTTCCATGATTTGCAGGGTATAACATTGATTTTATTTTAAAATTTAATCATAATATTTAGTATTGTCTTGACATTTTAAAATATATAATCATTTTAAAACAATTATTTTCAAAACTCTTTACGTCTTTTTCTTTCGCCCATCTAAATTATGATCTTTCTTTCCTTGGATTCTGTAAATTCCTAAATCTTATCCAATTATTAGTTCAATCACTAATATTTTAAGAATCAGGATGACCCTATCTTTCATCTTCCTTATTGACAAACACTCATCAGGATATTTTGATGAAAGAATTCGATTAGATGAGCCCTAAAGTATAATGACTATAAATCTTAGAAAAAGTAATATTATATTCCCCAATGTTTCTGCTTACTTGTATATAATAACGGTGAATAGGGAAAGGCTACTTTTACATTCCCAAATTTCAACTCAATAACAATAGGCAAAATAATAAAAAAGAAATAAAGCTTTAGTGATGGGTAAAGGTTAAAGGCTCTTGGAAAAATAGAGTTATTTAGCGAATATAAAAGTAGCCAGAGATGACATTAGTGTAGAAGGACAGTCAGCGAGATTAAGATACTCTTTAACCATATGACAATAATATAATTAAGAATATTTTACATATGTTAAATAATTTTGTTTGAATCTCTAAATATTTAAGTTATATCAGGATGAAAAAAATACGTCTACTATTTTTTTTAATATAGATAAAATTCCCAAAATATTTCGTGATATATTGAACAAATTAGCCCCAATGTATCTATTTAGGAATTTATTGGCATAATAGGGGGATGTTCTTTATTAACATATGAAAATAGATATAAAAATAATCTACCCTTTATCATTTAATGCTCATAGCCGACCAATATAATTATCTAATATGCCTTATTTCGAATAACAAATATTCCTATGATTACAGCATAAATAGATTGAAATTGATTAATTTTTTAAAAATCTCTTTTATTCACAAAATTATAGAATGAGGCCCCAGTCTAATTCCTCTATCCCAAATGGCCCCATAAATTGAACTCATCGAACTTAAAGTTAGACTACACAGACGGCATCACACAAATAATATTGCTTATACAACTCGTTAATGCCCAATTTAATCCCCTCTAATGATAACTTACTGGATCAAAGCTCTTGCACCAAAAATAAGCAAATAGAAAATATTTAAATATAATTGCTGCTCATTATTTAGGGACTCAATTTCATAATTTTCTAGCAAAAAGAACAGCTTAAAATTTCAAAATATTTGTAAATTTCATTAGATCACATCTTTATTCCAATAATATTAACGACCTAAACTTCTTTTGGTAAACTCGCATTATCCTTCTTTAAGAATTTAGTCATAGCTGCAAGTTTGAAAGCGATCCTCGTGAAGATTCTTCCTCAGATATTCCCCTTCTTAAAAATAATTTTGTATTTTATACCGTTATTTTACAAAATTTAAAACAATTAATTATATATTTATTTTAAATATACATTAGTGTATATTATCCACTTGTGTTTACAAAGGTAAATAAATAATATGTTTTACAACTTCTATAATTTTTGTCGAATAAAATTTCCTTTTAAGGTTGCGAAATCGATACGTTTTACAATGATATACTTGTAAAAAGACCGATGGCTTACAAACATTTAATAATAGTTTATGGTAATAAAGAATAATATTCATTAACTTTTCAGAAATAAATCTCGTTCAAAGAGTATTTTAAATATTGAAATGCTAATGTTCTTGGGTATAAAATTTAAAACTATATTTTGAATTTTTTTTAAAAAATTTCAATTGTTTTATTTTTGATGACACTGATAATAAGATATTTTTCATATTTTTATATTTAAAAAAAATTTCATATATTAAGATATTAAATTTAAAAAAAAAAAATATTATTATAGAAACCAGAGACTGCAGTCTAAATTTTATTTATTTTTGGATTATTAAAGCTGGCGGAATATAAAAAAATTAATTCAAATTCTTATAAATTTCAGCTATGAGGGTTTAATATACTTGCTAAAATGTTTTAATGAATATACGCATCAAAAACGGGAATTAGAGGAACTAAGCGAAAAATTTTGATCAATTTTAAATTTATATTTGTAAATCTTATTTTATTTTTTTAAAAAATATTTAAACATGATCCCCCACCTCGTGAAGTACACAGAGCAGGATCAAAGAATAACGATTATATTACCTTCAAAAATTGCTCAGGGATTCTAAAGGTTTATTCTCAGTTGAATGATGGATTCGGTAAATCATTTTTGTAAATGTTTAATTTTTTTTTTGTTAACAGACATTCACAGAGTAAAAAAATATAGCTGGAATGATACCATTGCTATATATATACTTTTCCAATTTGATTATTTAGTTTTCTGATACTTTTTACAAGCATTTTGTTATATAGGGCTAGAATTTTCTAAAAACAGATAACCAAATATTTTTAGACAAAAAAAATATTAAGCAAACCATGGATAATTTGTTCATGGATGGGAGAAAGAGAATTAATAACGAATTCTCGAGGCCTTACCTGGCTAAAATACTGATTTGAATTTGGCTTAATCTAGTCGTTTTAACGATACTAGAATAGTTATTATTACCACTTCACATAGTGTAATCACCGACTCTGATCATTTGAGGTTTGTTTAAAAGCTACTTTACTTTAATTTAGTTAAAAAAAAATTAGGTATACACTCAAATCTGTCTAATTTGGGCACCGATATCTCAATTTATCAGGATATTTTGCAATTATTTTTTAAAAATATATTCAACCATCTGTTATATTTTATTTTATCAAAATATGAAATTATGTTTAACCAATTTCAAATACTTTTTTTTGTTTTTATTAATTTATCAAAAACAATAGTAAAATTATGTATATGTATTGGTATACCAATGGCATATAAGAATACCTAGACTAACGATGCATTCATAATAATGCATTTAAAAGTGTCGTTGAATGTAAATCAGCTGGACCAGTCATTTTGGTAACCAATATAATAATTATTTTCATGTTAAAAACACTATTAAATTGATAACTTGCTTTATTATTATCTCTATGATCAGACAATACTTTAATAAGGTTTGCGTCAGACATAGGAATAAATTGGTCTCTCGTTTAAAATTTTTAATAATTATATAGGTAACCAAAATGGCGTCCTCAGCTGTTTTTCATTGATGTACACTTTTAATGAATGCATATGATGATGGTATATTATTTTGGAATGGTAGATTAATCATTCCGTACTCGCTTCAAAAAAGAGTTTTGCATATATTGCATACGGGACATCCGGGTATTACAACAACGAAATCCATTACGAGACATTATATATGGTGGGAAAAATTAGATAAAGATGTCGAAAAACTAGTAAAGTGTTTTTCGCATAAAAAAACGGTACAATAAAAAAAAAGAAATGTTGTTATTGATCATAATTAATTATGATTTTCTTTAGTTTGTTTTTGAACAAAAATTTTCGCCCACTCACCCGCCCACCCGTAGTTTCAAAATTTTTTCCGCCCCCGCACACTTAGATGGGCGGGTGTGGGCGAGCGGACCGAAACCCGTCCAATGCAGACCTCTAGTTTCCATCGCACAAATTTTATTTATAAAACCATATGCATATTTTAAACATATAATACGAGTAAAGCCTCAAAAATTAATGAAAAATAAGTTTTGTCTTAAAATAAAGTTTTAACTCTTAGTAAGTAAAAACTCTCAAATAAACATGATACGGTTTAATGACCAAATGGGAAAGTATTTCTGTTTATCTATTTGAAAAAAAAATTAACATCTTTTTAAAGAATTTATCAATGAAAGCTTTGTATCTACAAATTCTACAATCAGAAGCGTTCAACCTTTGATCGACCTTGTGTATAGACACAATAATGCAAGAGATATGATGTATACACAGTATAATCTTAACAACATCGGAACTAATTACATTGTAAAGGGATTGGTAAGAAAGTTTTTTTTTATTTACAAAATTTTAACTTTATATTAATTGATTATTCTAAAAAAATTTTAAATTAATTATTATAGCGTATAGCTAATGATCAAAACGAGATTATGGTGTATTGGGATTAATAATTAGAAAATAACTTCCTTAACAAAAAGCCAATAAAATATTTTTTAGTCAGATTATTTTATTCAAATTTAATAACTAAATATTCCTTTCTTTTAATAAGGTGTTGGGGTTTTTTTTTATAAATGAATAATCATTTAAATTTTTATTCTTCAAAAATGTTATAACTTATGATGGATTCATTCAAATTGAAATGACGGGAAATAATCATGAAAATTATAATAAACTTAGTATTTTAAGGGGGATTTGAAATTTTTCTTAGAACTAATTTGAATACCTTATTAAATTTACAATTATGTGTATATAATATACTACTAGATTGGCAAATTATGCAGTTAAAAAGTAATCATAATAGGAGTCAGCTGTAGCGCCATCTTGCACGTTGATTCTTCAACTGACTCCAATGACATAGACATGAAGGGAGGAGGGTTAGGAGTTTATTCCATGAAAAATATCTGGAATATTTCAAAATTTGATAATATAAATGCTTAAAGTTTATAAAACAACTATTTAATTAAAATATGATCTGCTGTATTTGATTTTTTTATATTTTATAAAATAAATTTTAAATTATTTTGCAAAAAATTTGTCTAGCTTGTCATATTCATTTTTAAAAAAAAATACTTTTGTCATTCTCATTATGAAGAAACAATCATTAGTTTATCCTATTTCAACAAATGTTAATCAGATATTCCACAAGTTTGTTTGACTACCTTTATATGTTGCAGTATCAATGCTACAAGTCTCATATTTTAAAAGATGATATTTTAATAATAACAATAATAGTAAAATTTATTTTAGATATTTGGTTTATTTAATTTTTTTTTAAAATTGCTTTTATGCATCTATATCTTTTAATGAGATTTAAATTATTTCTATATTTATTAAATAAAACTAAAAAAAAGAATCATAAGATTCAAAAATATCTTGAATCGGGGAAAGAGAAACTTCAATATATTTAGATATAATGAGCGGGAACGCTACTCGTTACCTTCTTCTAGAGGTAATGAGAAACGGTTTCTTTTTTTTTGAATAATGGTAACGCAAAACGTTACTCGTTACTTTAAATTTTTTCTTAATATATTAAAAAAAGTAAAACATATTTTACTGTATTATAAAATTACTTTTAATAATTTTTATATTTAAGCCAAGTTTTTAATTCATATCAACCACCATTCCATCATTTTTATTTCAAATTCTCGTAGTTAAATTTTCTGTCGAATGTTAATCTAATTAATATTCAATCAAAATTCATAGTAAATGTTAATAATAATATTATTATTCTATTTTATAATTTATTTTAAGAATATTATGTCCATGGTACTTACTTTTTCAGATGAAGATGATTTAACCATTCCCTGGTCCCAATTTGAAACATATTTTACACAAAGAAATTAAGGGTACATACACTTTGTAAATTATGTCCCAACGCAAATATTTCAAACTCAATATCTAGCAGTTCAAAATTAAAAACATATATTATTGTTTTAAACATTACATTAATAATAGAATATTAAATCATGGATATTATAAAATAACCATTAAAAGAAGTATTCATTCTTTCATAATATTTTGACTTAATCATGAAATTAAAACAAATTAAATTATATTATAATATAGGGTAGGGAACTAACATTATCAACCCAAGGCAAAATATTTGTATTGGTTCAAAATATTATATTGGATTTTGTTAAATAAGAAAAAAAAATCTGAACTTAAATTAATTTAACACAACCTTCGAGCTAAAAGTATTTTTTTTGCAGTATTGCTATTGTTTTAACTTCAAATTGTTAATAAGTCTAAAGAATAATTTTACCACATATAAGGTACAAAATTAAGTAACCAAATACTTTACTTACAATGGTAGAAATTATATAAAAGCTTTCAAGTAAAAAATGAAAATATATTTATTAAAAATTTATTAAAGTATATGAACAAGAAGGGGAATCATGATAAAATAGTTCCTCTGCCATTATTTGATCTATTTAAAAATCAAAATACTAATGATAGTATTGTATACTTACCTAAGTATCATTCCTGTTCAGCACACAATAATCTCATTGCAAATGTTAAGATTGAAAAGGCAGGTAATGATGTCCATTTTAAAAATTATATTTTCTAAGTGTAAGCTATTGTGGAATAAACATGGGTAATTATCAAACTGTACAGCCATTTATAAGGAAAACTTGGGAATAATCTGATTAAACCGGTTATAACAATATGGAACTCTTTTTATAACTCCGTGAAATTAATAAATGGATAATTGCCAAAAATTTGATGAATCTTATGATAAATCTGAATTACAGATCAGATAACGATAAGTCGTTCATGAATAACTATTATGTTAGTGTTTTAAGAAATATGATATATATATATATATATATGATTTTATAGGTTATGGAACCGATTGCTACGGCTCTTTCAATTTTAGAGAGCGAAGAAAAAATGAATTTGCGATATCTCACTCCCACGATAACCATTATAATATTTAAACTTAAAAATATGATATGGCTATAAATAATTTCAAGTTTTGTAAGCCCTTATTAATACAATCCAGGAGGGCTTAGATAAAAGGTATACAGTTCAAATATTGCTTACAATTTATATTTTGAATATCTTTTATTTTCAATAGATTCAAACACATCTATAACGATGAATATATACTATCCGCAATTATTCACCCGCTATACCAGAATATTTTCTGATAAAGATAAAAAAAAAATTTTTGATGAGGAAATGAATGGAGATCCTTGTGAAGATGATCTATTATTTCAGAATAAAGATAATTCTTTAAATATCTTTAATAAATTCCCTGAATTAAAAATTTTATTTATTAATTATTATACAACTCTCCCTTCCTCTGCGTCAATTCAACGTGTGTTTAGCACGGCGAAAACTGTGTTGAGCTCTAAGCGCTCTTGTTTGTTTGATCAAAATTTTGAAAATCAATTGTTGTTAAAATAAAATAAAAACTTGTTACAAAAAGATGTTTTCTAGACGACAATTTTTTCCGAAATCAACACCCTTTCTAATGGCTGTCTTCTCTTCGAAGTTACTTTATTCCTCTAATTTCTAGAACAAATTGTACTTTATCGACTGCTTGATTATAAATGATAGTAATGCCTAGCTGAAATATTTAAAAATGTTTCCCCGAATTTGTGTAAAAAAGGTAATAAAATATTTTTTTAAAAATAGGAGAGGTTAAAATGTGATGATAAAAACAAAGGTTCATTATAGTAACAATAAAATTCTATTTCAAAAGTAACTAATTAAGTTTACCCTTTTCCCGAGAGTAAAGCTGTTCTAACGGCGTTCTTTTCCTCTACGTTAATTTATATGCACTAATTTGAACACCAAATAAACGAAAATATTTGTAAAAAAATTAAATTCCATAGATTAAAATAATTTATAAATGATGGTAATAATATACCTACTTGTACCTGTGTTTGGTTAGTTCAAAATATTTTTTACATTTCATAGAATATAGAAAGAGGGGATTGATTTTATTTTTAAATGTAATCATATGTTTAGTATTGTCTCGACATTTCGAAAATGTAATCATTTTAAAACAATTATTTTCAAAATCTCTTTAGTCTTCTTCTTTTGCCCAGCCAAATTATGACCTTTCTTCCTTTCCTTGTATTTTGTAATATAATAACCTTTCTAAATCATATCCAATTATTGGTTTGATCCTAGCATATCAAGAATTAGGAGGACCCTGTCTTTCATCATCCGATTTATTGCCAAAGCACTTATCATGACATTTTAATGAAATATTTTGATTAGATGGGTCCTAAGAATAATAACTATAACATCTTAGGAAAATTGATTTATTTTTCCCAATGTTTCTGCTAACTTTTACATTATAATTAAGGGTAAAGCTGTTTTTACGTTCCCAAATTAAATTTAAACTCAATAACAATAGAAGTTACTTTATTCCACTAATTTCTAGATTACATTATAATAATGAAATGATTATATTTATCGAATACGTGATTATAAATAATAAGAAATATATACCTACCTAATTTATACAGATAAAAAAGGGTTTATTAATGTGAGCAGTAAAACTTTACGCCAAATGTAACTATAAAATTTACCCTTTTTCCGAAATAACCCCTATAAAACGTAGTTCTTTTATTTTGTTAATTACACTGCTAATTTTGAGCTCCTACATAAAGGAGAATATTGCTAAAACCTTTAAATTTTATAGAATTCTTGATTATGAATGATAATAAATGTATGCCTAGCTGTTAGAAATAGCTCAAAAGGTTTTCCTCAATTTATGTAAAGAAGATAATAATAAAATTTTTAAAAAAATAGAAGAGATTAAAATACACTGATAAAAACGAAGGTTCGACTATTTCATAAGTAAATAATTAAATTTAACCTTTTCCCGAAAGTATCGTTGTTCTAACGGCGTTTTTTTTCCTCTACGTTAATTTAGAGGCAATAATTTGAAAATAAACGAGAATATTTGTAAAAATATTAAACTCTATCGATTAAAATGATTTATAAATGATGAAAATAATATAACTACTTGTACCTGTGTTTAGTTCAAAGTTCAAAATATTTTTTACATTTTATGTATTGTATAAAAGTAAGAAAGAGGGGTTAATCTACCAAAAAAAACGTTTAAACATAATAATATAATATGCTGATATCTGTACATATATACCTATGATAATTTCAAATAACATTTTTATTTAAAACTCAAAAAATATTTATTTTGAAAAACCATTTTTCTTAATATTTTAACTGCTCAAGATATGATTTATCCAATTTGGTGCTTGTTAATCTTAATTCTCAACTTCCATGGTTTGCAGGGTATAATATTGATTTTATTTTAAAAATTTAATCATAATATTTAGTATTGTTTCGACATTTTTAGATATATAATCATTTTAAAACATTATTTTCATAACTCTTTCAATTTTCTTCTTTTGCCCATCTAAACTATGATCTTCCTTCCTTTCTTGGTATTCTGTAATCTAAAAACCTTTCTAAATCATATCCAATTATGGTTTTGATCTCTAATATCTCAAGAAACAGAAGGGCCATATCTTTCAACATCCTTATTTATTGCCAAACACTCATCATGATATTATGATGAAAGAATAGATGGGCCCTAAGAATATTAACTGTAACATCTTAAAAATTAATTTATTTTCCCAATGTTTCTGCTTGCTGGTGTTTTTACATTCCCAAATTTCAACTCAATAACAATAGCAATAATGAAAAAGAATTGAAGCGTTGGTGTTGGGGTGGAAAGCAAAGGGGGAAGACTATTAAAAAAAGTTAAGTTATAGCCAACATCACAATGATAAGAGCAGACAGAGATGACGTTAGTGTAGAAGAAGGGTCCGGGAAAATACTTTCTCGTTTTTCATAATTCTCGAGCAAAAAGAGCAGCTTAAAATTCTAAATATTCGTAAATTTCAGAAGATTGCAACTTTACTCCAATAATATCAACGACCCCTTAGCTTCCTTTGATAAACTTGCACTATGCTTCTCCAAGGATTTATATCTCACAGCTGTCACTGGCGATCCTCAAGAAGATATCTTCCTCAGGCATTCTCCTTCTTAAAAAATAATTTTATATTTTATACCGTTATTTTTAATTCTTACCTATAATGCCATAATTCCCCAATTTATCTACTTTATTTGAAATATACACTAGTGTATATTATCCACTAGTGTTCTTACTTTTGCTAACGGTTATGAAATAATAAAAAATGTTTTACATTTCCTATAATTTTTAATATTTTGGAATTAAATTAAATTTTAAGGTTGCAAAATCAATACGTTTTACAATGGTACCCTTGAAAGTAGACAGATAACTAACAATTATTTCGTATTAGATTATGGTAATAAAGAATAACATTCATCAATTTTTCAGAAATGAATCTTGTTCAAAGAGTATTTTAAACATTGAAATGTTAATGTTCTGGGTACAAAATTTAAAACTATTTTTTGAATATTTTTTTAAAAAATTATCAATTGTTTTATTTTTGTTGACATTGATTATAGAAATGTTAATGTTCTGGGTACAAAATTTAAAACTATTTTTTGAATATTTTTTTAAAAAATTATCAATTGTTTTATTTTTGTTGACATTGATTATAAGATATTCTTCATATTTTATATTTAAAATAAAATTTAAGGTAGTAAGAATATTAAATTAAAAATTTTTTTTATTATAGAATTCAGAGACTTGAAGAGGCCCCTACGCGGTGTGGCCCGCCAAAATTTTTCAATTTTTTAGGCCGAGCCCGGCCTGGGTATAATTTAAAAAAATTATATACGGCCCTGTCCGTTTACCCGGGTCTGGCATAGAGTAGGCTTGCATGTTTCTGATAGAAAATTGAGACAAAAATAATTATTTAAAGAAATTAGAAGTAAGCAAACAAAGATTATAACAAAGAATAAAAAAAACTTACATTCTAAATTCACTTTTGGATTAAAACTGACCGGAATATAAAAAGTTAATTCAGATTCTTATAAATTTCACATATAATGGGATTAATATAGTTGCTAAATGTTTTAATCAATATAAGCATCCTAGACGGGAATTAGAGGAACTTAACGAATTATTTGATCAATTTTAAATTTATATTTTAAAATCTTTTGTATTTTATATGGAAATATCTAACATGATCACCCATCTCGTGAAGTGCACAGACCAGGATCAAGGAATAACGATTATATTACCTTTAGAAATTGCCTGGGAACCCTCGGTGTTTATTCTAAGTTGGATGATGGATTCGGTAAAAAAATTACTATATGTATTATATATATAAACTTTTCCAATTTGAATATTTAGTTTATGATAGTCTTTTACAAGCATTTTGAGTAATGCTGAATATTTTTTAGACAAAAAAAAATCTAACCGACATCTAAATAATATCGAAATCTCAAGGCGGCTAAAATATTAATTTGAATTTTAATCTAATTTTAACATTACTTATGAATATTTTTTTGCTAAAGGTCGAATAGTTATTGTTACCATTTCACATAGTGAAATCACCGACTCTGATCATTTGAGACTTATTTAAAATCTACTTTGGTTTAATTTTAAAATTCTTCAAAAAAAAATATAATAAATTTTGGTTTACAATCAAATCTGTTTACATTTGGCACCGTAGGCCCAATTTATAACCATCGGTTATAATCTTGGTTAAGCAAAATGTGAGATTATGCTCGACCAATTTCAAATTATATTTTTAGAATTTGTCAAAATAATAGATGGGACCGGGCCAAAAAATGCTAGGTCAGGCCTAAAAATATAAAACCCGGGGTTGGTCATTTTTTTAAAAAAAAAATTAACATATGGTTTCATAAATTCCATGTGATGGAAACTTCACATATGGAATACAATTAGTCTGTAATTTGAATATAAGCATAAAATGGGCCTTTATATGGACCTATATTTAAAAATATACATCAATTAAAATGATTGACCGAGAATCATTAAATGATAATGTTTCCATCACATGGCAACATACGATATGCATATTTTTAAGTTTTAATAACGAGTACTAATAAAAGCCTCAAAAATAAATGAAAAATAAATTTTATAAGTAAAATATATATATATAGGTATCAAATACACATGATACATTTTAATGATCAAATGGGAAAGTATTTCTGATTATCCATTTGAGATATAAATTTGATAAAAATAAAAAAAACAAACATCTTTTTATAAAGAATTCGCCGAAAGCTTTGTATCTACAAATTCTACAATCACAACAGGTCAAATTTTGATCAACCTTTTTAATAGAGTAAATATAACAAGTGTTACGATGTATACACAATATAGTATTAACAACATCGGAACTAATTACATTGTAAAGGGATTGGTAAGAAAGTTTTTTTTTTTTTACAACTGTGTAACTTTATAATTACTCTAACTAAATATTTTAGCGTATAGCCAATTACCAAAGCGAGATTACGATACATTGGGATAATAATTAGAAGATTATTTTCCTAGCAGCAATAAAATATTTTTTTAATCGTATTTTATATAAAATTTAATGACCAAAAATGTATTTCTTTAATAAGGTGGTGGGGGTTATTTTTCTATAAAAGAATAATCTTTTTAATTTTTAATCTTCATATATGTTATAACTTATAAATATTCATTCAAATTGAAATGACGGGAAATAATTACCAAAATAAAAAATAAAATTGATATTTTTAGGTGGCATTTGAAATTTATCTTAGAGGAGCTAATTTGAATACCTAACACTTAGCATTTAAATTAACAATGATGTGTATATACTACTAGATTGGCAATTCATGCATTTAAAAAGTAATTATATATAGGAGTCAATTGTTTTTGTGATTTGCACGTTGATTAAGTGATATTACCACAAAATAGGGATACAACTGATTCCAATTGCGTGTTTGGGGGAAGGAGGGGGGAGTTTAAGGGATTAAACTTTATTTTAATTAACTAAATTGATAATAAAAATGCTTAAAATTTAAAAACCAACTATTAGAATGTTTTAATTTATAAATAGCAATTTTGAATTACAGTAATTGATTATAGCGAAAAACATGTCTAGTTTATTATATTTTAGAATTCATAATTCTTTATTTTCAATTTTCAAATAATAAATAATATAAAGTATTAAAAAAAACGAAAATATAATATTTTATGTTTTAATATATTTAAAAATGTTTGAAAAATATATAATAATACTATAAAAAAAATGAACGGAGATAGTGTGACGCAGGGAAACAAAAATGAAAAAGGGACGTAAGTGTTGTCTAGGATAGCTCTTTGGCTAGAAGACTACCATTGAAACTGATATAATTAGCTTTGAGAATCGCTATGGATAATCGTTGACGAAGAAAAAAACCCTCTCGAGGTTCTTCTGAGAGTTTGCTGATTTGTGACCCTAAGTTTTTGAAAAATGCTAAGGCGAGTTTGCCGAAGGTGCCAAGAGTGGTTGATATGATTGGGATGAAGCAATGATCGTTCATTATTTCTGTGTATTTAGAAGTTTTAAGTTGTTCCTTCTGGTCAAGGATGTTGATGGCGTGGTTGGATGGGGCCAAGGGGTCAATACAGGAATAGTCCCATACCAAAAGTTGGCCTCTCCTCCATGGGATTTAAGAGATCCCGTCAGGACGTTTACCGTCAGATCTAAAAAGCCCCTGTGGTTAGAGTGGAAGAAATTTGGGCGGATTTCAGTGCATGTTGGATGATTGTATTACATTGCCTGTGTCTGATGAAATCGTCCATTGCAGGAGCGACAATGTAAACTATGTCTACCCTTCGAGTCAACTGGCGATTGATTTTTCAAAAAAATCTTTTTATTTATTGGCTGAAAAAAAGGGATCACTGAACTATTAAACACTAAACATGAATTACCTATTGCTCAGTGTCTATAATTTTCCTTCTATCATAATGCCAATTTAGGAGATTTATTTTATTTTTCCCAATAATGTTTTTCAATATCTACTAAATGGGTAAAGCAGTAAATAAGTATGAAATACCGCACTAACTATTGAGATAAATTTTTGAGAAAATACTTCCACAATAATTCTTTTCCTCTGTAAACCAACTACCAAAAAGAATAAAGCAATAAAATATAAAGCCCGACATATTGGTTTTAGTGTAAGCTTCAGAATTAGTGTTTCCAAAAGCTTGGCTCGCTTCACGTTTAGAGGGTGACGTTATAGTTTACATTTTATTTATACCTAAGTTTCTTTTTGTGGTTATCATATTTGAGTGAGATTGAAAGTACACAGGCTTGAAATATTAGCTTATGACAAATCTTAATTTTTTTTTTATATTTTTCGTTTTAGCTCGATATCTATTTTGGCAATTTTCTTTTTCCTTTAAACTATCTACCAAGCGGATTAAATTAATATACATTTATGATCTAAACATTTACAAAATTTACTGAATCAATATTTTCAGTCACTTTAAAATCTTTAGGATGGCCAAAATCTTGTTACTAATAATTTTTTCTTATATAGGTTAGACAAAATATTATAGAATTAGGGCTTGTTCAGCCAATTTTAACAAGCCCCCGAAAAATGAATAATATATATGAATTTTTTTATAGTAGGATCCGAACGAAGGTCGAGCAAAATCGGGTGTGAAAGCGAACTCCCCCCCCCCCCCATCTATCAAATAAAAATGATATAATTTTGTCAATAATTGAATGATAAAAAAACAAAGATTTATATAATTTATTTAGCTAATTTCAGTGACCAGCATCCCGGGCCGGGCTATATTAAATTTTTTTTAAAATATATGGTAGTCTTCTAGCCAAAGAGCTATCCTAGACAACACTTACGTCCCTTTTTCATTTTCGTTTCCCTGCGTCACACCATCTCCGTTCTTTTTTTTTTTATTATATATTTTTCAAACATTTTTAAATATATTAAAACATAAAATATTATATTTTCGTTTTTTTTAATACTTTATTTTATTTATTATTTGAAAATTTAATAGGAGTTAAATTTTTTATAAAAAAAAAATACCCAGGACGGCCCATACAAATAGTACTTTTGTAGGTTTTTAATTTATTTAAAACATATTTTTAGATGGCGCTAAATATATATAGATAAATTTTGATTTTTACTTAATTTATAATCATTGAGAATTTCACGATATTTAGTAAACCCAATTAATTATTTTACAAACTACAACAGTATGTAAGCTATCAAAATTTTTTAAAAATAGGAGCCATATTTAATTCAATCATAGAAATTCTTAAACTATAATTAAAAATAAATAAATTAATGTTATAAGTTAAAACGACTAAATTTTTATTGCAAGGTCCCTGGTTCATCCATTACTCCTACATCACTTTTGTATTTAATATATAATTTTTTTTATAAACCTTAGTTATCAGAAACCTACAAACCTAACGTCATTTCCGGTTTTGTGAAAAACCTCTTTCCGACCTCTTTCTATATTATCAAACAAAAAATATAGTAAGTGTGTTTCTTGGTTCGCTCGATTGCTTTGACTACACAGCCTAAAAAGTCAGAGAAGCTTATACCAAATTGAAATGAGCATCAAAACTTAGTAGAACACTAATGATTTTTATATTGGCTCTTAGTTTTTTTTTAAGAAAAATATTAATTCGATAAATTGGACCGGCTGTAAAATGGACGTTTTCTAATCTACTATAAAATGATTTCTGGTCTTTTAAATGCATATTTCAATTCTATCTGGTCACTTCTATGAGGATTCTAGATAAAAATTTATTAAATTGATCATAAAAGAAATAAGTATATAGAATTGAAACGTATAGATACGTTCTAATATATCAACTAGTCGCGTCATTTTTTGGATAATTTGGATACTGAGGCACTCCCCCCCCCCAATCTACCTTTAATAAAATTAGCATTGGTAACCTATTCTTCAAATTGGATAGATTTGAGCCATGAATTATTTAGAGCTACAGATTACAATTAAGATCCTTTCGCGCAAATGGTATCCTCCGGTTAGGTTTCTTTGATTAGTTTAAGCTTTTGTCTTATCGTTATGAGGCTTGAGGTGGGAATCAAATGAGTATCAGAAGCTATTGGAACATATAAAAAGGGTTGTTTTATTGGTTACTATATTTGTTAGTTTTCGAATTTTCTGCCCTCTAAATGGAATTGTATGAAAAAAGACTATGAGAAGCAATCCTCAAGTGTAATCCCAAGCGATTGATATATCTTGTTTTCAAGGGATTTAAGTTATCCCATCGGGTATTGATGGGCGGGGGGGGTGAGACTAGAAGGTTATAATGAGAGAGGATGGTAAAATTGTTGGCATGGTGCATGTGTTGTCTAACCTACATTATTACTTTTAGAGTTAGAAAATGTATTAAGTAAAAATTTTAATTTATTGAATATTGAATTCTTATACGTTTTATCTTATTGATAACGATACTTTTAAATCATAATATTGTATTTATATTCCCCCTTTTTTACATGATATTTGAGATAGTAAAAAATTAATGCAACGCTCGTTTATCTGGCAAATAACGAGCTAGACAATGATGTGTTATTTATGGGATAGCAACGCAAAAATAAAAATGCTACATATTTAACTTATCGCTTGCGGCACTGATATAAATCTACGAATATTAAATAAGATAGCTTAATGCATTTATATATTTTATGATTCAATGATTTAACAAACTTCAACTCCGAATAAAGTTTTAAAGAAAAAAAAAATATAAATAAGGGAAAAAGATATTTTTTTTTTAAAGTTTGGGTGTGTTTTCGTAAAATAAAAATCGCCTAAAATAACGACCTGAGGTGGTAAAATGATAAAACTTACACGTAAAACTGCATCTTCCCTCGTCTTATTTCTTTATAAAATTCTGAATATACGTCTGAATACTCATTTTTTAGCCTAACAAAAATAGAAATAAGTACGCATTTAAGTATATTTCAAAAAATATCATCACCTTATGTCAAAATCGGTAAACCAAAAGAGGCTGTCCAAGCAAGCCGTTTAATATAATTTATAATTAAGAACAAAAATAAAGAAAGAGCAAGGATATAACTGAATGGGTAATAATGTTTATTCGATGAATTTTCTCTGAGTTTCATTTCTTGTTAATTATTCCTAGAAAAAACATGGTGGGGGGGCGCTTCAGGGGTTAATTTTTTATTAGGCCCAGCAAAGTTTTTAGTTAGGATTCGGACATTATTTTAAATTAGATTATTTAAAATAATCATGACTGAATTTTAAAGAAAAGTTTCAGAGGGAAATCGAAATAATGTAAAATGATCCAACACGTGACTTTTCAACTACTTATCTATATAATGTTAAATTTATTTTAAAAATATTTTTTGCCCAGGCTGGTTTTTTTTAAAATATTTGAAAACCACCTCAAAATGAGTGGTGGGATGGGGCTCTCATACGATACTATTTCCTCCATTTTAAAAGTAACTGACGCAATTTCCCCCCAAAAGAAACATCCTTTCTAAAGGCGTTCTTCTCTTCGAAGATACTTTATTAAACTAATTTCTAGAATAAATTATATTAACAATGATTTTTTAAAAAAATTATATTTTATCGAATACGTTATTATAAATGATAATATAGATACCTACCTAGTCGAATAAAAAAAAAATAGAAGAGGTTAAAATATATACAGATAATAAAGGATTAAATCTAAGTCAAAAGTAACTAATAAAATTTACTTCCCGGAAGTGACTATTAAATGGAGTTATTTTTTTCTGCTTAAGTTACAATGCTAATTTTGAACTCTTAATAGGCGAGAATATTACTAAAATCATTAAATTTTGTAGAATACGTGATTATAAATGATAATAGATGTATGCCTAGCTGGTAGAAATAGTTCAAATTGTTTTCCTCAATTTATATAAAAAAAGAAGACGTTAAAATACGCTAATAAAATCATAGGTTCATCATAGTAATCAACTCTATTTCTAAAGTATCTAATTAATTTAACCCTTTCCCGAATGCGGTTCTAACGGCGTTCATATACTCTACGTTAACTTAGAGGTGCTAATTTGAACACCATATAAACCAGAATATTTGTAAAAATATTAAATTCCATAGATAAAAATGATTTATAATTGATGATAATAATATATACCTACTTGTACTTCTGTTTAGTTGAAAGTTGAAAATATTTTTAACATTTTATAGAGAATAGAAAAATTGGAAAGAGGGGTTAATCTACTTCAAAAATAACGTTATACAATATACTGATATCAGTATATAATATATATATCTATGATATTTCAAATAACATCATTATTAAATTTAAACTCAAAAAAATATTTATTTTGAAAAACCATTTTTCTTAATATTTTACCCACTCAAGATATGATTTATCCAATTTGGTGCTCGTTAATCTTAATTCTCAACTTCCATGGTTTGCAGGGTATAACATTGATTTTTATTTAAAATATAATCATAATATTTAGTATTATTTTGACATTTAAAAAAAAATATAATCGTTTTAAAACAATTATTTTCAAAATTCCTTACGTTTTTTTCTTTTGCCCAGCTAAATTATGATCTTTCTTCCTTTCCTTGTTTTCTATAATATAATAACCTTCTTAAATCGTTTCCAATTATTGGTTTAATCACTTGTATCTCAAGAATCAGAATGGCCCTATCTTTTATCATCCTCTTTATTGCCAAAACACTTATCATGATATTGATGAAAGAATTTGAACAGATGAGTCCTAGGAAAAATGACTGTAACATCTTAGGAGAATCAATTTACTTTTTCGAATGTTTCTGCTTACTTAAACATATCAATGGTGAAAAGAGAAAGACTGTTTTTAGAATCCCATATTTCATTCAAATACAGCAGGCAAAATAATGAAAAAGAAGGGGAGAGTTGGTGTTTGGTTGAAATCAAAGGGGAAAGGCTATTAAAAAAATAGAGTTATTTAACGAAAACAATGTTAAGAGTAGCCAAAGATTACATTAGATAGAGAATCTTCAAGATTAAGATACCTTCTAACCATATGACTATAATTAAGAATATTTAACACATATTAATTAATTTTGTTAGAATCTCTAAAATATATAAGTTATATCAGTGATGAGGAAATCAGATATAATACCTTCTATTTTGGTAAAATTGAAAAGACACGATTTCCATAATATTTGGAGATTTATTTAACAAATTGGAAATGTACCTATCTAAGAAATTTATTGGCAATAATAGGGCGATACACTTTAGTTTCAAATGAAAATAGATATAAAAATAATAACAAATTGTTATCACTAACAATTTGGAAATGTATCTATCTAAGAAATTTATTGGCAATAATAGGGCGATATACTTTAGTTTCAAATGAAAATAGATATAAAAATAATAACAAATTGTTATCACTATATTTTATCATTTAATACTCATAGTCGACCAATATAATTATCTAATATTCTTTATTTCAAATATTAACAAATATTCCTATGATTGAAGCATAAATAGATTGAAGCGGAATAACGTTTTAAAAATATTTTTATTCACAAGATTAGAGTATTTATGAGACCCCAGTCTAATTCCCCAAATGGCCCTGTAAATTGTAACATATCAAAATTAAAGTTGGACTCCACAGACGGCATTACACAAACAATATTACCTTTGCAACTCGTTTTAGCCAGCTTTAATGACTTACTGGATCAAGGCTCTTGCACACAAAAAAACAAATAGAAATATTTTTATATAATTATTTCTCATTATTAGGAACTCAATTACGTTTTTCATAATTCTAGAGCAAAAAGAACAGCTTAAAATTTTCAATCATTCATAAATTTCAGAAGATCACATATTTATTCTAATAATATTAAGGACCTCAACTTCCTTTTGTAAGCTCGCATTATCCTTCTTCAAAGATTTAGCATCTCACAGCTGCAAGTTTATTGGCTTCGAGAAGATTTCTTCCTCAGACATTCCACCTTCTTAAAAATAATTTTGTATTTTATAACGTTATAATACCCAAATTTAATGCCATCTCCAATTTATCTATAAAAAACAACTAATTATACACATTTTTAATATTCACTAGTATATATATTATCCACTCGTGTTCTTACTTTAGCGAACGGTTATGAAATAAATATATAAAAAAATATGTTTTACATTTAATATAATTTTTGATATTTTCGATTCTTTTAAGGTTGCGAAATCTATACGATTTGCAGTGGTATACTTGAAGAAAGAGAGATTTATCAAAACCATTTAGTATTAGATCATGGTAATAAATAATAATATTCATTGACTTCTCAGAAATAAATGATTTTTCAAGGAGTATTTTAAATATTGAAATGCTGATGTTCTGGGTACAAGAAATAAAACTATATTTTGTATTTTTTTTTAAAAAAAAATTATCAATTGTTTTAATTTTGATGACATTGATAATAAGATATTTTTCATACATTAAGATATTAAATTTAAAAACACCTTATTATAAAAATCAAAGACCTGCAGAGGTACAACTCGCACGACTCGGCTAGACCGTTTTTCTTCATAAAATGTCTTCGACCCGGCCCGTTTTATGTTTACAATCTCGGCCCGGAAAAATATATTATATTTATTTTTAATTTTTATAACGAATAATGGCTATTTAAAATATTAAAATATACGGCTCGGCTTTCTTTTTAAAGAATTTTCAGGCTTGATATAAATTTGAAATACTAATAATTATTTAAAAATTAGAAGTAAGTAAGCAAAAATTATAATAAAGAATAAAAATGACTTTCATACTAAATTTCATTTACTTTTGGATTATTAAAGCTGAGGAATATAAAAATTAATTCAGATTCTTAAAAATTTTGGCTATGAGGGGGTTAATATATTTGCTAAAATGTTTTAATCAATATTTGCATCAAAAACGGTAATTAGAGGAACTTAGTGAAAAATTTTATCAATTTAAAATTTATATTTTTGAATCTTAATATTATTATTATTTTTTTAAATATTAAAAAATGATCACCCACCTCGTGAAGTACACGGACCAGGATCAAGTTATAACGAATATATTACCTTTGAAAATTGCTTGGGAACTCTAATTGTTTATTCTCAGTTGGATGATGGATTCGTTAAAATATCTTTATAAATATTTAATTTTCTTTATAAAGATATTGATTTAATGATACCATTGCTATAAAATATAATATATATACTTTTCCAATTTGATTATTTAGTTTATGATGTAGTTTTTAAGGTTGTTAAACGGCTCAATTATTTTTAAAAACAGAAATCAATATTTAAAAAAAAAAAATTTATTAAGCAAACCCTGCAGAATTTTCTCACAGATGAGAGAATGATATGGACATCTACTAATTAAGAAATCTGGAGACTTACATTTGGCTAAAATATTAATTTGAATTTGGCTTAAACCTAGCCCTTTTAACATTACTTATGATCATTTTTCTCAAAAATGTATAATAGTTATTCTTACCTTCTCATATATTGGAATCGCCGATTTTAATCATTTGTTGGCTTCTTTTAAACCTACTTTAATTAAAATAAATTTAGGTATACAATCTAATCTGTCTACTTTGCTCACCGATAGTCCAATTTAGCCGGGTCGTATTTTATTTTTTTTTTCAAATTGACCCAGGTCGGGCCTAAATATTTTGTAAAAAAAAACCCGGGTCTGGTCGAATATTTAAAATGGCTATTATCTATAAAAAACCCGGTCAGGGCTGAAAAATGCAGGATCGGGGCTGAAAATATAAAACCCGGGATGGGCAACATATGGTTTCAAAAATTCCATGTAATGGAAACTTCATATACGGATTAATCCGTGTAATTGTGAATATCATAAATGTATATTTAAACATTACACCATAATCTTTAATTCAAAATTTGTATATTTCCTTTATTGTTCAAACAAACGGAATAATAAGATTTTCCTACAAAAAATATTTCACAAATATATATCAAGAATACAAAAGAACGTCTATGAATGTCAGTTACATATCAACAGATACAACTAAAATCTTTTAAAAAAATTATATTTTTTATATAAGGGGGGGGGGGGGGTTGAACCTATAAACCCCCATGCCTATGCCACTGGAGTCAATTGTAGCGCCATTTTGTGGTGATTTCCTTTTATCAACTTGCAAATCACAAGATGACACTGCTGACTCCTATGTATGAATACTTTTTAAATGCACGTTTCCAATCTAGTAGCATATATACACATGATTGTAAATATGAAATTAGCTCTTAGATAAATTTCAAATCCCCCCTAAAAACATCTTTATTATAATTTTCATTATTATTTCCAGTCATTTCAATTTAAAATCACAAGCTATAACATATTTGAAGAATAAAAATTAAAACGATTATTTTTTTTTATAAAAAAAAAACCCCATCACCTTATTAAAGAGAGGAATATTATTTAGTTATTAAATTTAAATAACATCTTACTAAATAATATTTTATTGGCTTTCTGCTAAGGAAATTATTTTCTGATTATTGATTCCAATACACCGCAATCTCACTTTGATAATTGGCTTTACGCTAAAATAATTAATATAAGAAATTAGAATCAATTATTATAAAGTTAAAAATTGTAAAAAAAAACAATTTTCTTACCAATCCCTTTACAATGTAATTAGTTCCGATGTTGTTAATCCTATATTGTGTATACATCATATCAACTCCATTATTTTTTGTTTATCTAATAAGCTGATCAAAGGATGACCTGTTGTCATTGTAGAATTTGTAGATACAAAGCTTTCGCTGACGAATTCTTTAAAAAGATGTTTATTATTTTTTTATTTCTGTTTCTTATTTGTGTCTTATATCTTTAAAATATGCATAAGTTTTTATATATTTTATGTTTTAAACATTATCACTTAATGATTCTAAAATAATTCTTTTAATTGATTAAAAAGGTCCTTTTTAAGCTTATATTCAAATATTCACTGATTTTAATTTACTAAATTGATAATATAAATTACTTAAAATTTAAAAAACAACTATTTATAAGTTTTTAATTTATAAATAATAATTTTGATCTATAGTATTTGATTATTTATATATTTTTTAAATAAATTTACCCAAAAAACTGTTTATCTTATTCATTCCAAAAAAAATCAACTTTGTCATTTTCATTATGAAGAAACAATCATAGTTTATTCCTATTTCATCAAATGTTAATCAGATATTCAACAAGTCTGCTTGACTACCTTTTTATGCTGCAGTTATCAAAGCTACAACCATATCAAGTCTCATATTTTAAAAGATGATATAAAATAATAATACAATTTATTTTAGACATTTCGTTCATTTTTAATTTTTTAAAATTCCTTTTGCTCATCAAAATCTTTGTTCTATCTCGTTTAAATGAGATTTAAATTTCTATATTTATTAAACAAACTAAAAAGAAATAATCATAAGATTCAAAAATATCTTGAATCGGGGAAAGAGAAACCTCAATATATTCAAACCAAATCGATTTTTTGATGATTTAAAATTCGATACTAAAAATTCACTATGAGATTTGGCGCAATTTATTTATCGCTTACAACTGGTTTTTACCTATTGGTTTTAAAGAAAAACGAATCAATGAACTAGTAAATAAATAATAAACATGAAATATATATTGTGCTCATTGCTTCTATAATTTTTCTTTTAGCATAATGCCAATTTTAGGAATTTTTTTATATTTTATGGGTAAAGCAGTAAAAGATCTTTCAAATTTATACAATCATTATTATAAAAAAATTTATCTCATAATATTCGTTCATACAACAGTTCCCTGGCTTTAGCTTTTATGGGCCTAATGATGATAATTTATTGAATAAAGGCCCATAATGTTTTAGGGTTCATGGTCAAATTTACCATCGAATTTCACATTTATAACCTCCTATTGTCGTTTCCCAAAAATATGCATAATTATATGTCTTGAAACATTTCAGGCCATTCAAAATCGTTTACTTTTAAAAGAAAATTTAGCCTGTGACATTCATTTATTAAAAACACTTGATATACCTGTAAAACATTGGATGAGGTTGAGAAGGCCAAAGAAATGAAAGCTCGGCTAGAAAACCATCCATATCAAATGTGAATATAGCCGTGATCATGCCAATGATAGAAGAAGATTTATCCAACTATTGAGGAAGTTACGATGATTTTTAATGACGATGATCAAGAATGTGATGTTAAATTTTATCCATGAAATAATGATTCAAATTTAGTTATCTTAAATGTTCTTAGTCAAAATTTACTATGGTGTGTCCTTTACTATTTCCTTATGGTGATAATGAATGGCATATTTGATATGAAATTTAATGAGCCATTTAACTAGGGAACAAGATCAGATATAATTATATTACAATTTAAAATATCAAGATTAGCTATTCGAGCTGACATTTTTAATCCTATTCTTTATGCTGGGAGATTATTTCATCAATATGTTGTTGATTCTTATCTCCAAGTCTAAGCTAATAATTTGAATTATATAAAACTTAACCAATCTAAATTACGTGTAGAGGATTATTCAGGGCTTATGGCTCATATATCAAAAGCATATGATAATACTAAGAAAGAGCCGTTATTTTGACATCTTCTTTTCACGAAAAAGGGATATTCGGATTCAAATCATCAAATTAAGGATAAAATTCTAATCCCCCGTCAAGTATATATAATTCATTTGAATCGGATGATTTTTATGATATTGATTATTATTTAATTAATATTGAAAATAATGAAGGGGGTGGCTTATATACCCATTATCTATTGTCACAAGAACATGCCAAATAACATTTTCTTGTTTTCAAAAATGGTTGCATCATCTATGTTAGAGAATTATTCTTTTTTATAATAAGTTTCCAGATTATAGCTTATGCTAGATAAGGAATTGGGATCCCTTAGTCATTTTTAAATATTAATTAAATTTAGTCCATAGATATGAAAACATTTAATTAAATCATTTTGAGAGAGAAAAAGCTTAAATTTAAAAATAAATATTATAAATATAAAATAAATTAATTAAAAGTACAATATTTTAGACCAATTATTTATTTTTTTTCATTAATTTATAAACTTTGATGTTATTATTAATTTTTCTTTCACCATGATTTATCAATTTATCTATTCCCTCCAAAAAATCAAAAAACTTTTACATGAATTTCAAATAATTTAATTTTATATTTATATATATTCATACTCTGTTAAAATTCAAAGCTCTATTTTTGTCATATAAGAAATATACAAATTAATTTTTTCTTAAAATTGATACATCTTGTGGAAATTATTTTGTTACTTTACCTTCCTATCATTTATTATTATTATAAAAATTGTTTAATAAATATATTTAATTTTCTACAGTCATTAAAATATGAATATTTAAAAAATGTTTAATGATTTTTTTATAGCTTTTTGAAAAATATGTCTTGTTAATATATGCGATTTAAATTTTAGTAGAGTTTTTAAAATTAAAGGTTGCTATTTTCAAAATGGAGATTATTTTAGTGCCTCCCATTGGTATTCTATTTTAAATCTATTTTAAATCTATTGTCAATATAGTCGTCTCATCAATGATGATCAGTATTAGATTGAGTTCATTAAATGAAGTGAGAGAGAGATCAGAGTCCTAATAATTTGGTCAGGAATTTTGAAATCGCTATAAATTATTATACATTTTTATTTCTCTTCGATGACATATAAACGTTATACATTGTTTTTAATAATGTCCAAAACCCACCCATTCCTTTTTTAAAAAAGAAATAATTGTAATGCCACACCAAATATTTACTAAAGATTATACAAATTAGCGCTAAAACAAATGAATAAAAACTTCAAGTTGAATAAATTTTTATATTTTTTAAAATAGAGCAAGTCTCCTCATAGTGAAAAATATAAAATACAATTTATTAAAATAACACTGAAAATAAATCCTTTAATATTCATACAAAGATCCGTACCTAAAATTTTTTTGCTTGCAAGCTGAAATTTATTATACTTGTAAGCTTAGAGCTAGACAAATTCATCATCCTTCATATGAAATTATTATGGGGAGCCACCAAATTACATAAAATTATTTTGCTGTTATAGTCGACGTGAACTTGTCCAAAATTATTTTACGAACCGCGTGATATAAAGAAAATCAGGGCCTAATTTTGATCGGGGATTTTTAATTAATTTAGAACTATTTTTTTTTTTAATTATAAACTATATAAATAAGATATAATTTTGTTAATTAATGAGTGTAAAATATTATTATATATATAATTAAAACCGAATATTTTAATTGCCATTATTAGGTATAAAAATTAAAAATAAATATAATATATTTTATAAAAATCAAGCCCGGGACAAAAAACTTTTTATAAAAAAATTCGGGCCGGGCCCTACATATAGTAATTCTGCAGGTTTCTGATTTATTTAAAACAAAAATAAAGGAGAAAATATTTACATTTTAGATGGCGTTAAATATTTATAAAAATAAATTCTATTTTTACTCAATCTACATTGTTGAGAATTTCATGATACTTAGTAAACTCAATTAATTATTATACAAACTTCAACATTATGAAAACCATCTATATTTTTTTTTAAAATAGGAGACATATTTAATTTAATTTTAGAAATTCTTAAACTATAATTCAAAATAAATAAATATGTTATAACTTAAAATGATTAGATAAACAACTTTTTTTAAATATTTATTTGTTAAAGAAAAAAACAAGCTTGTTGAATAAAAAAATAAAATAACTTGCTTTTAAATAAAAGCCTTCTTTTATAAAAGGCTATCTTATTTTTTTCGTTAATTTTTTTAGATCGATTTTCAATTTTAGCAAAATCCTTTAATACGATTACGAAAGATTTGAAAAGGACACTCTGATTTTCAAATATTTTTTAAATGATTTTATTTACTATTTTGATTCACGAATCCAATATGATAATGCAATTTTTATATTCGTCTACTGATCTTTCGAACTTTAATTCATTTGAAATCGAGGATGAATAATAGTTGAAAGCATCTTTTATTATGGACTCGGATGATTACGTTAATTGGACAACTCTTTTGTAGATTGGTATAGGTCAGATATTTTTTCCTTTGCTTTCAGGTATATATATTTTTATCTTAATCATTGCAAGGAAACTAAAAATAATTGTTTTGGACAAGAGTCGGAAGTATTTTTTTTACAATTAAACATTACTACTATATAAATATACTTATAGCTTTTAGGTTAAACTCAGTCTCGTTAACGCTCCTTTTTAAAAGTAGCGACTCCCGCTCCCGCTCCTACCTTCTCAAAAGGAGCGAACTCCCGCTCCCGCTACTACAGATTAAAAGGAGCGCTCCCGCTCCAACTAATGGAGTGCCGCTCCATAACCGCTTCCTTTGATTTTCATTTTTTTAGAAGGTACACGAAACAAAATCATATTTTTTTATCAAAACGTTTTATTTATATTATATGATATATCAAAATATTTATAATCTTTTATTAGCTTTTAAAAGTAATAAATTTTCTAAATTAGAATCTAACAAACACCCACGCTTCTCCCCTAAGACCTGTTTTGCGATACTAAATAGGCGCTCCACAGGAGCACTAGAGGGAAGCGGGGTATTGTATTTAATATAAATATTTTTTAATTCATGGAATTGTTCAAAAATAGTAATTTTGCTATCATTATTTAAAAAATATCTATCCAATATATTATTTTCATGGTAATCGATTTCATGGAATCCAAAGAAATCTTCCAAATCATTACAAGGTTCCCGTGAACTAGTTGCAGCTATTTTTCCTTCGGGTATTTGTTTCCCTAAAAAATTATTAATCTGGCTTTTAGTTCCATATTTTTTGGATCTTTTATCCATTCCCAATTCAATTTAAATGCAGGATGGACAATCGCTGCAATTATATTATCATCATTATAAATATTTGGAAATCTGCAATAAGGTTATTTAAATAGATATAATTTATGTTTTATTATAAACCTTTTATTAAAACCGCTGATGAGAGACTTTACAAGAGGTTGGCAAAAAATCTGATAATTCATTTAATTTTGAAATGAGTTTAAAAATGGTAGGACTTAAAACCCATGTCCATATGAAGCTCCCCTTCAAGGATTTTCAGAGCTTTTTTCATAGGTTCCATAACCTAAAATTTATTTATATCACTAAGATAACGATTATATTAATATTTACTTGACTATACTCTTTAATAAATTTACGTTCTTGGGAGTTAAAACGTATAAGCCCATGGTTATCACACAACTCATCAAGGTCCTTTTGTTTTTCATCTAACATTTTATCTAGCAAAACCATAGACTCATAATACGAATTCCGCCTAGTGGAATTTGGGCATATTAGATACCTACCCAACTCTCTGATAATTTCGTCCGCCATATTTGTAGACATATTTTGTTTATTCCACAAAGATTGACACTTTTGGAATAAACTTTGAGATACTATTTGAAAGCTTCTATCCCCTAAAGCTTTCTCTGCATCAACTGTTGCCACCAAATTAAGATTGTGACAAGCACATCTTGAATGTTGAGGGAGATAATCAAAGCTTTCTGCCCTATTATTTAGGATATCATCAATATCCACAAATTGGAAATCATCATCAATCTCAGAACTTTTATCTTCAAACATTCTAAAAAATAAAAGGAAAGTTATAATTTTAAAATAAATATTTGAGATTACCTGAATGCCTTCACAAAGTTCCTACCATTATCAGTAATGGTTTTTATCAATTTATTCTGAATTTTAAAGCTTTTATGTATATCAATTATCATCTTAGCCAAAACATCAAAAGTATGCTTGCCTTGAACACGTCTTAGGGCTAAAGCTGCTGATTTTCTTTGCAATTATTTTGTGTCAATCCAATAAGCAGTTACACCCAAAAAAGACCTTTATAAGTTAAATTAATCAAGCACATTTAAAAATATAGGCACTACCTTCTAAATCCACTCCAGCAATCAGCTGTGGTACACATATAAGATACTCCAGAAATCATTTCTATAATATCATCCATCATTTTATCGGCGGCACATTACCTAAGGGGAAAACGTTTTTATCATTTTGACAAAGCTAGGATTATCTACAGTTGATAAAGGAACTAGTGTCTCAATGACATAACCAATGATTGCATTATCTCCTTCAGTTTTTGTAGGTTCATATGTTTTTTGACTAAAATTTAATATTGACTGTTTTTTCTCAGAAGAGGAAGACTTTATATTTTGGCTAATATCTTTTTTATTATAACTATTGATATGATTTTCAATTTTTGAATATTGATTATCATGTACTCTCTAAATAAAAATTTATAAATTAAATTAAAATTTATTTTATAAAAATCAACTTTATTTTTAACTGATAATCTAAAACATCAAATTATTAAGGTAGATTTTTTAAATAAGAAATTGACAAATATTTAATGAGCAGTATAAATATCTTTTTAGGTACTTAATTTTTTTTTAATTATTTTGTTTTACTTATTTTATTAATATAAAATAAAAATAAATAATTATTTTCCAAGTTTATTGATCAAAATAAAATAAGAAAAAATCAAATTAAAATTAAATAAAATATAAATTTTACCATAATAAAATGTATATTTTTAATTAGGATGTTACAATTCAATTTAAAAAATTACTTTAAATTTAGAAAAAAAATGTATAAAAAGGAGGTTGAACAAGTAATGAGAAAATTAAAATAAATATAAAAATATAAAAAAGCAACATATCTGACAACCCAAGCTCAACTAATGTAATGAATTGCCCAAAAATAATTAAAACCATTTAAAAAAATTATTATAAAATAAAGAAATATTGATTTTACCTTAAGGTGTTTTTTTAAATTAAAGCTGCTGATTTTAGAGAAAGAAATCATTTTGTTGTTAATGCACAATAGGCATTTCGCCTTTAAGTTGACATTATCATCTGTATCATCTATAAGCTTGTATTTTTTGTATGGTGGAAATGGAAATTCGGATAATCTCTAAATCCATAATATCTAAATATATTTTTTATTATATATCTATAAAATGAATATTAATATGACTTACAAGATTTTTCAAAAAATTTTCAATATAAAAAGGAAAAACTGATGTTTAATGTTTCAAATGATTAGATGAAAAATCAATATAAAACTCGGCTCAACATTTAATAATGAATAAATTTAAATAAAATAAAATTTTAAAAGGAGCTACTCCCGCTTCTCATTTTTAAAAAGGAGGGGCGCTCCAGCTTTTTTTGAAAAAATGTAGCGGCGCTCCTTAACAAGACTGGTTAAACCCCACTCAAGGCCTATGTTTGATTTATTATATTTCTAATTTACACTATTGTAATTTCAGCACCATAAACTTCCTTTTAATTCATATTGTATTTTTTTAAAGATGTTTTGTCTCTCTAAATCAGTAATTTTGTTTGTAAATTATATTAATTTGCATGGTGCTAATTAATTTATATCCCCTCTTTAATAGAAATACTCACCGTTATCATAAATATTATTTTCTTATTGTTGAAAGTTAGTATTGAAACTTAATATTCAATATTTCTTAATACTTTTACTTAATATTAGCTAAATTTGGATATTTTTTTTTAACTTATAATGTCCTCTTACTTTTATAGGACCAATATTTTCACATTTATTTACATGATATATCAGATTTGTCTGGTAATATAAATACAGAAGTAGTTAAATATATAGTTTGTTTCTCTTAATTTGAATAAATCTGTTTAAACATGTTTCAATTTACATAATAACTCAATTAATCTAGGTCCCTTCTTAATTAAAGATACTCTTTATCCCCTAAACATTTATGACATTAAATTTTATAGTTGGAATTTAATATTGGTAAAATGCTTTAATAAGCTTTCAATGGTTCTTGATTATACATCAGCTGAATTTAGTCTTTTGCTCTTAATGTCTGTATACCTTAACATAACTAATAAATTATATTTACTTTTATTATATTTACTTTAATTAGATTTTTAAACTTGTAACGTTATATACAGATGATTTTTTGTATATAGTTAAATTCAACATTTGTTGTATTTTAGTTAGTTGTAAGGTTCTTAAATTTTACATAAGCTATATCTGGGTATTCTAGTTTAATAACTTTAAATTTAAAATACAAATAATTCATTTGTATTATTACCTTCTAGCCTATGTTAATTGTAATTATTTTCCCTTTTCTCTTTCAGGCGCCGTTTTGATTTCGTTTTGATTTTTGATTGATTTATATTTCTCTGTTTATGTAAAATATTTTTTTGCTCATGAAATATTTTTATAATCATTTTTCTTCATCTAGGTTCCGTTGTCTTAGTTTTTTTTGGAAAAACTTTAATATTCGTTTTAATGTATTATGAATTGGCAGTTTTATAATATTTTTGGTTTATTTTGAAATTTTCTGCGTTCGAGAAATCCCACCTAGTGTTCTCCCCCTTGTTATTATGTTTCTCTGCTAAACGCTATAATACATATTTAGAAGGTATGACCTTAATCCTGGCTCAGTTATCTATTATGCATAACTATTTGTCAATATACAGTACTTTATCCCTTTTTACTTTGGAATTGGTTTCCTTGGTAGTATCCGAGATTTTTTGTATATTTTTAGCAGTTTTTCTTTCAGTCAACTTCATAAAAGAAAGTTCATTTTATCAGTATACATATTGCAACTTAAATTATGCTTGCTTTTCTCAATGAACAATACATTAGCACATTTCGTAACTTTAATCTAAAGTTTATTTTGACTTATCAACACTATATATAAGTATTACATTATATATATATATAACTTGTTTATATTTTTTACATTATGTGTATTAGACTTTTAGTATTATTATATTACATTTTAGTCTACTCAAAAAAAACTTACTTTAACAAAAAATATATAAATATAATGTGTAGCCTAAAATGTAATATAATCATACTAAAAGTCTAATACACATAATGTAAAAAATAATCATAAACAAGTTATATATAAATATTTTGTTAAGATTATTTTTTACAAATTGTGTATTAGACATTTATATATATGAGTATAGTTATATTATATTACATTTTTCATATTAGTCTACACACTATATATATTTTTTTAAGATTATTTTTTACTCTATATATAGGCATTTATATATACCAGTATAGTAATATTTTATTACATTTTACATATTAGTCTATTTATGTACATGTACAGTACATTATATGCAGATTTGCTTGTTTCTAACATAACATTATGGATTATATATATTTGTTTAACTTTCTCCTAGACATGTTTAATAATTTATAACTTTTAATCGTATAACACGTAAGGGGAGCGACGCTTAGGAAACTGTCTTGTTTTAATTTTTTTTAGTTTTGATTACTACTCAGTATGTTTTTTTGTTTCTTCAAAATTTTTCTTAAATATCGAAATGTGTTGTTTCTTTTTTTATAAAATTTTTTTTTTCCCTTCTAAAAAAAAAAAATTCAAAAATTATTTTTATAAAATTCTTTTGTTAAATCTCTTTCTGGCGCCGGTGAATTTATATGATTTTGTTGTAGCTGTTGAAAAAAGAAGAAATAAATTCAATATAATACATCAAATGTCATTTATTTTCTGACAGGAATTAGTTTTTTCCTTGTGGATGGGGGAAAAACAAAATTATCACATGGGCTGTTTTTAAGAAGTTCTTTGTTTGCTATTTGGAGTGAAGATATTGGATGACGAGAGGGATTGGGGAAGATTTAATATGTTTATACATTATATATGTATATATATGAATAAATTGGAAAGTAATGTTTATGATATTTATTTAATATTATTAAAAGGATTATTTTGGATTGATAAGTTATATTTTTGTGAGAGTAAAGGGTTGAGAGTAAAGGATTTTTTTATTTTATTTATGATTTTTACAAAAGATTTATTTATGTAACATTTTTGTTTATCTTGTCTATCGCTCATGAAATATACATATACTTTTCCTTTTCTCTTCTGTTTCTTTTTATGAGAAATCTTTTATACTAGTAGTTAAATATAGCATTGAAAAGTTTTGCTTTTATTTAAAATAACTCATAATTAGTTTTATTATAGATTTGCTTCTTGCAGTCTATTTTTCTCTTTTTTTAAAAATATAAAAAATAAATCCCACCCAGTGCTCTTCTTTTGTTAGTTTATTTTATTTTATTTTTCTTTTCTTTTCCTCAAAATATTTGTATTAGTTGTAGTTTTCAAAATTTTCCTTTTTATGTCGATTTTAGCTTCTTGGATTTAAACAAATATATCGATATGGAGGTAACTTTATCTTTATTATAGTGACACCAATATCTTTTAAAAATTTCCTTTTTATCTTTTTATATTTTTCACATACATTTCTAATCGGCAGTTGACCCCCAATTATATTTTTCTGTTTATTTTTTTAATTTATTTCAATCTATAGTTGATTAATTATCTACAGTTGTGTGTTATTAATAGCTAATCTATTTGAAATATTTAAGTTAATAAAAAAGAATAAATAAATATTTGTAAAGTTTTTCTTGTTTTGTGAGCGATGTATAACCAAATTCAGGTTAATTAATCTTTAGCTATTAAAATTTGTAGGATAATGATAATTCAAACTCAGCTCCCCTATTAACTTCTGGATCTCTAGTTAATAAAAACTGTTATAAACAAGGGTAATAGCCTTTGTGCCATGATAAATTTCTTATTTCCTGTTTTCCTATAATGACCATAAATATATTTGTGTTTTTAGGTCATTTTAGCAGGTTTATACATTCATAAAGTTTAAATGAAACCTTGATTTAAATTTATATTAATAACTTTTGTTTAATAAGCTTAATTATTTTTTGTGTATAACATACTCTATAATATCTACCATAAATTTGTTGGTAGACTAAATTATCTTGTACGGATTTATAAATAACATATTATTGTGTAAAACCTTAAAGTAATGGTATGTTAGTCTTTTTTTAGTAATATGCTATTTTTGTATGAATTTTCGTATTATATTATTGATTTTAATAGCGTCCAATTGGTTTAAAAGGATATTTTCTCTTGTCTTCGCTTAATATAAATGGCTTTGAATAATAACTTAAAGCTTTTGTCTTTATTTAATAGCAATTAATAATAACTATTATTTATAGTTTTATTTCTTAGAAAATGTTTACTTTTTGATTTAACTTTGTAGGTAGTTTTTTTTTTGCTTTTCATAGTCTATTTCTCTTTTGGAAATCCCACCTAGAGTTTTTCCTCGTTATAAACTTTGTTTCTTAGTATCGTATTTTTAATAGTTGGAAGGTAATTTCGCCAGAGCCTAATGGAAGGGTTGAATAATAACTTTAGTAGAAAGCTTTGTCTTTAATTAATAGCAATTAATAATGACTATTATTTTTAGTTTTTTTTCTTAGAAGATTTTATTTTTAATTAATAACTTTGTAGATATAGTTTTATAACTATTTATAATAATTATTTTTTGTTTTGCCTTTCGTAGTCTATTTCTCTTTTTCTTTTAGGAATTCCCACCTAGAGTTTTTTCCTCGTTAATTTAATATTAAGTGTTCAATGACTAATATTAGAGATTTAAGGCTGGTCGTCTATATTATGGCGTAAGGTAGATATTATATTTTCAGACTATAGTCTTCCGTACATAACCTTATCTAACTTCTGCTGCCTATTTCTTATAGCACAAAGGGTTTATGAGCTAACTATTTCGGTAGTTATTAAAATTGTTTTTACTAGTACTTGGCTATTCGGTAGTTATTAAAATTATTTTTCCTAGTTCTTGGAGGCTCACAGTAGACTTTGCATAGTGTTACTTGGTCCTGTTTTACCTGCATACAATTGACTTCAAATCTATCTCTATATAATGACTTTAAATAATCTAAATAATCTTATCGTAATTTTGCCGGTTTTCTTTATTTTTTTGTGTCCGCACTCTGCTGATTTATTCAAGTTTTTTATGTCCGCACTATGTTGGTTTATTCATAAAATTGACTTCAAATAATTTCTCTTTATACAATGACTATCTTATCGTATTTTTGCTGGATTTCTTTATTCTTTTGTGCCTGTACTCTGCTGGTACAATTATTCATATGCCACTCAAATTTTTCACTAAGTTTTAGGAAAGCTCGGAATCCTCTATGCTAAACTATCCTATCCAGCTTTATAGAGCTACTTTTTGATTATTTCTTAGGGATTAGGTAATCATCCTTCCCTATATTTTTCCTTTTACTTTTGTTTAACTTATTTATTTTTTTATTAATATTTTTCCTTTCTTTTTATTTTCTTATTAATTATTCCTTTTCCCATAATCTTCTTCTTACATTCTATTCTTTTATATGTAGCTTCCACACATTTTTACATCTTTTCCTATTACAATCTTCCACATATATTTTACATCTTTTCCTATTACAATATTTATGTCGACTAGGCTTCCAATTGTGCGTAGATTGGAGGTTGATTTTTTTTTTCTCTATGCAGTTCAAATTTTATTTTTTTTATTAAGGTTTTCTTTATCTTTTCATTTCGCTCTATTTACTTTTATCTTTTTATGTTTTTTAGGTGATTCTCATCCTCTCTTTTAACTTGTTAGTCTTTTATAATATACTAAATATAGCATTTTTAAATATCAGAGTAAAAACAAATTGTAAATAAATTGCTATTACCTGTTTTTGAATTTTTGACAACATCCGATAGGTTTAAAGGGAATTACTCTTATCTTCGCATAATATAAATGGCTTAAATAGCAAGTTAACGGTTCTTCTTATGCTAATGGCGGAGGAGAAAATGGATGTGATAGCGATACAAGAAACCCATTCTAAAGACAACAATATGACCAACTTTAATAAATTTATACTATATAGTTCGGGCACTGTTCTAATATGTATTAAATATATATATATAAGCCTCAAATGTCAATCAGATGGATTGTAGACATCTGATTGGAGGAAAAAATTATTATTATTTAATGTAAAAAAAATAATAATTATTATAATATATTTTTTTGAAAATATATATTTTTTTGTAAAATTATATTATTATTAAATTTTTGAAATTTAAAAAAAGAAAAATTATATATTTTTTTTCCTCGTGATTTATAAAAAAGTGATATAATAAAATTGTTTAAAAACTTCATTTGTCTTATGAGAACTTCAATTTTGGAGAAATTCATTTTTAAAAGAAAACATTGAGAATCAAAGGATTATTCTTTTTGTGTTAATACTTAAAAAGGCACTACTTTAAATTGTTGGTCAGGAGTTTCCTTCCTAATTAGTAAGAGAGTGCATAAATTTGTAGATAAATTTGTCCCCATTTCCGAAAGGTGTTGCCTATTGTATTTAAATACCTATTTTAAACGAACGATCCTAATTAACGTTTATGCTCCCCCCAACAGAGATATTAGGCTTTCCTTTTTAGAACATCTTCAAAACATTGTACGCTCTCTTCCTAAGAGCCGCAACTGGATAATCTTGGGGGACTTGAATATCAGGATTGGGAAGGAGGAGTTTTACATACATGATGAAGTAATTGGGAATGCGGCCATTCCCCAACCAAATCGCGAAGATAGTAGAAAGCTTTTGGAGTTGTGTAGGATTTCCCTCAAAATCGAGAACACTTTCTTCTTTCATAATGAAAGTAATACTTTAACTTATAGGAGGAACAATATTACTTCTCAAATCGACTTTTTCATTTCCAACATTCATGGTTGGTTTACTGATGTAAAAGCAATGCGGAACATAAATATTTCAGATCACAAGTTAATCAAAGCGAACCTCCTCATAAAGAATTTATGGGGGAACTCTCAACGCCTCTCCTAATCTAAAAATTTACAACGACCTGAAGTAAAGCTGTTAGACAAAAACTTAAGAGACAGGATGACAGTACGTGAAATTACACCGGAGTCTGTTTCTAGGGAGGCATGTTGGTCGTCCTTTATGAGTAATCTTTTTGGAGCCTGTAATGATCTTCCTAACATCAATAGTTCTCTCCCGAGGCATGAATGGTTATCTGAAGACACAGTACTCTTGATAGCTGAACTCAGGTCGCTTGATAGACGCGATGGCGCCCTCTGGACTACAATCCATAGACTCCTTAGGAGGGGCAGAAGGATCTACATAACAAAGAAAGCTTTCGAGATTGACAGAGACATGATAGAAAACAGAACTTTTGATGCTTATAAAAAGCTCAAGCTTTTCTCTAGTGCAAGAGTATTCAAGCCTCTCCCATCAATCAGACTGGATAATAATAAGATTACCGACCCGGATGAACATATGGCTCTATGGTTGGACCATTACATGGAAATCTTTGATTCAAGGAGACCAGTCGTATTTCCATCCTCTAGCCATAGCGCAGTATCATCTGATGCTAACTTTTCTGTGGTGGAAATAACTAAGGCCATTACAAAACTTAGGAATAATAAATCCCCAGGTCCGGATAACATCTTAGGAGAACATCTGAAAGCTGCCCCCTCAGAGGTTTCTCAGCTCCTGCTGGGGTTGTTCAATAGGATTTGGCTTACAGGGAAGATGCCAGCAGACTGGAATATGACAATTTTTTATAACTTCCCCAAAACCCCGAATACTGTTAAATTTAAGGATTATAGAGTTATTGTTATCACATCTATCGTGTCTAAGGTTTTTATGATTCTTCTAAAAAACTGCATTCTTTCGACCACGCCAATCTTCTGTACAAGTACATCTGTGCCTACCGCCCAAACAGGAATATCAATAAACCTATATTGGCATTAAAGATATTAATACAGAAGTGTGACAAATATAAATTACCATTTTACTTTATCTTCGTTGATTTTAAGCGCGCTTTTGACAGTGTTATTCATGATTATTTGTGGGCAATCCTAGATGTGGCATTGACGGAAATATCATTAAGATTCTTAAGACACATTATAGTAATCTCTTCGCCTCGTTTAAAATTATTAATAAAGTTTATCCCCCCTTTAGAACTAAAAAAGGAGTAAAACAAGGGTGTGTCGTCTCCCCGCTGTTGTTCAATATAGTTATATATAAAATAATTATGGATTCGCTGGGAGCCGCAAATCTTCTGGAACTTGGATTTAATCAGACATGGTTTTTGGAAAATAGGGTGATTTGTTATGCAGACGACTTGGTGATGATCGCCAAGAGCTTAGAGGAAGCCCATTATTTAGTCTTGTTACTTAATTCCTTCAGCTTAAAGGTTGGTTTGGATATTAACTTCGATACGGTAATTATGCCATCATCTCATGCGCCCCCTTTGGTTGATTGGATGGTTGGGGGAAAGTTAGTCAGGGTGGTGTCCTCCTATAAATATCTTGGGGTAAACATAAATAATAGGGGTAGCTGCCACGAAGAACTAAAATCAGAATTCATAACGCAAGGGCTGCTTTTTACAAATATTTAAAACTGTGGAAATCCAGGGAGATATCGGTTTACACTAGGCTACGTATTTTCAATTCCACCATCATTCCAATTCTCCTTTACGGCGGTGATATATGAAAGATTACGATGACAGAGATCAGGAGATTACAGGTGCTCGTCTACAAATGTCTTAGGATAATAAATGGCATTTTTTACCCCAACATTATTTCTAATGTTAACCTTTGGCGGAGGTCACGTCACACTCTAGTGCAAATGACTTTGAAAAAGAAGCGTCTTACCTTTTTTGCACACATTCTGAGTAATCACACAAATAATAGCCTGATCCTGGAGGCGATAAATTGGTTATACTCATTCAACGGCAAAATCTATGGGAAATATAAAACTTTATGGTTTTCTAGGCAGTAGAGGATAATTTAAACCTTAACACGAAACAGTTTTTAAGGTTGAATAAAGATAAGAAATCAATAAACTGTTGAAGATCAAATCAAATTATTTGAATCTCTCAAACTCCTCCTTGACACAGGTTATTTTTACTTTTGTTTTATCTTCCTTTATTTTACTTTTGTTGCCTTTTCTCTCTCCTCATTCTGTATCGAACTTTTCCTTTCATCTATTATTTGCTATCAATTTTCTCATCTTAAAGTTAGGTCCCCCTTTGCATTTAAAATCCATTATGTATATAAGCATCTTATAGGTGGGCTGTGCTTATTTTTGTCCATTCCTCATCAGCCCATAGACGTTTAAGTAATAGTCCAAGTAATAGTCCTTGGACTACGCATACAAGTAGGTGCGGCTTGCCCACAAACGTGTGAAGGGCTCCTCATTTTTATCCCCATTTTAATTCGTCCAGTCAGATGGATTATGAGTAAAACCTAACGTAGCTCTGTTGTATCCACAACTAGAGGGCGAAAACTTTCTATATCAAGTATCACGTAAAATGATTAAATTTTTTAATATACATTAAGAAAATTTGAAATAAACCATCCCCCATGGTGTAAAATAAATATATTTTATTTAATTATAGTTACATTTGAATAATATGATGCATTTTTTTTATTTTTTAAATGTTATTTATATTCAAAATAACATGTAAACTATTTGTAAAATAAAATTTATATAAAAAATATATTAAATAAAAGAATAATTAAACATTTAATTAGGTATGATCAACGGATCTTATAGACCCATGTATGGATATGCAGTTAGAACGGCAGATTTCAGTTGATATTTTCTGTCGAAGATAGAAGCCTTCTTTTGGATCACCTGTGATTAAGCATAATCTTTGCCCTATTGTTTTGAATAATTTTAAAGCTTGGTGTCCAAATGATCCACAGGTATCTGAGACTACCGGAACTAACAAAACATTATTAAGGTTGGTATATTTGTTTGTTTTTGTGTTTTCGGCTTTCGTGATAGAGTTGGAAGAAAAAGATCTGAAAACGATCCATGCAAGTATAATCCCAGGCGAGAGGTAGACCTTAAGGGATTAGCGTCTTACCATCTGGTCTGGTTTGATTGTAGGGGCTGAGGCCGGATGGTTCCAAGGTGGAGGGAATATTTGAGGATTTCAAGGTTCTCGATGATTGAATTGATAGCATGGTTTCGAATATTTTTTCGTAAGTGATTTGTGTTTTTTTTGAATGATTGTGGCATTCGCTTATAAAATTATTGATCAATATTAATTATTGCTAGGTTATACTAAAAAAAATTAAGTGAAAATTAAGCAAAAATGGGAAAAAAATAATAAATAAAAAAAAAATTAAGAAAAATTGACAAGAAATTTTTTTTAAAAAATAATGATTTTCTTTTTTTTTGAATTTATTCCGGTGTTTTTTTTCCATAGGGTTTTTTTCCGGGATTTTTTTCCGGGGTATTTTTCTTATTACCATACATTACATATTAACTAATTTATAAAAATAAATATCTTTTCAAAACTTTGAAATTTGTACTTAGAGTCCTACTTCCGTTTAATTTATCAACTAAATTTATTTAAAAATCTACCACAGGTGTGCAACATAATTATGTAAGTTGTTTAATCTAAACTTAATTAATAATTGAATACCAGAACCAGATTCATACAAAAATATTTTTAGGTATGAAGAAAAAATGAATTGTTCGACCCTTTCATATAATAATTTACCCAAGATACAAAATAATAAAAAAATGAGTGAATAAGAAGTTTGGAATATGATATAGGTAACATATAAGCTGTAAACAAGAATTCGTTAGCCTTATAAACGATTGTTAGACTTATTTATGACACATATACCCAACGATTTTTTTAAGACCAATGAATACCCAACGGCCCTTTTAAGGGCCCCTAAATTTTAACTGAAGTAAACTAGTTTTCGATTCAATAACATCTATAAATTATTGGATATATTTATGAGTCAAAAAAAATATTTTTAAAATCCCAAAAATCTAAAAAATTTGACTACACTGAATTGACATCATAACTCAAAAAATAATGCCGGAAACTTAAAATTTTATTTATTTTATTTTTATATGAGTAAGTTTACACAAAATGAGTCGAAACTTAAAATTTTATTCATTTTATGTTTATATGAGCAAATTTACACAAAATGAGTCAAAAAATAAAATATTTTTAAAATCCCAAAATCTAAATATTTTTGACTAAACTGAGAATTGACATCATAACTCAAAAAATAATGACGGAAACTTGAAATTTTTTTAATTTTATATTTATATGAGTAAGTTTACACAATCAAAAAAATAAAATATTTTTAAAATCCCAAAAATCTAAATATTTTTGACTAAACTGAGAATTGACATCATAACTCAATAAATAAAGATGGAAACTTAAAATTTTTTTCATTTTATGATTATATAGCTTGTACCAAATAAATTAATCCAAAGTAAAAAATTATGCTCCTATAATTCAGATTTTTTTTAATTAAAAACTAAATTTTTAGTTTATTACGCCATCATACGGAAATATATTTATGATTTTTTAAATTTTTTATGGATGCTATATTTTCTATGAAATATATCTGTTCTATACATATTTTAAATTTATGAACTACTCTTTCTTCCATATTCTATTTTATTTATTTAGATAATTTTAATTTTGGATAAATTTGATTTACATAACACAAATACATTATTTATATTTTTAAAATATAATTGATCAGTCAGGGTAAGCTGATGGATTGATGTTAATATCGTTGTTGTTTTTAATTTTAAATGAAAATAAACTAGACAATCGAAATGATTTAATATATTATAAATTAATATATAATAATTTTTATAAACTTGTGATTAATAAAGACCTACAATAAACCTAATATCATTTCCGGTTATTTTCAAAACATCTAGGCCTCTTTTTAGGATTTTTATTTATTTCCAAACAAAGAATAAAAGAAGGGTGCTTCCTGTTTCTATCCGGCTATATGGACTAAACAGCCTAAAAAGTCAGATAAGCTTAGGCTAAGTAGAACTGAGTTAAACTTAGTCGAACACAAATAATTTATATTTGTTATTAACGATTAACTGGCGCCTGATATACTCATATTATACCTAGTTTTTTTGAAAAAAATATAGCAAAAATATTATTACGACTAATTAAAAAATTACCGGAAAATCGGGGTCAGACCAAAAAATTGATCAAAAAAAAATCCTCATAGGCCAAATTTAAAAAAAAAACTCTGAACCGGGCTTGAAAATATATTTTTTTTTAAATCGAGGCCGGGTTTAGGACCGAGCCCTTAAATTTTAACCTTTGCATGTCTTTTATAATTATAAATATGATTGCTTGTGAATATGAATCGAATTGTGTGACACCTAATTTTGGTTTATAAATAAAATAAACTCTGATTTTTTACAAAATTTTAATTATGTTATTTGTATATGATACAAATATGGCGTATCATCAGCTGATTTTGCATTGATACACATTTCAATGTGAACTAATCATCAGTCTAAAAAAAATTAAAGCATAGCATAGTTTTATTTGTTCATTTATGACTTTATTGTGCAAATAGTATTTCTGCAGAGTTTTGTTTAAGGCATATATTTATATAGATGAGTTTTAATTTTTTACTTAATTTACATCATCGAGAATTTCATGATACATAGTAAACAAACCCAATTAATTATTTTATCCAAATTATTTTTAAAATAGAAGACATATTTAATTTAATCATAGAAAATTTTAAACTATAATTTAAACGAGGTCCCTGGTATCTACTAATTCGGCACCATTGTAAATTAATAAAAAAAATTTTTTAAACTTTAATTATCTGGGACCTACAAACCTATGGTCATTTCCGGTTTTGTTAAAAACATCTTTCCTAGGCCTCTTTCTAGAATTTTTATTTATTATCAAACAAATAATATAGTAAGTGTTTCCTGGTTCGCTCGATTGCTTCGACTACACAGCCTAAAAATTCAAAGAAGCTTAGGCTAGATAGAAATAAGTATCGAAACTAGTCGAACACAAATGATTTTTATATTAACGATTAACTGGCTCCCAGTTTTTTTAAGAAATATTAATTCGAAATTGGACCAGCTATAAAATGGACGTTTGCTAATCTACTATAAAATGCAATTTGTCGTCTTTTAAATGCATATTTGAATTCTATCTCACTCCTACGAGGATTCTAGATAAAAATTTATTAAATTGATCATTTTGAAAATAAATAAGTATATGGAATTGAAACTTATAGATACTTTTTTTTAATATCTGGAATTTGGATATTGAAGCACCCCCCCCCCCCCCCAACATCTTCAATAAAATTAGCATTGGCAACCTATTCAAATTTGGATTTGATTTAAAAATAATAATTGACGTAATATTTCCCTATTTTAAAAAGATACACTTATAATATCAAATAAAAAGTGATTTCTTTTTCATAGACGTAAAATAATTCCTGAGGAAAAACTTTCCCTTTCTCTTCATCTCGGATTTCGGGAGGGGGGGGGGTAGAGAGGGCTAATTTTAAATAATAGTTGTGAAGGAATTTATTTTTGGGAAATTATTGCCCTTGATTCATTACCTTCAATTGTTGTCCATCTGAACACCATTCTCAGTTTTAAAGCTTCATAAAACATATATCTACTATTCTGGATCAAGAAAATTTTAACTCCTTAGCATATAAGTATAATCTTTTATTAACTTTATGAATTTTTAACTAAGCAGCACATATAGGGATTTAGAAAATTAAAGGATCCCTCATTGAACTAAGGTTATCAAATTAGGTAAATTTAAAGAATTTTATAAAGGGTATTTTATTTATTTTGAAAGGGGCTGATTTTGCATGAACATTGCATTTTGGCGTGAATATGTATTAATTTTTGATATATCAATTTTTTATATATAAATTAAATTCATAATAAAATTGTTTTAAAATTTAAAGTGAGATACTATATAAAACATTTCCAATGTTACTTAGCCCTCAAAATATAATTAGGCACTGTGTTGTATTTACAACTTTATACTTTTTTTTACATGTACTGGTATTTTTATCAAATAGTTACTTTTAAAAGATGTATTAATTTTTAAAGAGCTGATTGATTACTATTATATTGTAATGATCATTTTCTTTGATGTGGATTTTTTACGTTTCACTTTATTTTAAAAGAATGAAAAGGAGAGAAAAAAAAACAAATTATTGAAAATTAATTATTGAATATCGCTATCAGCGGCGATTTTTACTTTATTCTACTCTATTTCAATATTAAATAAATTTACTAATAAGATAAATTTTTTTATTATTAATATTTAAAATATACAATATTTATGTTTTTAAAAAAAATACATACAAATTACAAAAAATAGCGTAAAATGAGAAGGCATAAGGAAGGAAGGATAAGTCTAGCGAGGTTCTATGGAAAGAAGACTGCTATTAAAACTTATATTATTTCAATAATTTTATGTGGGAATTCATAATCTCTCGTTTCTTTGATGAATTCCACAATCATTTTTTCCTTTTTCATAAATTTTGCAGATACAGATATAATTTTTTTCAAGATACATTAAGATACCTATTTTAAAATTATAATCAATTGAAAATGTGAATTAGAACTCAAATATGATTTGAGTCAAACATATTATTTTTAAAATTTGGTTATTTGAAAATAATCTTGGTTGAATATGGTAAAAGAGGGAAATTGAAATGATGTCAAATGTTTTTTACGTGACTTTTTAAACTAGTAACTAGTTAATTGATATAATGTTAAATTTATTTTAAAAATATTTTTGGCCCAGGCTGGTTTTTAAATTTTTTTTATAATTATGGACCCGTTTCAAAGTAAGTGTTGGGGGGGGGCTTTTATACGATACTATTTCCTCCATTTTAAGAGTAACTAACGACAATTTTCCCCGAAAGCAACACACTTTTCTAATGGCGATCTCTTCTCTTCAAAGTTTCTAGAAAAAATTATATTTTATAGATATGTGATTATAAAATTATAAGAAATATATACCTATCTAGTCGAAATAGTTCAAATTTTATCTTTAAAAAATTTAATTAGTAGATATAAAAATAAAAAATTGAAAAATAGAAGAGGTAAAAGATGTTCATTTTAGTGATCAATAAAACTCTAATTAAATTTACTTCCTCCCGAAATTAACCCCTAATAAAAGTATTTCTTTTCTTTTGCTTAAGTTACAATGGTGATTTCGAGCCCTATATAAAGGAAAATATTGCTAAAAACATTTTTTAGAGAATGCATGATTATAAATGATAATAATTAATAAATGTATGCCTAGCTGGTAAAAATATTTCAAAATTTTATCCTTAATTAATGTAAAAAGGTAATAATAAATTTTTTTTTAAAAATAGAAAAGGTTAAAATACGCTGCTAAAAATAAAGGTTCATCATATTAATCAATAAAACTCTACTTCAAAAGTAACTGTTTAAATTTAACATTTTCCCGAAAGTAAAGCTGTTCTACCGGCGCTCTTTTTCTCTACGTTAATTTAGAGACACTAATTTGAACACCAAATAAACGAGAATATTTGTAAAAATATTAGATTAAAAATAATTTATAAATGATGGTAATAATATACCTACTTGTACCTGAGTTTGGTTGAGAGTTCAACATATTTTTTACATTTAATAGAGTATTTAAAAATCGGAAAGAGGGGTTAATCTACTACAAATATAAACGTTCAAACATAATAATACAATATGCTGATAACAGTATATATAATTATTATTTAATATAAATTCAAAAAAATATTTATTTTGAAAAACCATTTTTCTTAATATTTTACCTGTTTAAGATATGATTTATCCAATTTGGTTCTCGTTAATCTTAATTCTCAACTTCCATGTTTTTCAGGGTATAATATTGTTTTTATTTATAATATAATCATAATATTTAGTATTTTCTCGACATTTTTAAAATATAATCATTTTAAAACAATTATTTTCATAAACCGTCTTCTTTTCTCAGCCAAATTATGATCTTTCTTCCTTTCCATGTATTTTGTAATATAATAACCTTCCTATATCATATCCAATTATTGGTTTGATCACTAATACCTCAAGAATCAGGAGGCCCTATCTTTCATCATCCGATTTATTGCCAAATTTTGATAAAAGAATTTGATTAGATGAGTCCTAGGAATAATGACTGTAACATCTTAGGAAAATTAATATTTTCCCCAATGTTTCTGCTTACTTTTATATAATGATGATGAAAAGGGTAGGGCTGTTTTTACGTTTCCAAATTACATTTCAAGTCACAATAACAATAGGCAAAATAATGAAATGAAGAGATGGTATTGGGTGAAAAACAAAGTGGGGGAAGGGCTATTGAAAAAATTGAGTTATTTAGCGAATATAACAATATTGAGAGTAGCCAAAATGACATTAGTCATTATAGAAATAATTTTACTTTTACAACTGGCTAATATCCAGAAAATATAACAAATATGTATATATAATTACAGCATATTTATTAGGGACTCAATTACGTTTTCCATAATTGTGCCCATTCTTCCCCTTCTTATAAATAATTTTATATTTTATATTGTTATTTTATAAAAAATTTCTTACCCAATTTAATGCTATAATTTCCCGATCTTTCTACATTTTTTTTAATACTCTAGTTTATACTATCCACTTTTCTAGAAGTTAATCAGTGTTCTTACTTTTTGCGAACGGTTATGAAATAAATAAAATATATATATTAATTTTTGATATTTTCGAATTAAATTCACTTTTTAAGGTTGCGTAATCAAAACTTTTTACAATGGTACACTTGTAGAAAGACAGATGACTCACGACCATTTGCTGTTAGATTATGGTAATAAAGATTAATATTCAATAACTTTTCAGAAATAAATTTTTTTTCTAATTGTTATTTTAAATATTGAAATGCTAATTATCTGAGTACAAAATTTAAAACTATATTTCGAATTTTTTTTAAAAAAAATTATCAATTCTTTGATGACACTGATAATAAGATATTTTTCATATTTTTTGTTTAAAAAAAATTTACTTATTTTAGAAATAAGAGACCTGGATAGGTACCACTTTTTTCGCCCCGGTCGCATTTTTATATAAATTTAAATATATTAAATTTATTTTTTTAGTTTTAATAGCTTATAATGGCGATTTAAAATATTTAGTTTTATAATATACGGCCACCGGGTATTTTTTTGTAAAAAAATTTTTTAGGCCACATGGGCATTTAAAAAATTTTTTTAGGCCCAGCCCGGGTATATTATTTAAAAATTTTATACGATCCGGTCCGTGTACCCGGGTGGGCTTAGAGACGGATCTGCGGTCTCTGATAGAAATTACAGATACCAAAATAAGCTAAAAATTTGATCAATTTTAAATATATATATTTTATAATTTTTTTTTTCCAAATATTTAAACATGATCACCCACATCGCGAAGATCACCAACCAGGATCCAGGAATAAAGATTATATTACCTTTAAAAATTGCCAAGGAACTCTAAATGTTTATTCTCAGTTGGATGATGGATTTGGTTAAACATCATTTATATTTTATATATGTTTAACCTTTTTTTAAAGACATTCATAGGGTAAAATAAAAAATAGCTGAAATGATATAATTGCTATAAAATAGTATATATAAATATTTTTCCAATTTGATTATTTAGTTTATGTTTTTATAAGCTTTTGAGCAGAGTTGTTAAAAGATACTTTTTAAATGGATCTAGATACAGATACATCGTCTAAAATAATATCTAGGTATCGATATTTTAATAAAAAAATCTATCTAGATACAGATACCACATTTTTATATCTAGATACAGGATCCAGATACTAGTATCGAGATCCGTTAACAACTCTGCTTTTGAGTAATGTTGTTAAATGGTTCGATTTATTGAAAACAGCTGGCCCAATATTTAAGACAAAAATATATTACACAAGCCCAGGGAGAAAGATTTTGACATCTACTAATAACGAAATCTCGAGTCTTGTCTTTGGCTAAAAATCTTAAATTGAATTAGGCTTAATCTAGCCGTTTTAACGCTACATATATGATATGAGCATTTTTATAAAAAGTAACATAATTATTCTTACCACTTCAGATAGTGGGATCACCACCAAATCTGATTTGGGGTTGGCAAAGTTATTTTGTTTAATTTAAAATTATAATAAATTTAGGGAATACACTCAAAATCTATCTAATTTGGGCAACCACAGCCCAATTTATCAGGATATTATATTTAACCATCTTTTATATTCTTAGTTTAGCAGAATTGTGAGATTATGTTCAACCAATTTCAAATAATATTTTTATTTTTATTAATTTATAAAATTACGTATAAGTATTCCAGATAGCAGGGCCTCAGGGCCTTATTTTAATTTTTTCAAATAGACCCGGGTCTGGGATAAAGATTTTTTTTTAAAAACCGTATCGGGTCATAAATTGTCGGGTCGGACCTGAAAATATAAAACCCGGGGGTTAGCCGAAATTTTTTTTTCAAAAATTCTACGGTATATATTTTTAAAATTAACATATGGTTTCCTAAATTCCATATGATAGATAGAAACTTTATATAAGCAAAAAAAGGGCCTTTATATTCATCAATTAAAAGGATAAATTGAGAATCAATAGGTGATGATATTTCCATCACATAAAATTTTAATTTATAAAACTCATATTCATATTTTAGATATAATGCGAGTAATATAAAAGCCCTAAAGCAAAATAAGTTTTGTCTTAAAATGACAAGTTTTAACTCTTAAAAAGTATAAAACTTTGACTATCAAATTTACATGATATGGTTTAATGATCAAATGGGAAAGTATTTCTGATTATTCTATTTGTAATTATAATTTAATATAAAAAAAAAATAAGAAACATAAAAATATATCTTTTTAAAGAATTCATCAATGAAAGCTTTGTATCTACAAATCCTACATTCAGGCAAAATAATACAAGAATTATGTATACACGTTATAGGCTTAACAACATCGGAAATAATTATATTGCAAAGGGATTGGTAAGTAATTTTTGTTTTTTACAATTTTTTTAACTTTATAATAAATTGACTATCCTAAATTTTTTAAATTAATTATTTTAGCGTATAGCCAATTATGAAAGCAATATTTTTGTGTATTGGAGCAATAATTAGAAAATAATTTCCTTAACAGAAAGCCAATAAATTATTTTTTAGTCAGATTTTATATAAATTTAGATATATACTATATATCTTTCTTTAATAAGGTGGTAGCATTTTTTTAATAATAATTTGTATTCTTCAAAAATGTTTTAATTTATAAGGATTCATTCAAATTGCAATGTGATATTTTTATGGGGGATTTAAAAATTATGTTAAAGCTAAATATGAATACCTAAATACTTATCATAATCTTAAATTTACAATGATGTTTATGTATACATACTACTAGATTGACAATTCAAACATTTAAAAAGTATTCAGGAGTCAGCTGTAACACCATCTTGTAATTTGCACTTTGATTAAATGACATTACCATAGAATTGCGTGACAACTGACCAGTTACATAGATATGTGGTAGGGGGAGGGGTTTAGGGCGCTCAAACCTAACATGAAAAAAAAATATGGATTTTAAAATTGATAATATAAATGCTTAATTATAAAAAAAAACTATTCGGAAGAATCTAAAACCAAACGATAGACGGAATCATTATTTCCGAATGCCTAAAAAATGGCGAATTCGAACCTATATTTTTCTCCAATTAAAAATATTTGGGCATGTTGAACAAATTTCAGTATGCTTCATTGACCGGAATTATTTATAACTCGTGTTTTTTTGTTTGAAAAATTTTGAAAGTTATTTTTGACGGAGTTAAATTTCGGCGCACATGTAACTGTAAATTATTATATAATTTGGATATAAAATTTTATGTATTTTTTTTTAATTTATAGGAAATCGATATATATTTATTATATTATATATGGTACATTCCTAGACGCATCAACAGAAAAAGATGATCTTTAACCTGACCCCCTTAGATTTCCTAAAATTTATATATAACTAGGTGCCGTGTTGTTAAACGACGCTTTTTGAGCTGATTTTTAAAAACTGCCAACTCAATATGTCAACCAGAAAAATATTCCATCACAGTTTCACTTAATATATGCCTAGACCTTTGTTCCTTCTACGAACAAAATCTTCAGGCTTGCGTAATATTTTTCTAGAGAAAATATTGAGTTAGCCGTTTTTAAAAATCGACTCGTTTAACAAAACTAACTAGCTGGAATTTTTTCTCTAGCCTCAGCTCTAAAAAGCGGTTAAGATACTGGCCTCAAGAGACCTTTAATTTTATTGTATGTTTGTGTTATTTTATTTTAACAAAAAGGGCATTCTCACTGAGGTTGTCCCACAATTAATAAGACAATCTGTTGCTTTGTTAACATTGGTGTAGTTAAATTGCTTGGTTGGGTCGAATTAGCATATTTTTTGGTTGAGTTTTTGGTCGAAATCCAGGTCAACCAATTTGGTTTCTTTGGTTTTGGTTCATTTTTTCGATCAAAAACCAGGGTTGTGCTTGTGTATAAAAACCCGTCTAATTAACCACACCAGTTAACATAATACGATTATTTTGTATAAATAAGCCAGGGTAAAAAAAACGAAATTTAAATTTATAAAATTAAATATATTGACGAAATATATTCAATATTCTAGGAATATAGGAAATGAGCAGGTGAAAATTGGAAGAAAAAAAATAGGGAATTAAAATTTATTAAAAATATTTTTTTCGAGTCATTTCTGCTCTTTAATTCTACGTCGCTGATCAAATTCTTTTTTTTGAGAATTTTTGGTTTTAAAACAGATTAAAGTTTTATCTAATGAACGTAATTTATCATTGCTTTGGCTATTAAGTAAATTATTTAATGTATCATGACAATCTATCGATTCGGGTATTAAATAGTTGCGATATTCATTACTTAAAAAAAAATATTCTCCTTTTCCTGAGAATGATCCTTCAAATTCTTTTTCTTGTAACATTGTTATATCTTTAATTTATATTTCGATTAATTCTTTTAAAGGACATTGTTTCCAGTTTATATATGATTTTTAAAACGTGATTCATAGATTCGCAGTTGTTATTTATCCATAAATATTTTGTTATTTTATTTTTTAAGGGGAATGTAAACAGTTCATAAATTATTATTTTTTTATCAAAACCCAATTAGACAATGGAGGCATAAAAAATCTACGGAGAATAAAATATACCCGAATATTGATAGTTATCATCAAAACTTACACCAAAGAATTTAAACTTAAAATCAGCCACTACCCACCTTGAAAGTAATTAACCTATACTGCAGTTCTTGGGCTTAGGCTCTTTTTTCTTCCCCGCTCTTTTTCCAAAAGCCAATGGGTGTTTGTAATATTTTTCGAAATGTTGCGCGTACAAGTACGCGCAGCTTGCCCACAACCGTTTAGAGGGCTCCTCATATTTTTAACTTTACACCCCAATTAACGTATGTTCCATTAATATGGAAATGGAGGAAAACCTAGCTTTTTTATATATGGCAAAAAAAATAATTTAATTTTCGTTTTTACAATCTAATATATATAATCTCCATAATCATAACACGATCGTTTTCGTATCTCCCCATTGGTGTAAGCAGCGGGGGGGGGGGCAAATCCCACCCTCCCCAAAGCCAAAAAATGCAGATGCCGGATTATATTTTTCAAAAATATTATTGTTAATATTAATTATATTTGTTAATATTTATTCCTATCTCATATATATATAATTACATTTATTTATCACATTCATCTACTAAGTTATTTTATCAATTAATTTCGACAAGTTTTCCTTGGCGTAATTTACCTATTATTTTGTGGCATAATATTTATCTATCTGAAACTCCTTGTCCAACAGGGAGATATAAATTGCAAGCTTGCCCAACGAGATCGAGTCTCCGCCATCAAACAGTAACGCTTTTATGGAGTTAGAAGAGCCGATTATTAATGCTATTACTGAAATATCACAATGGCTTGAAAGAAATATTTCCTCAGAAGCAAGAAAATTATTGGATTCAATACTTATTCCAAATTTTTTTTCTCATTAAAATGTATTATTTAATTATACAACTATTTTATATAATACTTTTCAAACGGAGAGCATTTTATTAGAACTCAAGGAAATTAGAGCTAATGTTGATGAAGAATTTCATATTTTATATGTTATTTTTGAGTCAAAAGCAGAGCTATACGTGTTTAATATTTGCCCCCCTCAACTTGCAGCAAGCAAGCTCATCGTCAAAACATTAATATAGGCTCAGTAGAAGAGTTTATAAAACAAATGTCCCCTCTACCAACCTTTTTCATATGGTGATAGAAAAAATATAAATATTTGTTAAATTTTTATCATGAAGATGTTAAAATATCTTATAATCCTTATTAGCTGAATAACTAGGTTTAAAAGATTAACTATGGTTGAAACAGTATCAAAAAATACTATAGATGCTTTGCATTATTTCAAACCATTTTAGATTATACTCCTAATGTTATAAAATGGTTATATATATATTAGCAGCTTTTTAGTAAACTAATGAAAGAACAATATCTTTTTTAAGAAGAATAACAGAGCCTTGCAGATGTACCATTTGCAGGACACGGCCCAGATTTTTTTAAAAAATTTTTTCCGGCCCGGGTTTTTTCAAAATAAAATTCAGGCCCGGCTCGGCTTTTTTGAAAATAAAATTTTCAGGCCCGGCCCAAACTTTTTAAACTTTATTTTTGATTTTTATAGCAAATAATGGCGATTTCAAATATTTGGTTTTAAAATATACAGCTCGGCCCGGATATTTTTTCTAAAAAAATTTTCAGGCCGCCCGGGTGTTTTTTTAAAAAAAATAACGGGCCCGGCCCGGGTATATTTATAAAATTAAAATACGGTCCGGCTCAGAGGCCGGGCCTGCAAGTCTGTGAAAAACATGCCTATGAAATACAACATCTGAAAGTAGATTGAATGATATGGGTCTTTTGAATATTCATAGGCATTTAACGCCAAGCAAGGATAGATATTTGAAAAAAGCTCGAAACATACAAAATACATCCTAAGAAACTTTTTGTGTATTAATTTATATTTCCATTAATTTTTTATACTTTATATATTTTAAAAGCTTAAAAAATTCAAATTTCAATTTTGGGTCATTTAAGTGTTTCATATCGTGGGTTATATTCACTTTATATTTTATAATTCACTTTATTTTATAGTTTTTCTTTTTTTAATTCACAATAGTTTAAAATTGTGTATTAGAAAAGTTATTAGTCCTAATAAATTTATGCTTAGTATTTTTAATTAACAATAATATTTCTTAAAAAATTTTATTACCCCCCCCCCCCCCCCCCCCCCCCCAAACTAAATTCCTGCGGACGCGCTTGTATCTCCCTAATGTATTTTAAGTTTAAGGAGACTATATATTGTAATGTTAATTTTATCTCCATAATCACAAAAGATTAAGATCTTACTACCTTAATACTACCTATCAAATTTAAATTTTGTTTATTTTTCATTTGGATAGGCACTACCAAGTATATTTATAATATATATTTAAGCCTCTATGGCCCAGTAGGCAAGAGCTTCGCTTACTGATCCCATGGTCACGGGTTCGAATCCCGGGAATGGTCATGTTTTTTTCTTAATCTAATTGGTGGTTCCATCGGGGGATGATATATAGAAGTAATGTTGTTAAATGGCTGAGCCATGCCGGCTTAGCCGAATACTCAGCCAGTTTTTGAGCCAAAAATTCGGCTCAGTATCAAGCCGGCTCATTGAGCCGGCTGGCTCAGCCGATGGCTCAAGCCGATTCAAGGCTAATCCGGCTACCGTTTAACAATAAATAAATTTCGAAAAACTCGGCTTTTAACAACACTACATAGGAGGCCGGACTCGATCACGTGATTCCGTAATAATATGTTAAATAATAAGGGTCTTACATTTTAATAAATTTTGGTATTTATGCTCTCTACGAGAATCAAACTCGAGTCTCCCGTTTCAAAGGCATATGCTTTACCGCTTGCACTAAGTTGAATATAAATAAATTTAGAATATTAATTATATATATTAAAGTTTCACGCATGCACCAACTTGAATATAATTATTAAAATATTAATTATATAGATGTTGAAGGGTAATTATTTAGTTTGTGTGTATGGTATTAAATATACTTTATTGATAAATTTTATATAAATATTAAAATTTAAGAGTAAAAGAGGTAAAATTGTTGCAATGTATACTGTGAGCATGTATTAGAAATATCAAAATTTAAAAATGTGATGGAAATCATATTAAATAAAATTTAAAATACAGGTGCTTTAAGATTTTTGATTTTAAATATGGGTTATAGATTGGTCTGAAATTTTTTTTGCAGACATAGCCAGGCCTGATCAAAAAACCATGGGTTGAACTTGAAGAGTAATTATTTAGTTTGTGTGTATGGTATTAAATATACTTTATTAATAAATTTTATATAAATATTAAAATTTAAGAGTAAAAGAGGTAAAATTGTTGCAATGTATACGTAGATGTCAAAATTTAAAAATGTGATGGATTTCATATTAAATAAAATTTTAAATACAGGTGCTTTAAGATTTTTGATTTTAAATATGGGTTATAGATTGGTCTGAATTTTTTTTTGCAGACATAGCCAGGCCTGATCAAAAAACCATGGGTTGAACTTGAAGAGTAATTATTTAGTTTGTGTGTATGGTATTAAATATACTTTATTAATAAATTTTATATAAATATTAAAATTTAAGAGTAAAAGAGGTAAAATTGTTGCAATGTATATTGTGGAGCATGTATTAGAAATGTCAATCAAAATTTAAAAATGTGATGGAAATCATATTGAATAAAATTAAAAATAGAGGTGCTTTAAGATTTTTGAATTTTAAATATGAGTTATAGATTGGCCTGAAATTTTTTTTGCAGACATAGCCAGGCCTGATTAAAAAACCATGTCGCATGCAACTTTCATAAATTAATTAATAGTTGACATTTTTAAAATTTTGCCTGTGTATTGAATGCACTGAATACACACCTAATATTATACATATTTCTAAATATTTAGGGGTAAATAGAACTTTAAATGCATCAAGTACCAATTCAATAGGAATTAGGTAGAACTTTAAATGGCAAGTATCCATTCAATAGTAATAAGCGATAAATTTAAATACTATTTTAATTCTTGAATTTATGTATAATTTAGGATAATATACCATTATATTGGGGTTTCAAAGATAAGAGAGATATGACAAAGCAAACTTTGATAACACAAAACTCTTATCTAGCAAGAATTTTTTAGTCATACTGTTGATGACAATATGGCGCTTCGCCTTTACCTTGCAATCGTAATCCCAGCCGGCAAACTCGACATTTGAAATGCAATCAAATTATATCTCTTGCACTTAGGTCAGCTGGTTTTCCTACCTCAATGGAGCCTTCTGGCTTATTTCAATGGTCTCAAGGAAAATTTTAATATGGGATTTCTCTTGTCTGGACACTAACTCCCCCTCCAATTTTAACAAGGACGCTCTGAACAGAGCTCAAAATTTTAAGATTAGCGAATAATGCGCTGATTCCTCAAATTACATATTCATACCCACCATTTGCCCAACCTTAATTATATATGGTGATTTGGCTAAAAACCTTTTTAAAGACGTTGGCCGCCTAATCGGAAAAGATTCTGGGGAACCTCGCGAAGGTTTTTACTTAAGGCAGAGGATCGCAATAGCCATTCTTACGGCTAATTATGTTTGTTTTATTAATTCGATCTCTCCTGATGATTAGATTGTAGTAGGTTTTGAATAAATTCTGCTGCTTTCGCTCATGCCTCAATATTGTCCTTTTGCTATTATGATTTTTTTTCGTAATTGTTTGCTAATTATACTAATTATATATTTTTCAACGATGATTTATATTTTGAAATTGAGAGTACGAGAGACTTCCTAATATTTTAATATTTTATAAAGGTATAAAAAAAAAATTATAATAATTTTATTTTAAAAAAAAGGGAATAACTTCCTATACAAAATTAATTTTAAAAAAGTTATTCTTAGCCTGGTTTGATAAAGGGATCCAACAAACAGATGATCGATTTTTAAAATCTGTTCATGAGATAAAATTTTCTTTATTATTAATAATTTTCATGATTAATAATCGAAGAATTATATATAGATCTCATTAAAAGATTTTCAAAATCGCTGGACTGTTAAATCGTGTCGGATCGGATCCCACTAAGAACCAAACCTTACTGGATGTGAATTTATAGTAGAGTTACATCATTGGCGTATGCAGTGAAGGGGGGGGCAGGGGGACAAATCCCCCCCCCCCCCCCCCCCCAAAGCCAAAAAATGCAGATGCCGGATTATATTTTTCAAAAATATTATTGTTAATATTTTTTTATATTTGTTAATATTTATTCCTATCTCATATATATATAATTACATTTATTTATCACATTCATCTACTAAGTTATTTTATCAATTAATTTTGATTTCAAGTTTTCCTTGGAGTAATTTATCTATTATTTTCAAATTTTAGTGGCCTAATATTTATCAAAATTTTTAGTCAAATAATAATTATCTCTGAAACTCCTTGTCCAACAGGGAGAAATAAATTGCAAGCTTGCCCAACGAGATCGAGTCTCCGCCATCAAGCAGTAACAGCTTTTATGGAAAGAGCCTATTATTAATGCTATTACTGAAATATCACAATGGCTTGAATGAAATATTTCCTCAGAAGCAAGAAAATTATTGGATTCAATACTTAAAATTTTTTTCTCATTAGAATGTATTATTTAATTATACGACTATTTTATGTAATACTTTTCCAAAACATAACATTGACTTGATTAAGAAGATGAGAATAGCGGAGAGAATTTTATTAGAACTCAAGGAAATCAGAGCTAATGTTGATGAAGTATTTCATATTTTATATGTTATTGTTGAGTCAAAAGCAGAGCTATACGTGTTTAATATTTGCCTCCCTCGACTTGCATCAAGCAAGCTCATCGTCAAAACATTAATATAGGATCAGTAGAAGAGTATTATAAAACAAATGTCCCCTCTACCAACCTCTTTCATATGGTGATAGAAAAAATATATAAATATTTGTTAGATTTTTATCATGAAGATGTTAAAATATCTTATGATGCCTTATTAGCTGAATAACTAGGATTAAAAGATTAACTATGGTTGAAACAGTCCCAAAAAATGCTATGAATGCTTTGCATTATTTCAAACACATTTTAGATTATACTCCTAATGTATTAAAATGGTTTATATATTAGCAGCTCTTTAGTAAACTAATGAGAGAACATTATCTTTTTTAAGAAGAATAACAGAGCCTTGCAGATGTACCATTTGCAGGACACGGCCCAGATTTTTTTTTAAAATTTTTTCCGGCCCGGGTTTATTTAAAAAAAATTAAGGACCGGCCCGGCTTTTTTGAAAATCAAAATTTTCAGGCCCGGCCCTTATTTTTTAAACTATATTTATTTTTGATTTTTATAGCAAATAATGGCGATTTCATTTGATTTTAAAATATACAGCTCGGCCCGGATATTTTTTCTAAAAAAATTTTCAGGCCGCCCGGGTGTTTTTTTTAAAAAAAATTACGGGCCCGGCGCGGGTATATTCAAAAAAATTAAAATACGATACGGCTCGGGGGCCGGGCCTGCATGTCTGTGAAAAATATACCTATGAAATACAACATCTGAAAGTAGATTGAATGATTTGGATCTTTTGAATATTCATAGGCATTAAACGCCTAGCAGGGGTAGATAATTGAAAAATTAGTCGCTTTTTTTTTTTTACGCCTAGCAAGGGTAGATAATTGAAAAATTAGCTCAAAACATACAAAATACAATTATTCCTAAGAAACTTTTTGTGTATTAATTTATATTTCCATTTAAATTTTTTATACTTTATATATTTTAAAAGCTTAAAAAATTCAAATTTCAATTTTGGGTCATTTAAGTGATTCATATCGTGGGTTATATTCACTTTAGATTTTATAATTCACATTTATTTTATAGTTTTTCAATGCCGGTTTATATATATAATTTTTTTAATTCACATTAGTTTAAAATTGTATATTAGAAAAGTTATTAAGTCCTAATAAATTTATGCTTAGTATTTTTAATTAACAAAAATATTTCTTAAAAAATTTTATTATCCCCCCCCCCCCCCCCTTCAAACCAAATTCCTGCGTAGGCGCCTGAGTTATATATCATAAAAAATTAGAAATCATCTTTATATTTTTCAATTATATTCTTTACATTTTAATTATATCAAAATAAAATTCTTTTAGATAATACAAATAAATAACATAAATAAAATTACTAAATATATCATTAACATATTTTATAAAAATAATGGAAAATAATGGAAAATTTTAGAATAACCCCAAAATAAATATAAATTTTTAAATAAAACCTCATAAGATAGCAAAATATTGTACATTTACTCATAACTTCATAATTGTAGAATGTATGTTATTCATAACTTATTATAACATTTTTGATTAAATGTATAACTTTTGTTTTACTTATATATAATTTGACTATGATTAAAGTTTACCTCCTATTATTTGTTAACTTAGACATATCTTTTTATTTTTTCCATTGTAATTTAATAACAATTTCTTAAATTTAATTTTATATTTTGTAAATAAGTAATAAATCATTTGGTTTGTTTAAAATTTAAATTAGGATGAACATATTTTCAGAATGGTACTTTAATGTGTATTCATGAATTTCATATAAATACCAGGAGCTCACCAGTAGAATCATAGGTAAATCAGATATTTACCCTTCACTTGATGATAATTTTGAAATTAGACAGATTTAATTCTTATAAACCCCTTACATCAGACCTATTTTTCTGGATCAAAATAAATTATTTGGGTTTTCCTGGGCTTGGGAAATATTTTTCACCATTAATATGGACTTGAGCATAGCTTTAGAAACATTTTTCATAATTAGATTCCTGTAAATTTTTTAATTTTAAATATGGGCTAGAAATTGGCCTGAAAATTTCTTTCAAAACATGGCAAGGCCTTATCAAAAACCATGGCCTATGCAACTTTCATATTCTGATTGTATTTTTAAATGCATTGTGACTTTTTATATATTTTATTTCAGTCCTCAAATATCAAAATTATTATGGTCTTTTGCGGGTTTGAGAAAACCAAGTGCGAGGACCTGGCTTGGGAATTTTTTTAATATTAGGCATAGGTGTAATATTTAACATAGAATATTTATATGGCCCTCAGGTAAAATCTAGAAATATATTTTTATTCAAAAAAATAGTATTCACTCTTAGTCTTAATGGGTTGGCCTTGGTTTGGGTGAGCTGGGTTAAAATAGACTAAAAAATAGATATGATTTTTAGAAATTTACCTATCTCCAGACTTGGAAAAAAATTGGCCAGTTTGAGAAAATTTTTTTATAAAATTATTATGGGTTGGGCTTGGAAAATATTTTTATCAATTATATTGGGCTGGGCTTGGGGAAAATTTTTCAAAATTATTATGAGCTTGGACGCTTGAGAATTTCTTTAATATTAATTATAGGTCAGACATTGGCCCAAAACAAATTTTATTGCAGGCCTGGGCTTGACCTGTTCAAAAAACTAAGGCCCATGAAAATCTGAATTTTGATTGTATTTTTAAATTCATTATGCTTATTTAAATATTTTATTTCAGTTCTTAACTACCAAAATTATTATGATCTTTCATTGGGCTTGGAAGAATTTTTCATAATTAATATGGCTTTGGCCTTTGCCTGGGAATTTTTTTTAATATTAAATATTAGGTAAAAATAATCAGTAATATTTAACAAATAATATTGGTATTAATTTATTTTTACTCAAACCATAACACTTAGTTTTAATGGATTAAACCTGGCCTAAAGGGATGAGGGGGTAAGAAGAATAAATATTGGATATTATTTTCAAATAACAGGTAACATGCATAAGAGTAAGAAGAAAATTTTCATTCCCCGTCATTTTTGACGGGCTTTCTACTAGTAATTATATAAATCGTTTAAATTTTCGTATATTTTTTTTAATTCAATTTTTTATTAAAATTCATATACAAATATGATAAAATATTATTATTTAAAAATTAACTTTATAATATAGAGAATATAATAAAATATGACATATATCAGTTTAAGTTAAAAAAAATATCAAAGTCGGGCCATGATGTTTTAAATATTTGATAATTAGATCTAATTATAGATACGGCAATTTTCCGCTTGAGTTTGTAAAATGGAGAAAGGTATGATTTTTTTATTGATTTGAATATTGTTTTAAATAGATCTAAAGCCGCTTGTCCAAAAGAGCAGGTTGATGTAGCTGCTATAGGAACAAAGTGGTTATCACACATTAGGTGTAAGTATTTTATATTTTTCAGAGATTCGGCTCTGTTATGGGAATCATTAGATGGAGCCATGGGATCAATCCAGGTAAAATCCCACATTAAAGGCTTTCCCATGAAAAAAGGTACGACGGTTTTGCCGTCAGGGCGTTTTTTATCTAAAAAGGATGTAGGTTCTAAAATACAGGACAGCTGACTCCTATGGCATTAATTATAAATCTAGTAGTATATAACTCATAATTTATGATTATGATCAGTGTTAGGTATTCAAATTAGCTCTAAGATAAATTTCAGATCCCCCTAAAAATACCGAGTTTATTATAATTTTCATTATTATCTCCAGTCATTTCAATAAGTTTTAACATTTTTGAAGAATAAATACTTAAACGACTATTATTTTATAAAAAAAAAAATCCCCCACCACCACCATATTAAAGTAAGGAATATTTAATTATTAAATTTAAATAAAATAATCTGACTAAAAAAATATTTTAATTGGTTTTCTGCTAAGGAAATTATTTACTAATTTTGATCCCAATGCACCGAAATTTTGCTTTGATAATTGGCTATACGCTAAAATAATAAATTTTAAAAATATCAAAAAAACACGAACTTTCTTACCAATCCCTTTACAATGTAATTAGTTCCGATGTTGCTAAACCTATATTGTGTATACGTGATATTTCCTGTATTATTGTATCTACTTAAAAGGGCGATCAAAGGTTGACCTGTTATGAATGTAGGATTTGTAGATGCAAAGCTTTCGGTGGTGAATTCTTTTAAAAAGATGTTTATTTTTTTTTATTTCTGTTTCTTAATTTATTTTTTTAAATTAAATTTTAATCAGAAATACTTTCCCATTTGATCAAATGTCTAAAAATATTGGGTTATCTGATTTTAAATATTACTCAAAATGCTAATAATAAAAACTTATCATAAACTAAATAATCATATTGGGAAAGTATAATGGTATCATTAAAGCTATTTTTTTTTACCCTGTGAATATCATTTTTAAAAAAAGTTAAATATTTATAAAAATGTTTTACCGAATCCATCATCCAACCGAGAATAAACATTTAGAATTCCCTGGCAATTTTTAAAGGTAATATAATCGTTATTACTTGATCCTGGTCTGTGTACTTCACGAGGAGGGTGATCATGTTCACATATTTTCAAAAAAAATAAATAGGATTTAAAAATATAAATTTAAAATTGATCAAATTTTCCTCTCAGTTCCTCTAATCTTTGATGCTTATATTGATTAAAAACATTATGGCAAATATATTAACCCCTCATGGCTGAAATTTTTCAGGAATCTGAGTAAATTTTTATATTCCGCCAACTTTAATAATCCAAAAGTAAATAAAATTTAGAATGGGAGGATTTTTATTCTTTATCTTCTAATTCCTTGAAATAATTATTTGTATCTCAAATTCCTATCAGAGACCTGCAGGCCCGGCCCTAATTCCGGCCCGGGTAAACGGGTCGGGCCGAATTTTTTTCAAAATATATTCAGGCCTGGCTGAGCCTAATAAATTATTTTTTTAATCAACCGGTCGGGCAAATTCTTTTTAAAAAATATAACCAGGCCGGTAAGTATATTTTAGAACCAAATATTATAAATCGCCATTGTTAGCTATAAAAATTAAAAATAAATATAGTATATTTTTTAAAAAATCCGAGCCGGAACTAATATAATACACGGGCCGGTCCGGACCGAAAAATTTTTTGAAAAAAACGGCCCGGACTGAGCCGTGCAAGTTGTACTTCTGAGGGTTTCTGATTTCTATAAAAAGGTTTTTATTCTAAATTTAATATCTAAATATATTAAAAATTTTTTTAAAATATAAAATATAAAAAAATATCTTATTATCAGTGTCATCAAAAATAAAATTGATAATTTTTTTTTAAAAAAAAATCAAAATATATAAGTTCTAATTTTATGCCCAGAACATTCGCATTTTCTATATTTAATAACTCTTTGAACAAGATTTACTTATGAAAGGTTAATGAATATTATTCTTTATATACCATAATCTATTAGTAAATAATCGTCAATCATCTCTCTTTCTACAAGTGTACCATTGTAAAACGTATTGATTTCGCAACCTTAAGGAAATTTAATTTGAAAATGTTAAAAATTATAGAAAAATTAAAACATTAACCTTAGCAAAAGTAAGAACACAAGTGGATAATATACAGTAGTGTATATTTAAAAAAAGGTATAAATATTTGTCTTTTTTTTTTAAAAAAAAAAAAAGGTAGATAAATTGGGGAATTATGGCATATTCAAAATTTTTAAGATGGGGGAATGTTTGAGGAAGAAATCTTTTCTAAAATCGGCAGTAAACCTGCTGATGTGAGATCCTAAATCCTTGAAGAAGCATAATGTGAGCTTAACAAAGGAAGTTGAGATCGTTATTATTATTGGAATAAAGATGTGATCTTTTGAAATATAAGAATATTTGGAAATTTTAAGCACTTCTTTTTGCTCGAGAATTATTAAAAATGTAATTGAATTCTTAATAATGAGCAGAAATTATATTTAAATATTTTATATTTGTTTTTTTATTTGTATGCAAGAGCCTTGATCCAGTAAGTTATCATTAAAGTAAATTAAGCTGGCTAGTAACGAGATGTAAAGGTAATATTGTTTGTGTAATGCTGTTAAAGGAGTCCAACTTTAAGTTCGATAAGTATACGGGGTCAGTTAGGTTAGAGGAATTAGACAGGGTTTTCATCAATACTCTAATTTTGTGAATAGATTTTTTAAAAATGAAACCGTTTCAATCTATTCATGCTTCAATCATAGGAATATTTGTCATTATTCGAAATAAGGCACATTAGATAATTATATTGGTCGACTATGAGTAGATAAAGTTTAGTGATAACAATTTTTTATTAATCTAATATCTATTTTCATTTGATAATAAAGAAGCCCTATTATTTGGATAAATTTCCTAAATACATTGGGGCGAATTTATTCAATATATCACCAAATATTTTAGGAATTGTATCTTTAAAATTATACCAAAATAGTAGGCTTATATGATTTCCTCATCCTGATATAACTTATATATTTTAGAGATTCGAACAAAATTATTTAATATGTAAAAAATATTCTTAATTAATTATAGTATTGTCATATGGTTAGAAAGTCTCTTAATCTCGCGAACTCTCCTTCCACACTAATGTTATTTTTGACTACTCTTACTTAACATTGTTATATTCGCTTAATAACTCAATTTTTCCAACCTTTGCTTTCCACCAACCACTAACGCTTCAATTTTTTCCCATTATTCTTCGTATTGTTATTGAGTTGAAATTTAATTTGGGAATGTAAAAACAGCCTTATACTTTTCACCATTATTATATGTAAGCAGAAATATTTGGAAAAATAAATTAATTTTCCTGATGTTACAGTCATTATTCTTAGGGCTCTAATTAAATTCTTTCATCAAAATATCATGATAAGTGTTTTGGAAATAAATTAAAAGATAGGGTCCTCCTGATTCTTGAGATATAAGTGATTAAACCAATAATTGGATATGATTTAGGAAGGTTATTATATTACAGAATACAAGGAAATGAAAAATATTTGGATAAATCTAAATATATTTGATTAAATTTCCAAGGCCCGACCCGTCCCAATTATTTTTCAAAAACGGTCCGGGCCTACTTTTGCAAATCTCTAATTCGAATACCCCAAACTCTCTATTCTCATTCGTAGCGTAGAGTAGGCAATAAATATAAATAATTAAATAATCAAATATTATATTTTAAAATGTCGAGACAATACTAAATATTATGATTATATTATAAAATAAAAATTAATGTTATACCCTGCAAACCATGGAAGTTGAGAAATAAGATTAACGAGCACCAAATTGGATGAATCATATCTTGAGCAGGTAAAATATTATGAAAAATGGTTTTTCAAAATAAAATTTTTTTTGAGTTTATATTAAATAATAATGTTGTTTGAATTTATCATAGGGTTATAAATATATTGATATCAGCATATTGAATTATTATGTTTAAACATTTTATTTTGTAGTAGACTAACCCCTCCTATTTTTATAAACTCTAAAAAATCTAAAAAGTATTTTGAACTTTCAACCAAACACAGGTACAGGTAGGTATATTATTATCATCATTTTAATCTATGTAATTTAATATTTTTACATTCTCGTATATTGGGTGTTAAACTTTAAATAAGTGCCTCTTAATTAACGTAGTGGAAAAGAAAGCCGTTGGAACAGCTTTACTTTCGGGAAAAGCGTTTTTTGGTGAATTTAAATATAAGTTTATCCTATGTAAAGATCAAATAAAGTCAGTGCTGCTCGACCCAATGTTGCTAAACGTACCTCAGTTTAAACAGTTACTTTTGAAGTAGAGTTTTATTGATTACTATGATAAACCTTTGTTTTTAGCAGCAAATTTTAACCTTTTCTATTTAAAAAAAAAAATTATTACCTTATTACATTAATTAAGGATAAAATTTTGAAATATTTCTACCAGCTAGGCATATATTTATTATCATTTATAATCGTGCATTCTCTAAAAAATGTTTTTAGCAATATTTTCCTTTATTTAGAGCTCGAAATCACCCATGTAACTTAAGCAGAAGAAAAGAAGGCCGTTTTAATAGGGGTTAATTTCGGGAGAAAGTAAATTTAATTAGTGTTATTGATTACTAAAATGAACCCTTTTTTTTATCTGTACATTTCTATTTTTCAATTTTTTATTATTATCTATTCATTAAATGTTTAAAAAAAAAAATTGAACTATTTCCACTAGGTAGGTATTTATTTATTATTTATAATCACGTATTCGATAAAATATAATTATTTTTAATCGTTAATATAATTTATTCTAGAAACTTCGAAGAGAAGAACGCCATAAGAAAGGGTGTTGCTTTCGGGGAAATTTATCGTCAGTTACTTATAAAATGGAAGAAATAGTAACTTATAAAAGCCCCCCCCCGTTACTTATAAAATGGAAGAAATAGTAACTTATAAAAGCCCCCCCCCCACAATTCATTTTTAATTTTAAAAACCAGCCTGGGCCAAAAATATTTTTAAAATAAATTTAACATTATATCAATTAAATAGTTACAGTTTAAAAAGTCACGTGATGGATCATTTGATATTACAATATTCAACCAAGATTATTTTCAAATAACCAAGTTTTTACCGAATTTTAACTAAAAACTTAGCTGGGCCTAATAATAATTTGACCTCTGAAGACCCCCCCCCCCTCCCATTATGTTTTTCCTAGGAATAATAAACAAGGATTGAATTCCGAGTAAATTTACTTAATAAATATAGATAACTCATTCGGTTGCATCCTTGCTTTTCGTTCTTAATTATGAATTATATTCGTAAAACAGTTGGTTTATCAATTTTGACATAAGATGTTGGTATTTTTAAATATACTTAAACGTTTATTAGTTACTTTTTCAGAATCATACTATTTTCCTTCCTCCCTTGCCAAATAGGGAAGATAATGGTCAGGTCTCTTGTCCAGCGGGGCAATAAACTCGGTTAGGACCATTTAAAAAAACTGACCCAGACAATAATCCTAAATATAGAAACCGGTTTTTTATTATTTCTTTTGTTATTTTAAAAATATTTTCCTTTTTGCCTAATTTGAATTTTGTTTATCGGCACTATAATTCAAATTTCTTCTTTGACAAAATTATGACTTTTATATTGAGAAATAATAATGAACTAAAAATTAAAAAAAAACTAAAATAACTCTACTAGAAAAGTAGCATAATTATCTAAAAAATACAAAAAAAATAGGTAAAAAAACAAAAATTATATCAATTGAATTAGTAAAGCAAACTTAAATGTTTTATTATACAAGATCAAACAGAGTATAAAGAATGTTTGACACAAATCATATTTGAGTTCTAATTCTAGCTACATATTTTCAATTTCGATGCACACCATACAAGATTATAATTTTTAAAAAGGTATTTTAATGTATCTTGACAAATATGTATCTGTAAAATTTACGAAAAAGAAAATAACGATAGCAGAATTTATCAAAGAAAAGAAACATGGAATATTTCCCATATATAAAATTATTAATATTATAAAAGTTTCAATAGCAGTCTTCTTTCCATAGAACCTCGCTAGACTTATTCTTCCTTCCTTATTACTTCTCATTTTACGCTATATTTCATCTTTATTTAAAGAAAAATATTGTATATTCTTAATTTTATAATAACAAATTTATCTTATTTTTAATTTTTTTTTTTAAATATAGTAGAAAAAAGTTTTAAAAAATCAAATATTTTTATGTGAAGTATATCGCCGCTGATGGCGATACCCTATAATTAATTTTCAATATTTTTTTTTAAAATTTATGCTATCTAGACAACGACGCGACTAGTTCATATATTAGCTAGAACGTATCTGTACGTTTTAATTCTATATACTAATTTAATTTCAAAATTATCAATTTATAATATTTTATCTAAAATCCTCGTAGAAGTAATCAGATAGAATTCAAATGTGCGTTTAAAAAGACGGAACAAATTGCATTTTATATTAGCAAACCTTTACTTCACAAAATATACAGACTACGCTTTATTTTTTTTAGACTTATGATTCGTTCATTTAAATGTGTATCAACGCAAAATCAGCTGATGATACGTCATAATTAGCGTATATAAATAACATGATTAAAATTTTATGAAAATTAAAAAAAAAATCAGTGTTTAATTTATTTATAAGCCAAAATTAGGCGTCACGATTCGATTAACAGAAACTTACAAAATGCATTTTAAAGAATGTATCGTCAATCCAGCCTAGTTTAATTGACTTTTAATAATTAACAGATGCAATCATATTTATAATTATAAGAGACATGAAAGGTCAAAATTTTAGGGCTCGGTCCTAAACCCGGCCCCGAGTTAAAAAAAATTCTTTTCAAGCCCGGTTCAGGGTTTCTTCTTAAATTTGGCCGGTGAGAATTATTTTTTGATCAATTTTTTCGGCCTACCACCGCTATTAAAATCTCGTCATTTCGAATAATTTTCGTATTTTGCAAAATATTTTCAACGAGAAATTTAAAATATATGAATATGGACCGGATTTTTATAATACTATTTTACAGATTGTGGGCTGAATACCGGATAAGGCCATTTCCAGGCAGAATGTTTTTCCAAGTGGTTTACTAGGAATGTTTATGGTAATTTTTTAGTCGAATTGATATTTTTGTAATATTTTTTTTAAAGAAAATTTGGTATAATAGAGTATAACAGGCGTCAGCTAATCGCCAATAAAAAATAAAAATTATTTATGTTCTAAGTTTTGACACTCATTTCTATTTAGCCTATATGCTTCTCTGACTTTTTAGGTTGTTTAGTGGAAGCCATATAACCGGAATCGAACTTTGGAAACACCCTTCCTTTATTCTTTGCTTGGAAATAAATAAAAATCATAGAAATAGGCTTAGGATAGATGTTTTGAAAAAATAATCAGAAATGACCATAGGTTTGTAGGTCTCTGATAATTACAAGTTTATAAAAAAAAATTATATATTTTTTATAATATATTAAATACAACAATAGTGCCGAAGTGAGGGATGAAACAGGGACCCTGTAGTGTTGTTAATTGGTTGGTTGTATAAAACCAGACCCGGGGTTTGGGTCTAAAAATCGACCAAACCAGCTCTGAGCACAGACCCGGGGTGAAAAACTATTATATTAATGGAGGGGTAATGGTATATTTCTAAGAATAATTTTTTTCTACGCTCGGCCTTTCAACTGTCAAAATATTAAATTTAGATAAAGCATGCTGATTGTTGATAATAATTATGGCAAAGTTTAAAAATAATGTGTTCAAGAGATAATTGACGATATTTATAACTAAGAAATGAAAAATAAATAAAATAAAACATTTGCAATTTATAAAAAAAATTAAATCAATTTATATAGTTTATTTAATTAAAGTTAAATGAATTTTTAAATAAATGTCTTATTTATTATAATTAATTTTACAAACAAAAATTTTTATCTCAACAATGGGTTTTATTTATTAAATCGTCACGCACAAGTGCAAGTCAAAAGCAAGACAATAAATTTAGTCGTTATAACTTATAACATATTTATTTATTTTAAATTATAGTTTAGAAAATTATGATTAAATTAAATATGTCTCCTGTTTTAAAATTTTTTTAGATCGTTTTCATATTGTTGAAGTTTGTGAAATAACTAATTGGGTTTACTAAGTATTATGAAATTCTCTATGATGCAAATTAAGTAAAAATTAAGATTTATCTATATTAATATTTAACGCCATCTAGATATATGTTTTTAAATTAATCAGAAATCTACAGAAGTACTATTGGAACGACCCGGGCCCGATTTGCAAAAAAAAATTTTTTTTTTTACTCCGGTCCGGATTTTTCTTGAAAATTTTTTTGGCCCGTGCCAGATTTTTGTAAAATATATTTTATTTATTTTTAGCAGAGTTGTTAAAGGATCTAGATACAAGTATCTAGATCCTGTATCTAGATATAAAAATGTGGTGTCTGTATCTAGATAGATTTTTGATTAAAATATCGGTATCTAGATATTATTTTAGACGATGTATCTGTATCTAGATCCATTTAAAAAGTATTTTTTAACAACTCTGATTTTTAGTATATTATAGCTATTAATGACTATTTAAAATAATCGGATTTAATATTCGGTTTTAAAATATACGGCTCGGTCCGACTCGGGTATTTTTTAAAAAAATTTGAGCCCAACCCGGGTATATTTAAAAAATATGGCCCGGTCCGAACTAAGGGTCTATGATCATATTTATTTTTTTATCATTCGATAATTGACAAAATTATATCTTATATATATAGTATAATTAAAAATAAATGGTTTTAAATTAATTAAAAATCATTATGGCCCGATCAAAAATTAGGCCCTGATTTTATTTTTTATCCCGCGGCTCGTAAAATAATTTTGGGAAGTTACATTTCGACTAAAACAGCAAAATAATTTTGTTTAAGTTGCTGGCTTCCCGTCGTAATAATTTAATATGAAGGATGAATTATTCCAGGCCAAAATTTATAAGACCGGATATATGTATGAATGTTGAATATATTTTATATTTTTCACTATGAGTTGCTCTATTTAAAGAAAAATAAAAATTTAAGCAACTTGAAGTTTTTATTCCTAAATTTTAACGCTAATTTGTATAATCTTTAGTAAGTATTGCTATTATTTTTTTTTAAAAAAGGGCAAGGATCTTCCTAGCAAGCCTAGAAAGTTCCAGTCGATTTTTTTCTAAAAGGTTAGTGCATCCTCTTCTGGGATATTATTTTGGCTGAGCAAAATATGACATTTGTTCTAGATTACTAATGTTGTTATAATCGTTGCTTGGGAAGGAATGCTTACGAATTTTAGCCATATAAGAACTGTATGTTCTCCCATTATTTTCAACTTGAATCTCATTCTGTGCATTTCTATCATGCTCTAAAAGTTTTAAATGTCTTATTAAAATTTGCATTGATGTCGTAGAATTCGAATATTCTGAAACAATTTAAAATCTGGGATCAAGTAGAGTCGCTAATATCTAATGTTTAAAATATAATTTTATTAATAAAAATATAAATAACTTGAAGTTCAGTAATGGGAAACCTATAGTCAAGCTTTTTTTCATATTTTCTTTTAAGCAAATACTATCTGAGTAATCAGATCTATAAATGGGTTTCTATTTTACTGCGAAATAATAGCTCTAAGTTTTTTGTCGATCCCTTTTGGGAGGAAAGAAATTCCACCGACTCTCGGAATGGATTTAATACTACGTAAAGCTCATCAATCATATCCCACTCATTTTTAAAGAGTTTTAAATATTGTTTTCCTATTTTATTTAGAACATTATTTATAAGAATTTTGTTTACACTGCGAACCCTTTCTAGCATAATTAATATGCTGTGCCAGCAGATAGGGCAATCTAATTTTAAAGTTTTTGAATTAATTAGATTGGTTGGTGCAATGCCATTCTTATTATCCGATACATCAGACATATCAAAATGGTCATCAAGCATTATATCTTCTCAACCTTTCCGATTAAGTGTTGGGGTCTTTGGTGGCTGTGAAGCTGTTTTACATCTTATAGAATACTAATAGAAATTCAATTAAAAATGACTTCCCTAATACTTGAAATACATTTTGGAATTCGTTCCTGAATTTCTCTTGTACCCTTTTCCCTGGTAATATTCAATTTTTTTAAAAAAAAAAAATAATTGTTTAATATTAGAAGTTTTTCATAAAATTTAATATTTAAAAAATTGACTAATTTTTTATTTTGCTATATTTGAGCAAACAAAAAACGTTTATTTTCATATCATTTCACAACCAATATAAAGAAAGATTCAATCAAAACTATACAAAAAAAATATATTAAATTTTTTTATATCAGATCTTTGAACGCGTTCCTCACAAAATCTTTCGTTTTCTTTCTGCCTTTCTCCTTTTTCCTGTCGGCATAGAGCCTATTACGATCGACGTTAGCTATTCTTCTTTCGGTCACCTCTACGACGTTACGTCGTTGAAGGCTTTTGTAAGAATCTAGCAGTAAATGGCCCTGAGGTTTGAGTTTCCTTAGGGATTCGGGGATTTCGCTGCCAAGCATGAAATCTTGGCCAGGTTCTACGAATTTGTGTTTGCCTAATCGTTTCGTCTTTATACCCTCGGTCGATAATTTCATTAGCTTTTTCCTTAAAAAAATATGTATAATTCATATATAACATCTTTTTTTGGTCAAAAACATAATTGTCACTTTACCATATCATATTCCAAATAACACATGTTATTTTTACGGATTCCTTAACAATAACATACTTAAAAAAATTTCAGACAACAATAATTAAAAAAATCAATAATCTTCTTCTCAAAAATATATTACAAAACGTCCATAATAAATGCCAATTACAAATTGACGGAACAATAATGTCCTTTCTTTTTACCCGATAACTAGAATGCAGACATATTTTGAAAAAAGGAACATCATGTGACTACTTCTTGAAGAAAAAGAAAGAAGTTTGAGAAAAAATAATAATAATACTTTTCGCTATAAAATGTTAAATATGAATGTACAATAAGCTAGAGAATATATAAGATGCATGATTTATTCTATTTTTTTTCATCTTTAAACAAGCGAGAGGTTAGCTAGTGGTTCCCAATAAATTCCCTTTCCTCACCTTCCTCGAAGGTTAAATAAGGAAGAATATAATCATTTAAAATCTTGATAATGAAGGCTTATTAATTTTTGAAAGTATTTTTTTTAAATTCATTTATAATTTATTACATTTTACGCTTGGTTTCCCTTTTGAGTTCCTCGGATCGAATTAGCTTTTTTAAACTTCTCAGCCCATTTATATCGTTCAATAGCTTCTTACCTAGTTTCTTGGCTATCCTTTGCTTCTCCTTCAAAACATAAATGTTATTTAATATTAATATATAAGTAGTGGAATCTATGGGAATAATCTCTCAATTCTAAATTATTCATAACGTGTTTTTATTTTAAAAAATTGATTTTAACGGAATGCATTCAAGTATATGCCGAGTACCTACTTACCTACTCTGTAAATTACAGTTTTATATATTTTACAAAAATGGTCAAAAGTTAATTTGTCTAAATTTGCATATTTGTCTGAAATTTGCATATTCAATTTCACGTTGTTGTTTGCTGTGATTAGTATCGCATTCCATTGCATTCATTACTAAATAATCCATTATATTATATCTGGTATATAATTTCATAGATCTCAGAATATATTCAGATTTTTATTTTTTCCGTCTTTTTAAAAATTATTTTAAGTTAATGGGCGGCACGTCGCTTTTCCAGCTGTTTCTTCATTATACATTTTCAAGGATTTAACTCAAAGCTGCTATGATCCAGAAATTCAACATAATTATAATTTATAAGCCCCTCCGCTTTTTAGAATGTTCAGCATGGCAGGGGTCATATCTTGTAAAAATTATCAATTAATTTCTATCTTTATATATTTTCAAAAAATAGAAAAAAATCAAAAATGAATAAATTCGTGTATAGATACTCTTAGATTATGAAAAATTTGTTCAAGAATAATAGCGAAATTCCTTTCAAAAAAAAGAAATATAATGGTTGGAGAATAATAATTCAATATGTAATCGCTTTCAACTATCTATCTTCTATAATCCAGTTTTTTTCAAAAAAAGGTAGAATCTTTAGATATAGCGATATTACAGAATGGTGCTTGGAATATCACCGATGTGAAGCCATGCATGGAGACCAAACTTGGGAGGCAGAAATTTTCCCAAACTTGACAGAATTTGGAGCTTAATATTTTTTATAAAGTATTTTGAACTCGTACTTAAAAACACAATTTATATTATATTTGCTTTCCTAATGTTTTTTATCAATATTATTTTAAGAATAACATAAAATTGTTTAATTTTTCTTCAGGAATTTTTATAATATTTCCCCATTTCCTTAAAATTCAACAGGCAACTTTTTAAAAATGTCGGATCAGTTCATTCTATTTTTAAAATTTTTTAACCTTTTTTAGAATTTCTGACACAATATTCACATTTAACTCTATTCGCTCTTTAAAATCTCTAAGATTATTCAGGTCTCTACTAAGCAATACCTCTTTAAGTGGAATTAAAATTACAGGAATATAGTGATAAAATATTAATTTGGAAAAAAAAAATTCCTTATTAATACTTAATCCTAAAAAACCATATTCGTATAGTGTGTTTTGAAGTAGGTGGGATAAAGAAATATTTCGAATGAATTTGAAAAATAGTGAATCTTAGCATGAGTTTTTGGAGTGAAATATAATTGACATGTTCTGCTTCATTTCGTAAAATATAGATATTGGTTAAGGTTAGTATTATTTTTTGGCTCGTTACATGTAGTATAAGTCTAAATAATAAACTAAATCAGGGTTGGCAAGTCGGTAAATTGACCGGTCGTATTCGGTCAATTGACAGGAGGAGTATGTGACCTGGTCAAATACACTAAAAAAATCTAAAGAAAGAAAAAAAAATAAAAATATGTGTGTAAAAAAAGAACAATGCTGCTATTGGGTCCCCAATATCAATTGGAACATTTTACTAGCAATGAATTTAAGTATGTGATGTAATTATATGAATTCGAGCATTATACAAAGTGGTTATGATCAAAATGTTTCGAGTGATAGATATCATAAATCAGAAAAAGGGGTCAGATTAATAAAAAAATCAGATTGCCTCAAGTTAGTGGAATGAGCTTCCCTCTCCATGCCTATCAATTAAAGTGACATTTTTATTAAAGCTTCCTATTTCTACTTCTTCTTCAGAAAGAAAATGACCGATCTTGGTTAATATTATTACTAAAACAAGAAATCGATTGAAGATCTCGACAATAAGATAATTGATTAAAAAATAATACAGAAAATAATGATATTGAATATTATTCAGAGCAAGACTCTGCCACGTAGAGAGAAACATTAGTTATTGAATGAGAATGAATTTTTAAAAAAATTATAAAATTAATATTATAGATTCATTTTACTATTGTATACAAAAATAAACTTAATATTATCTTAAATTTTTTTTATTTAAATTTGACCGTATTTGATTGATGAAATATTGGTTAATTGACAGAATCTTATTTGACCGGTCAAATACACAACCCTGAATTGAACAACATAATGTGTAAGTTAATTATAATTATATTTTTTGGCTAACATGAAAGAGAACTCGATTAAAATTAAAAATTTAAGTATTTATATTATAAAAATGTATAATAACCCTGGTTCGGTGTAGATCTGCTTTTCGTTTTTGGGCGCGTGTTTTTTTCTTGTCCCTAGACACCTGGGGGAGAGTTAAGATCGCCACAACTTTAGAATCGGTTTCAGTTGGCTAAAATAAAGAGTATAATATTCAAAAATAATAGAAAAAGAATTTTCTTTTTTTTAAATAAAGGTCTTATTTTATTCATTCACTCATATTGGCCTAATGTTTGAGACCCCCCCTCTCTCATAGACTATAATTACATTCCCGAAAAGGAAGCATTTAAACAAATAAAATATTACATCTTCTACACTTTCTGCATCTGATTCGGCGTCCATATCACCATTCTTATCATTTCTGGCGGAGGCTGGTAAAGCGTCATCAGCGTCTAAAGAGAGGCCCTGACACATCTCTTTGAACTTTATTTCCTGTTTTTTGTTTTATAAATTGAGACATATTTTTTTTTCAAAATAATATTAAGCCTTCCTTTATTTTGAGGGCCATTATGTGGCATATATAAGTAGGTAGACCTTAAAACATCATTAAACAGATGGAATAATTTGAACTACAAGGAATAACTATGTTTTACCTCATTTATTCACAAGAATATCATTAAAAAATGATTATAATGAAAGTACGCTAAACGCGTAAACGACAATTTTAAAAAAAACAAAATATTTTTTTTTAAAAAAGAAAACTTCTAAAGTTTTGTTATTGATAGGGATGACTTTAGCTTTCCTCAATATTTTTTCCTCTACCATCAAACATTTTTCTTCTTTTTCAATGACTTGGCCAAGCAAATTTTGATGATCTTTGTATGTTGGATTATACGATGCTCCGGGATGCGGTAAGAGTACTGCGTCAAGTTTAGAAGGCCTTAGAAATCTGTGAACCGGAACCTTAGACAAATATTTATAAACTCGATTAAGAATGTATCGATATCTCCTTAATATCGGGCAAAGTGTGGCCACAAAATTTGTATCAAACACAGTATCAATCATACATTTTTTTTAGTTATTGTTGTAAAAATAAATTTAAATTATATTTCTACTATAATTGTTATTTTTTCCCCCTCAGACAGAAACATAAAATCGATATTTTAAAAATTTAAACTACTGTTCCTTTTTGAGAACTCAATTATGTTTTTCCTTAAAATTAAATTAAATTTTTTTTGTAAAAATATTTTTATAAATATTATACATAATAATTTTAACAGATGGAGTAATAAATAAAATAAAATCTATATTATAATTTAATTAATTTTATATCTTTATTTTGGTAATTAAAGCATAATCATTTGTCAAGTGTAAATTACTTTTAAATTTGGATAATTTTTCAAACATTAGTTACGTTTATCGGTATCAAACAATCGTTTAAAAATCTATAAAAAATATTTATGACTCGATCCGTTTTTTTGACAAACATGACTATTTCTTATTTCTTTATCGATAATTCCGTTTCTACTTATTGTTCCATCTTGAGCGGAATTAGATACTAGTGCCAGATTTTTTAAACAAAATGGAAGAATTCTGAATTAATTGTTGAAAACTTTAAGAAGTAAATTTGTGAAAATAATTCGCAGAAGCAACGAATCGACTACTTATGTATATCAATTATGGACCAGTTACATCCCGATAATAATTTAACCAACTGCACTGGGTGGGTTCGTTTTGGTTAAAACAAATAAATTATCATGAAAGTTAATTGAATTTAAATAAGCAATAGCTTTTTTATCATAAATAAATAATACCAGACAAAATTAGGGTTAATTAAAAAGTAATTTTCTTTTAAGTTATAAAATTGATAGAACTAATTAATCTCTATGGCTAATAAATTGCCAAATTTAATCTTTGCAAAAAATTCAAAAATTGACACAAACTTTGGCAAAAAAACATAAATTTTGATAGTTAATTTTGCTTTTAGTATTATATAAATTTAGAATCTAAAATAAGATAGTGCATATGGGTGAAATAGTCAAATTTGCATGTCTGCTCTCAAACTACTTACGAAATTAAAATTCCTTATTTCTCCTGCAAACTTTACTCATCTTCATCTGAAGAAAATGTATATTTGACATAATAATCCTTGTAAAATAAATTATAATATTAATAAGAACATAAATTTTCATACATTGATTGATTTGATATTAATTAAATTAAAAATCTTGACTGAAAATATAACAACAATTTTAAATAAAAATAAAATAATTTGGGTGGTTGATGTGAATCACACACTGGCTAAGTTATTTTATAGGTTTTTTCCATATTTTTTAAGAAAAATTTGTAAAATGATTAACGTTCTGTGTCATCGATACTCAAAAAAATAGAAACACCTTTAGAATATTTTTTTGATGTTATTTTCACTTATTAATATACAATCATAGATCTTTGACATAAAAAATTTATAAAAATAATCAATTATGCTAATGATCATAATCCAAGGCTAAAAAGAACAAATTGTTTACCTTTATATTTGTCAATCTAAGTTGTGGGGCATAATCTTTATCAAATAATTCTTTGATATTTTCTAATAATTTATTTATGACATATAATAAAATCAATAAAAAAACCTTGATATTTTGTGTTTGATATTTTATTGTTTGACCATATATCTTGATTAAAATCATTATCACTCTCATTATTTTCATCATTAAATATTTTTTTAATTTTCTTAACAGGCTTATAATTGTGATTTGCATTAATTAACTTTGTTCTTTTTCTTTTCTGTGTAAACTTTTGACATAAGCTATTTATAAATATATATAAAAAATTTAATAAATAAAATAACTTTGTAACAGGAGGGAAATTATTTAAAGGTTTCAAATATGTCAATGATTTAAATGGTCTATCTAGAGGTTTTTCTGCTAATATATTATATATACATATATATCTGTTAATATACTTGTGTAATTTTTGGGTTTAACGTCTATGTGATATAGTTCTTTATCAGTTTTTTCATGAACAATTCCCCTAATAATTATTTTAAATAATATTCTAAATAAAATTTAATACCCTGTCCTTTCTTGTAATCTTTTTTCAACTAAAAAATCTTCCACATCTTGAACATCTCCATACTTGCGCCATGTCTTTTTCCTGTTTTTACTTACTTTTATTTTTTTACCCATGCTGATTTTAAAATAGTTCCTGATACATAAATAAATTAGTTAGAAAAGAGATGATTGACCTATTTTGTGGCATTGCAACATTGACATTAATTTACAAAATTGTGTGATAAAATGAATCATATTTTTAAAGAGCATATAAAAAAAAGAATTTGAGTGTCCGGGAAAGTATTTACAGAGAATATATATGAGCAATTTAAAGGTTAAATATTTTATTGCCACAGTTTTCTTCACTTACTAATTGCAATTCAATTCTAGTTATTATAAATGAAAACAATTGATTGACTTAAAAATTTCTATTACTACAGCGGATGTAAACGAATAATTTGTTAGACATATAAGAAACCGACAAATTTAATTAAAATTTGTGAGTCTACACCGTAAATTTTAATAAAAAAATGAACCCATTCATGTTATTTTACAGCATAGGCACAGTCATGTGGGGGGAAAGGGGCAAGGAGAAACTCTCTTCTTTAAAATTTTTTTTTCGTAAATATCATTTTAAGCTAATACATCGCCCCCTCCTCTCTCAAAAAAATATATATAATATATAACTCTAAAAAGAAGAATATGAAAGAAAAATTAGTAAAAGTTAATAAATTATTTAAATAACGACTATAATTTTTTTTAAAAAACATTTTTGATATTAAAAAATGTGAAAAATCAAAAATTTTTTATAAAATAATAATATAACTAAAGGCTAACAATAAGTGAATCTAAGGACCTCCAATAAATTCTTAGGGAACCCCTACCTCATTTAGCAATAGCAGCACCTATAATTTGCGGAAATGCCTTTTGAGAAAGATAATCCAACTGGTACAAATATCAAGTAAAATTCTCAGATTTCCACCTAAAAATTCTTACAGATTCATTTGGATAACCTATTCTGGAAGAAAAAGTAGTATATATAAGCTTTTTTGATAACAAAATTATTTTTTCAAGATGATGGGATGTCACCCTTGGACGCTAAGAGATATTAACAGAAGATGAATATTGTATACAACTAGAAAGGAAATAAAATATATACGCTTATTATTTTTGATAGCAAAATTATTTTTTTATTAAGATGATGGGATGTCAGATGTCACCCTTAGAAGCTAAGAGATATTAACAAAAGATTAATATGATTGGTAAACAAATGCATCAATAAATCTAAAAGTGCACTTCAAAAAAAGATCCCTTGGCTTCTAATATCGTGAATTTTAATTACTGAAGATGAAAAATGTTCTAGCAAATAAATTTTAATCTATGTCCTGAATCCTTGAACAAGATTGAGAGAACGGTGAAGATTGTATATAATGAGATGCTTATATTCGAAATTAAAAACAGAATGATGAAAAAATTCGTATGAAAATTTTATGTATTAAAATATTTATTTTCTAGATTAATAACTGGAGGAAGATAAAATACCTGATATTTATCACATGGAAAATGTAAATAAATATCTATATTAATTTAAATGTGTGCCAATTCAATTGAAGAAAGTTTTCCTATAAATATTTATTTCGTTATTGGTTTATAGATTAAATATTATAATATAATTTATATTAATTATTTATATTTGAGATGTTGATTTATTGAAATAAATGGAAAGAGAATTAAAATTTCTTACCTATTAATCGAGTAATTTACATGAATAATGTTGTGACTCAAAGTTATAAGGTTAGCCTTTTTAGAATAACAAGCTATGTCGTAGTCGGGATGAGTGGAGTCAAGGGAATTTGACTCAGTCGTTAACGAAACAATGCTAATATTACCAGGTCGTAGAGCCAACGAAATGGAAAAATTGAATGATCTCCTTTTGTGATACCACATTTAATATTTTTGTATAATGAATTTTTTGTTGCTTCGTTTTTTTAAGATTTACATTGATACCGCTTCTTTAACCGATAGCGATATCATATTACAGTATCATAAATTAATGTGGTATATTTATTGAATAAAATCTGCACGTTTATAATATTTAATTTATTTATTTTGACAAGTATTGTTAATTCACTTAAATTTTGCTAAATACAATAGGGTTTATATTATTTGCCCTTAAAAAAAATCGAAATCTTTAAGTTAAGCTTCAAAAAGATTTGGATATATTTTTTAGAATAAAAACTTGGTTAAGCTGTTTTGGAGCTAGCTAAATTTAGGTGATTTATTTAACCACTTAAGAGGAGACAGGGACTTGAAAGAACCTGTTGGAATTTTCGTGTGCTGATGACCTTGTACTGTTGGCAACAACTTAAACAGATTTAATGTATAAGATAATCATATGGAAGACGGTTTTGGAAGCAAAGGATAAATAAGAATGAAACGATTGGCCGTGTCATGTATGAGGAAAAGGTGTTGTTAGAAATTAAATCCGATGTACCAGCTGCCAAAATTGGGTACATGTAGGATGTAGTAGCGAGAAAAGAAGCCTGATAATATCAAGTAAGACATTTATAATAAAACATGCGTGAAAGGACAACGGTCAGATATTTTGTCTCCTCTTGTAACTTGAAAGAGTTTCGTCGGACCAGGCCAATTAGAAATGAGATTAATTATAGCAGCAAAAATTATAAAGGACAGTTTCGCAATCATTTACTGCTCATGTTTTTAATCCTTCTTTGAAATATTTGTATAATGCCGCTAAAATTATTCAAATAAACTAAATTTACGAGATAGGTTAATTGGTTTGTGGAATTTTAAAGGCCTCCTCTCTTAGCCCTGATAATTAAATAATACTTAATGGGATAATCCTAATCCATATAAACCAAGGTTTACCTTTTGCTTTGGGGTTACATGGATCTTCGGGAAATATTTCGCCGATAAATCATCTCTTAGGGCGGAGATATAAAACACAAAATATAAAAATTTAAATAACTTTTTTGTTTCCTTAATTTTCTGACATAGTCTTTTCATTTGAACCCCGAACCCTCCAGTCTTATAACTATTGGGATTTTATATATGGCAGCGAATCTCCATTAAAATCCGTCATTGTATTGTAATATTTTTCTTAATTTAAATTTTGTGATTATTATGTCTATTTTTTTAATGTCTTTTATATTATTTATTTTCCCAAAAGATACTTTTCTAAAATAATTTCCTTTTCAAAAGTTTTAAATTAATGAAATAATAATAAAGGTAAAATATACATCTTGTTTCTTAGGATGCTATTATTTATTATTATTTTAAATTCAATTCTTGTGTTCTTACGTTTCAGACATTTGCAATGAAAGTCCTGACCTGGATGTAAAATTTTATTAAAATAAAAAAAATATTTATAAAACCCGGCCAGTTTAAAAAAAATATAATTATATTATATCCATTAATCAGTTGAAAAATTTTCATATATTTACACAAAAACAGGAGATTACAATTCTTACAAGTTATTATGCTGCTATATTTTTGCAATAAAATTTTTTTTCAAACCACCCCTGGAAAAATATCTGTGGGCGACTTTGAGGGTAGGGTTATCCTTAATGGCTTAATAGCAACCTAACTAGCAAATAATCACATTTGTCATTTTTGTGATATCAAGCAACCTTACAAAAAAAAATTATAATTAATTTTTCAAGCTTCGGGGGAATAATCTTAAACATTACAAAAAATATTTTCGTTATCTCCTTATCAAAAAAATAAACAAGCAATGGTTATATGCTTGAAAAGAATATGCTATAATAACATTTTAAGTTTTCATTACACAAAATTTGCCTCTTCGAATTCGTAAACAACAGTGAGACAAAATTTTAATATTATTTATTATACATAAGACTATGTCCAAAATCTTCTTTTTTTTAAAAAATTCCAAAAAGTTCAAAACTTTCCCAAATTTTAAAATTTTAATGAAATCTTATGATTAATTTATATGAAATTTTATAAAATTTTATAGAATTATGTTTTGGAGATGTTTTTAATTTTTATATTTAAAATAGCTTATTTATTTTTCATTAAAGGGAGTTTGTGAATTTAATTTTTTAATATATTGGGCACAGCCTAAAAAATAATTATATAAGGAAAGGAAAGGAAAGGCGGTTATTTTGTGCAATGGAATGAATGATATTTTTAAAATAATTTGTAATTCTGAAATGAATATTCATATGGAAATATAATTTTGACGCCTATTTACGGAGATCTGCAAGCCCAAAAAATAATATAATTTTAAAAATACAGGGCTGATCTTAAAAATTCTAAACAGTTAAAAAATCAGGCCGAGCCATCATTAATCAGTTGGAAAATCATACATAATAATATGGTGTAATAAAATGTGACATTTGTATAATAAATTATATGCCATCCCATGAAGTGCAGTGTCATTAACAGGAAGTTTACTTGAATATATGACCAACATGTCAACGGATTATTTAATATGACACGCTCTGCCAAATCTGAAAGTTTATATAGGTGTTATTAATATTCTCCCCCCAAATTAATATCCTAAAAACTTATTACTTAAAATATCGTAATTATATAGTTGCCCGTTGTTAATTTTTTTTTTGCATCCTACCATATGCTTTTTGAAAAAATAAATAAGTCAAACCTTTAAAATACTACTACTACTTGGGCATTACTTTACACCAGGGTAAAATGAAAATTTTTGATACACTCAGCAGGTTAAGTCGCTTTGAAGTATCATTTAATTTTGCCAAAATAGAAATTAAATTTAAGACAGCCAGTTCGTATTGCGATTGCAATTTTACTGATTAAAAAAATGTTTTACAATAATTTTCATCTCGAAAATTTTTTTTAAAAATAAATGAATAGATTTTTATAATATTACTCATCCAGCTGTTTATATTATATAAATATCTTTAATCAGTACTTAAGATGATGTCGGAGTTCGAGAAGGGATGAATTAACTCATTCATTATTATTTTAATTTTATTGATTTTACATATTATTAGTAAGGTACTTTATATTTTTTTTAGAAATTATTATTTAAGTAATAATTTAAAAGTTATAATCATATATATTTAGAATGAAATTTGGTCGACCCCGACTTTTACTACTAATATGCCTTATTTTGACGATATCATTCTGCGATCTTATACTGACTAATGAACAAACTACGAATTGCAATGCAAGATACTACGGTGAAAATATGATGGTATGCGTTTGTAACGCTACTTATTGCGATTATTTCCGCCTACCCGAACGTGTGGTTGGGAATAAGGTATTGGTTTATACATCGTCTCAATCTGGATTGCGTTTCAGCAAAAGCGAGCATACCTTTATTAACTATGGCGGGCCGCAACATGATAATGACGGCTCTGTCGTACTCACGATCGATTCTCGCAAAAAATATCAATCCATTTTGGGATTCGGCGGCGCTATTACAGATGCAGTCGTTTTAAATTACTACAACATGACGGGTCCTACTAAATCGGCCTTTTTGAGATCCTATTATTCTGAATTGGGTATCAATTATAACATGATCCGGATTCCTATGGCCAGCTGTGACTTTTCTACCCACGTTTATTCTTACGATGATCATGACAATGATTTTAACCTTACTCACTTCGAATTAACCGTCGAGGACACGCATCACAAGATCGCCATGATACATGAAATCTTGAATTTGACCCGGGAAGATATCAAGGTATACGCTAGTCCCTGGAGTGCTCCCGGCTGGATGAAATCTACCGATTCCATGATTGGTGGTCCTTTGATCAACGAACCAAACTATTTCAAAACTTGGGCCAATTACTTCGTCAAATTTTTAAAAGCTTACGAAAGTTATGGTATTAAAATATGGGGTATAACGGCCCAAAATGAACCCGAGGACGGTTACAATACAAAATACCCGTTTCAGTCGATGCATTTTACTCCCGAAACGGGGGCCGACTTCGTCCTCAATTATTTGTGTCCTTTGCTAAAATCGAATGGTTTCCTTCCGGAACTCGCCGTTATGATATTGGATGATAATCGACCTTTCATCAGAAAATGGGCTGACCAGATACTCGGTAAACTGAACGGAAGTACGGAATGCGTCAAGGGGATAGCCCTGCATTGGTATCTAAATTTCATATCCCCAAAAATTCAATCGTTGGTACATTTGGATTACCCAAATTATTTTATACTATCTTCCGAAGCATGCACGGGATCCCTCCCTTGGGAAAACAACGTCAAATTGGGCGATTGGAGTCGAGGGGAGAAATACGGGAGAGATATTATGCAGGGTTTGACTAATTGGCTCTCGGGCTGGACCGACTGGAACATAATGTTGAATTTAAATGGGGGCCCTAATTGGGTCGGGAACTTTGTCGATAGCCCCGTCATATTCAACGTGGCGAAAGACGAGTTTTACAAACAACCCATGTTTTATTTTTTGGGCCATTTTTCGAAATTCATACCTAGGGGATCTGTCCGAATCGACGTGGAAATGTCCAATAATACAAAGAGCAAATTTTTAGCCATAGCCTTTGAAACCGACCATAATTATTCTATCGTAATCTTAAATACGCACAATGAAGCCGTCAATTGTAAGGTCGTCAATGCGGATAAAAGCGTAGATTTGACATTGGAAGGACGTTCCATAAAATCGATCATATGGCCAAAGCTAGAAAAAGAATATTCTCAAATACGTTATAATAGTATTAATTAGTTTAGTTAATAATTTATGTAAGTGTATTGTTATATCGGTATTGTGTAATAAAGTTTAGATAACGATAATAAATATTGTATGTAACATGAGCATTAATGGTTAGGTAAAGAGGCCTGTAGACAGGAAATAACAATTGAGAGGGGATAAACAGATTTGAGAAAGCTAATGGGGGGGGGGGGGTATTTTTGTTCATGTGCCATCAAAAATAAGAGGGCATGTTTGGGGGACAAAAACGTTTAGGACTGGCCTGACCCCCCATGCCCTATCCCGGTGTCCACAGAAATTTCCGATAAAATTAGATTTTAATTATTTGTTTTTTTTAAACTCGCGATATTAATCATTTAAAGTTGCAAATTTTGATGTGCGAATCTTTTAATATGAGAAAGATTTTCCAAAAACGTATTCCATTATGTTTAAAATACCTATTCTATAAATTCCAGACAATTTGTTCATGAATTTTTGAGTTATTTTTAATTAAAAATTCTATTAAGAATCCCAAATTTATTGAAATAGTAATCAGCCATAATATAAACATTGTTGGTAACATAATGGAACAATTTTCTTCGTTGTAACAAAAATATTTATTTGGGCAACAAATCTGTAGAAAAATAAATTATTCTTTTTTTTTGAAATTATATAAAAACTGAATAAAATAATTTATAGGATAGGTAATGACAAATCAAGAGGATGACAACTCTTTGTCTCAGATTCTGATGGCATTCATTTAAGAATAGTAAGATATTCCCTCAATCACGAGAATTTCTCTCCAACTTCTGTCTATGCCTGCCCTGAGCCTATTTTACTGAATCCTTCTAGTTTTTCTAACTGGACTCTCTCTTCAAGATTGGGTTGAGGGGGATAGAGATAAGAAAATTTCTTCATTTTCCTTAAATTAAAAAAAAAATCAAGAAAACTTTCATGATTTAGAAATTTTAAAATACTTCTGTCACTTATCAATTAAAGAGCTCTAAAAATATTTCGGGATGTTACCATAAATATTTTGACGGAAGCATTCCTATTTATAATTATCATGGCGGTGATTCTGGTATTGATGCACAATTTTAGAAATATCTTTGACATAGGGGACTTCTACCTCTAGTTCGGGCAGTTATGAAACAAGACACTCCTGGAAATTGGAAGGGTTAGGTAGTTATAAATTGTCATTTGAGTAAAATTAGAAGAGGGGAGGGTAGGTAATGATTTTTTGTCCTTGGAGGGTAGAGTTGAGGAGAGAAAATGGTAAGTTTTTTGAAGATTTATCATTAAGCATGGGTCGTAGAAGTTTATGCTTTAGCCTAAATGTTGTTTTGATCCAGTAATTCAAAATATATTTTTTAAAAAAAAACAAAAAAAAACTGTGAAATATTTTGATTGCCGAGCGCTTAATACATTATCGATTTATTTTTGTTTTTCTCAAATTAAGAAAAATGACACTTTACGTTTTTTTTGGAATCAACACTGAGGTGACGAAATAATAATAATGAGAGATTATAAAGCCGAAATCGATACTTAAAATTACATCTATATTTGATTGAAAAAATCCCTTAATTTTTTTTTCCTTCTCTCTTTCCTTTTTTATATATATATCTTATTATGGAATAACTCATCGTTCCACCTAGATTAACGTTTTTCCCTAGGCTGTGCCCTGATTCTATTTAATTTTTTTGTTCTTAATTCTTAATACTGCATTCTATTCAGAACAGCTAAGATACCCCTTCTATGATAAATTTTTTTAGATCAGATGATATGATGCTTATAAGGCGCATACTTATTTTTTCCTATTGTTTTTTTTTTGGTCTAAAAAAAACATTCTATTCAGACAAGCTATTTATCTATCTAGAAAATCTACAAAAAAAATAGAGCCAAGATAATAGCTTTATAATTCAGAATTCGTGGTGTTAGTTATAAGAATATTTCTTGGTTATAATGATGTACGTACATTTATCTTTTAAAATTAATGTTCCTGACCGAACTAAAACAACGTGCGCGTGTTAACCATTTTTTTTAAAATATTTCTTATAAGCGTTATGACGATTTGAAAACTTTAAAAAAATTTTTTGTTCTTCACCAAAGTCTTATTTGGGTCGATTTTTCAAAACGACCCTATTAAGATTTTAGCTAAAATAATATTATGTAAGTATCGAAGATTTGGCAAATAGATGTCTAAGATGTATTGTTAAACGGCTCGTAATTTTTTAAAACGGCTAACTCAATATTTTAGCCGAAAAATATTACCATAAGCCTCGAGATTTCTATAATATATGTCTAGACCTTTGTTCCTTCTATGAGCTAAATCTTTAGGCTTTGCATAATATTTTTTATGGATGAAATATTGAGTTAGCCGTTTTTAAAAATTACTCAAAACGAGCCTTTTAACAACACTATTTTGCCATGTATGACAGTCTTATATAATGTTATTTTGGTTATAATTTTAATCGGGCCGTTTTTTTAAAATCGACCAGAATTGGGCTTTTTTAACAACAACTACACCAAAACAATTTTGATCTCGTTTTATTTTTCTTACATAAAATATTTAGGAGCTAGGGTATTTTAAATTAGATGTTTGCAAAAACATACCACCCTAAATATGTCGAACCGCCCTGAAAAAAAAACAACAACAATTTATTAATGTAAAAATAAATATATAATTATGATGAGGTCAGATCCTATCAGATTAAATTGCTGCCAACAAAATTTGTTATTTGGCTTATTATCGAAAAATCGGCTGAATATCTCGAACTTTAACCTACAGGTTAAGAAGAAGAATAAACAATTTAAACTCCCAAGTTTAGTCTAAAAAAAATCAGCTCTAAACTTCAAGGATTCCCCTTAAATGGCTTAAACCTCGGATAAGCCATTTTGAAGTCGAGTACTGTCAAAAGATGAATTATTTTGTTACTTTTCATAAACAAATAATATATTAATATGTAATTGTATACTATAGGTGTATTTTTGGACAAGTTATATAGTAAATTAGCATTGGACGTAAGCTCAATTTAAAATAATTTATTTTTAAAAAAATTTAATTTTATAAATATCATAAAATGTATAACGAGGACATTTTTTCAAAAAAAAAAACTGAAATTATTTATAATATATTTTAAAATATTATTTGTATATATTATAATTTAGGTCAATTTCTTTTTATATACAAAAAAAGAAATATAAAAAATTTACACCTTAATTGAATTAATAAGTAAAAAAGATTTGTTTATATTATAATAATTTATTATTATTTTTTAACCCTTTCAATTTAGAAGTGAAAGGCTTAAACAAAACTTGAAGAAACGTTTTTACCCTAAATTTGAAGCAGATTGTCCCGGCCCCCTTCTAATAATGATTTGAATTTGAATTAAATTTTAACGCGATTACCAATTGAAAATTTAATATTACATGATTAATATAATTATTATGCTTATTTTGTTTGTTTTTTTTGTATTACGTTAAAAAAAAATTTACTCTTTAAATGATCAAGAACTTTAATACTTCATACCGGGTTCATTTTCAATAATATATTCTTCAAGGTATAGCAACACTTGCTTCTGTCCTAGATGCCCTGAGTCTTGCTAAACCTTAGGGAATATATAACCATAAAACTCGTACGTAATCTATTTCGATTCTGGTTCATTAAAATTTTGAAAAATGGGTGCTGAGTTCTGTTGACGGTTTTTATGTTCCGTCCAGGCTCCTAGGATTTGAGGTTACTGTTTCAAGCTCTGCTTTTAATGAATCTTTTAATGCTTATAAAATTTTCCAAGAATCCCAACATTTTTGAATATATTATTTATGTATTACTCACCTAACGTATAATATAATTTATTATGCATGATTATAGATTATATTAAGAAATTGTGAAAGATAAAAATTATCTATTACATGTTATTTTTTTTTAGGTGATAATAAGTCTAGCATCTAATCATGATTCCAAATTTTAATGATCGAAATCAAACACTTTCAAAGACAAAATGTTAATAAATATTTGCATCCAACAACCGCCCCTGAATCTCGCCTTCGCGGTTCAAATCCGCATTAGTAAAAAGTCTAGTTATTTTACACATCATGTTCAAACCTTAGAACCTTCTCGAAGAAATTTAATAAAAACTATTGCCACTGGATAAATTCAGATATTGAAAATGTGAAATGTGATTATTTAACTATGCATTTAATGTCGACAAATGCTAAGCAGTACTCCCTAATCTCTAAATCAGGGTTTTGGACTCGAATCGGGTTCTGGACTCGAATCGGGTTCTAAAATTTAAAATTTTTTGGTTAGGAATTTTGAAACCGACAGACCAAACAGAAACCGATTTATGGGCAACCCATCGAACCAGGGGAAATATAGATCCGGGGGCGGGTTCGGACTTCTTTTAGAAATCGGTTTTGGATTAGGCCCCGGTTATTAAAATTTCCGCTAAATAGAGTTTAAAATTATTCAGGTCCACAACCCTGCTTTAAATATCGTCATTTTTATGACGAAGATGCCTTTTAGTTTAAACAATTCGATTAAAAGAACTGCCCATATTATATTATCATGTTGCCTGTAACTTAAAAATAATATTTTAAAACTCATCTATTAAATTTGGGATTAATTAAATTATTCTTTTTGAAGCTGGTACTGGTAACATATTCGTATAATAATAGTTATTATATTTTAATTTTAAAAAGACACAATTTTTTAAACATGAACGAATTGTTTGAAAAGTAAATAATTTTTATATAGTTATTAAAAATAAAAATATTTTCTATATGGGATGGATGGTGGTTATGAATCATGATTTTAAAAAAATATATTAAAACTGGAAATATATAGTTATAAATTATATAGGGTTAAGGTAATTTAAAATATGATATATATATACATTTATTACTTTTTAAAATATGCAAAAATTTATTTACAATTAGAAAGGCAGACGATATAATTTTTTTAATGCCAAACCTTCGAATTATCAATTTTTTCGAAATGAAACGTTAGAATGTTTTGTGATTGACCTTACGCTGCATTTATAATAAACGCATTGTTTTCAAGCGTTGCGTTATTACAGCTGATTCAGTTTTAAAAACTAATTTAAGATAAAGAGATAATTAATAAAATATTTTAAGAAAAATCATATACCTTTTTATCGAATTCGATAATTATTTTTATAATCGTATTGCATATTTTTTTATCAACGCACCGCACCATATATTTTTCAAATTTTATCATAGCATTATCATCTGAACGCTCTATATTTATCAATTTATACCTATTTATTGGCTTTATTTTGTAATAACGCAACGCTTGAACATAACGCGTTTACTATAAATGAGGCCATAAGTCACATTACAATCGTAATTTAATTAAAAATATTGCTCTGCCACTTTTTGACCTTACAAGAAGAGGTACTGATGAGACTTAATCTTGTGTGGCTTGTGTAATCGAACTTAGAGTTCTCTATCAATTTGACTAGAGTCCTTTTGTGGCGGAAAAGCCTGCGGTGAATGAAAAAATATATGATAGGGTTTACGGCACTGTTCGCGTAAGCTATCCAAGTTATCAATATGATAATCCATTCAGGGGTCCATCGAATAAAATCGTCGTCATATATTCTATCAATTACCGATAGGGTCAGGATCATGGAGAAGAAAGGTGTCCAGCAAATCAAAAAACAGAATAAGAGCAAAATTACGAACTTGATAGCCTTTTGATCTTGTTTTATGCGTTTAATCTTGCAATTACTTGTTATGTTAGCTATTTTGAATATGTTATTAGTGTGCTTTCTAAGGTTAGTCACGAGCAATACGCAAAACACCACTATTATTAGGATAGGTGCGAAAAATGAAAAACTAGAAAACATCAGGGCTACTTCTAAATTTATCTTCATGTAGCATTTCCTCTTCACCAAACCGAAATGTCCGTCATCATCCAAAGTTACCGCATCGTTGCCAGGCAGCAAATTTACCGCACTTATAGTTCGATTCGACGAAAGGTCACAATTTTGTTGGCAATATAAAATGGGGGATATATTTTTTTCTCCGGGCATAATTCCATATGGCGGAAAACAGTGGTTACAGAAGTAAAAACAAGCCGCGAAGGTGAAACAAATCAGCCATATGATAGACAAGCTAATGTTGTAACGTTTTATGATGCTCTCACCCATGTAATTTAGAGTGTTTCTCATGATTAAGTATTGATCTACAGCCAAAAAAACTATGTGAAGTACACTGACGTTGGCTAGGAAGATAGTAAAACATTTCCAAATTTTGCAGGCTTCATAAGAAAACAGCCATACCTTCCAACCCGTGGAAAATGCGTCCTTCAATACAATTACAAGGCCGAAAAGTAAATCGCCCATCGCCAGCGAAAAAATGATTCTATATCTGGGCATGTTTTTCATTTTGGCGGAGGTCAAATAAATCAGGATCAGCCAGCTGTTGCCCATGATTATGATAAGTGACAAGGAAATCATCAAAGCAAATTTAACCAAGAAATACCTGTCGTTATGTATGAATTCGAATTCTTTCATCATTTTTGTGATGATAATACTTGAAAATAAGAAGAAATTATTCGTCAATCAACGACGTGAAAATCAATGATTCTCCATTAAAATAAAACATTTCGCATACTAAAATATAAATTGACTCAAGTGAAAATGGGAAAAAAATAATTAAATAATTATTAACACGTTTTTTTTCCTCATTCATTAAGCTTTTTAATATTATTTATATTTTTTCTAAATAAAAAGAAGATAGTTATCGTTATAAAGTCTATTTTGGGAGATATTTGAGATCAAATGTGTTTGATTAAAACATTGGATAAATTTTATTTAAGTTCTATAAATAATTTATATTCCGCATGGGAACAAAGATTAATAAAAAGGGCGCATTAGGATATGGAATCCACGGGGGGGGGGGGGCTTGAAATCTCTCGAATTTTAAATCATAGGTATATCTATTTCTAGGCGCGATTAAAAATTTTTTTTTAAAAATCCGATTTAAACTGAAAGTATTCTACCACGTGACGAGTACCTACACCCCTATGAATTTCCCGAAAATTTCCACCATAACCTTTTGCGTATTCTATATATATATTATGAATCAATATAAAATAAAGGTTATAAAGAATAGTTTAAGGGAAAAATGCTTAAAATCTACAGTGTATATACTTAATATATGTTAAAATACATTTCCGGTCAAAACCCTAGGATAGTTAAAACTACCCGATAAAAAATGTTAAACCAAAATAATGATCATGTAAGCCCTCGAGATTTGGGCAAGTAGAGGGTTCCAAATTTTTCTGTCATCTATTGGTAAAATATCCAAGCTTTGCGTAATATTTTATTTTGGCAAAACTTAATCGAGTAGTTTTTTTTTAAAAAAAATCAATTTTATATATAATACTTAGACTGACGATTCATTCATTAAAAGTGTACATCAATGCAAATCAGCTTGAGACGCCATCTTGGTTGCACTAATCATTATTAAAATTTTAAACGAGAGCCTAATTTATTCCTATATCTGAGGCAAACTTTATTAAAGAATTACCGGATCATCGAGATAATAAGGAAGCAAGTTATCAATTTTTAACATGAGAATAATTACTATATGTGTTATCAAAATGGTGGGTCCAGCTGATTTGCTTTTAACGACGCTTAAAAATGCATTTTAATGAATGAATCGTCAGTCTAGGTATTATATATGTCATTGAAAAAAATCGACCTTAAATCGGGCTTTTTAACACAACACTAATTATGAACAGATTTTTTGAATCTAAAAATAGCCCACGATACATGATTTAAAATCGGAAGATTCTAGAATTTTCCATTAATTCCATATATAAGCATAAAAACAAATATATTACCTTTTTATTCCCTCACCTTAAAAGGTGAGAAAGATAAATAAAATGAAATTTAGATATTTTATTATATTTTTATCTTTTTTAACTTGGAGAGGGAATAAATCGATATTGAATAGATTAAACTAATTTGTTATATTCGATAGAAAACCTCACTGATATATATATATACTTATTTTCCATATCTTCATCAATCAATTCGTATTTAATTGTAATATAGAGCAGAGGCTTTTAAACATTCCCAATTCTCCTCCCCCCTTCTGATTATTAAAATATAAAATGGATTCATATTGTAAATAACGTGTTTACTCGAAGGAAATGACGTATATTTTCATTGCTACCCTTGCCTTATTGGAGCTCCAAATTTAGGTTTCGTTCAAAATTTTAATATTTGTGTTTTTTAATGTTATATTAAACATTATCAATTTTTTTGGCTTTTATCTCTGGGTCAATTATTGCAGATTTATATGCTTATAAATCAATGATGTATAACGTGGGATAACGCTTTATAATGGCGTTACCCTAGGGAAAAAGTAACGTTATTCTTAAGTATCTCTGGAAATTAAACGAGTAAAATAAAACAAAATTATTATTCGAGTAGCGTATATTTTGTTCGTTAATTTTAAAAATATGTAAAAAGTTAGATATAATATAAGTGCTAAATTCCTATTGGCCTGAAAATTTTGCCAAATGCAGACCTCTAATAAAAATAACGGACGGGTTAAAAAAAATTCAAACAACTAGTGGGCGGAACTTTTCGGCTAAAACCGCGCTCATTGCAGATCTCTAGTGTATACGTACATATTTAAAAATGATCTTTCTACAGCATAAATTAGACGGAACATTTTAACCGTTTTACCAATAGCAACTTTACCCCAAGTTTATATATATTGTATAAATCGTTATTTCGTGACTTCTAGCTAAGCCACAAACTTTCTTTAAATTTTATTTTATAGCCATGGCTTTAAGAAACATATATTCAAAATTTTATATTCTGAACCTTAATATATTTTGTTAAAAGTAAAATAATTTGAGCGTGATTTTTATAATTTTTGGGTAAAAAAAAGAGGGGATTTTTGAGGGAAAGTTTTCCAAAAGATGAACATACGTAAGAAATTAGATATAAAAATACATCTCCATACCAAATTTAAAATATCTATGCTCAAGAGTTAAGAAGTTATTTGCGTTAACATTGTTACCCTGTCAATCGCTTTACCCCGGTCTCCCCTACTGAATAAATTGCTATTGCATGAAAAGTTCCTTACGCATACCTAAAATATACTAATATATTTCTACATCTACATCCGACCAAAAGCCCTATTTTCATATTATTAAAACCTGGATATATTATTGCCTGGTTTAATGAGAGTCGTTATCGAAAAAATTTAATTTTACATTGCCTATTTCATAATGTATCTAATCAGCATAGATTTTGCAGTATTTAATTGCGCAAGGCTCATTTTACAGGCGAGCCAATGAAAGTTTAAAGAAACATCTGAGTTAATCGTTTTCGGTTCGGTTTAAGCTATTTTAGAATAATCGGTTAGATGGAGTCATTACCCAACTTTAATATCCACTGAATTGGCGGAAATTTGAGCCGCTAATTTACCACCCCCCCTCCCCCCCCCCAAAAAAAAGAATCCATCCAAAAATCAACCCTTTTTTGAAGAATTGGAAATATTTAACCACCGTGGCAAATTTATTTTTGTATACTATATTAAACTTGCATTTGTATACGCGTTTTTTATGCCATATAGTGTCCATATTCTATCTAATTTGCATTTTAAAAAGTAAAAAAGGCTATATGTTTTTTTTTCATAAAAATTGATTCTCTTATAGAGGTAAAATTTTAATAAAATTCTCCTAACTTACGGGCTCGCTCTGGGCTGGGTCAAATTGGCCAAATACGATATATAAAGTCGAATGGGAAAAATTCTTTCCCAATGCGACACCCACCACTCTCTTCCCAAGCCAAAAAATACCTGATGTGGCTAAAAAATTAATAAGATATTACTGATTCCTAATTTACATTTATCCATCACATTCACAAACAGAAATAAATAAGTTACTAATTTATTATAAATTAATATCGATTTCAAATTTTCCTCGGTAATATATTTATCTATCATTTTAAAATATTCTCAAATCATCTGAATTTCACTGCAAAATTAAAGTAAAATATTTCAAAAAAAAAATGGCTACGATTTGATTGAGACTATGAGAATAGCTGAAAGCATTATGGAACTTAAGGAAATTAGGACAAATGTACAGATGACGAATTTCATAAATTATATATCATTGTTTGAGTCAAAAGCAGAGCTCTATGAATTTAATATTTATCTACCACGATTCACAACAAAGCAAGCTCAAATAAAAATAAAGAACTTTCGGGGGTTGATCTGAATTAAAAACTCAGCCCAAATTATTTATAAAATTTTAAAAAAAATATAATATATAATAAAATATATTTTTTTCATATTTTTAAGAGAAAACCTTAAAGTAACGAGTTACGTTTTGCATCACTGTTAACTCAAAAAAATAATAACCTTTACTCGTTACCTTTTGAAACAAGTAACGATTGTCACTCCTTTTCCCTAAAAAAGTAAGGCCGTTGAAAACGACGTTACCTACATCGACACACAGTTGTTTTAAATCAAATAATGACATTATTTTGTTGACATTATTTTGTTGACATATTCTCACAGAATAAAAACTGAAACGCTTAGATTTTTTTTTGCTTAATTGCTCAGAATATGACCTAAAGCTAGGGATTTATATTTAAATTCACAGATATGTTAAATTCAAAGATGACTTTGCAAAAGTAAAAATTTTGATTTTCTCAGAAGAAATACTAAATCAATCAGTAACTTTTTGTTATATGAAAGTATTTCATATTCAAATTAAAGTTATTTAAATAAATTTGTTGGAGTTTTATTAATTTATGTTCTTGCTGAGTTTTATAATCTATACTCTCGGGCTATCGTGGGGTAGGGAGAGTAGGGAGTACAATTAATTAACATAATATCTTGACATAACAAATTAAAGCTAATAAGATAAATTGATTACATTGAAGCTCAACAATATGTCATCAGGGTGAAGAGGATGGGGTAAATTTTTTAAACATAATATATAGGTATCAAATAAAAGCTAATAAAAAGTTATTGATGCTCAATATTCTATGTCATCAAAGTATGTGTTGAAGGTGGGGGGGAGGGGGTAAAGCTTTCTACATAATTAGTCAACATGGTAACAAATGAAAGCTATAGGTATCAAATGAAAGCTATTAAAAAGATAAATGGTTATTGAAGACTCAATGTCACTAAAGTACTTGTTGGGAGGGGGGAATAATTTTTATAAATGATGTCAAAATGCGTACCAAATGAAAATTTATATAAAGATGATGCTAATCATTCGGTGTTCAGGTAGGTGTTGGGGAAGGGGGGGGGGGAGTTGACAAAAGTGCACAGCAAAATTCTCTTCTCAAAATGACTATTGCATAAAATCTAATAAAAAGATCAATTGATTACATTAATAATCATCTCTCAGGGGTGGGGGTTTGTTAAAATCTTCCAATATTATGTCAGCAAGTATCAACGCTAAAAAGGAGATTAAATGATTTTCATAACTCGACGTCTTTGAAGTAGGTGAGGGGGGGGGAAGGGGGTGGTAAAAATTTTATAGTATATCTCACATCGGTATCTAATAAAAGCTAATTAAAAGATCAATTGATTATATTGATACTCATCTTCAAAGTGGGTATGGTAGGGTAGGGGGGGGTTAAAAATATCCTAGCATAATATATCGACATGGGTATCAAATGAAAGCTAATAAGGAGATCCATTAATTACCTTACTGATCAACACTCTACTTGCTTGTCGGATTGGTCCGTAACTTCACTATTGCCTATTAAATTAAAGTATAAAAACCAGAAAAATAAAAATTTTAATTTATTTTTAAGAATTTGAACAAATTTTTTTTAAAAATATATATTTAAAAACTTTTTAAAATTTTTTTGGACACCGAGAACTCTCTACTTTTAAAAAAAAATCCTGGGAGTCAACAAAAATACGAGGGTTCTACACGCTAACTTTTTTGGTAGCGATAGCTAATAGCGCGCTATATTTTTCCCAATTTATTTTTTTAGCGCGCTTCTTTTTTTTGCACTACTTAGCTACTTTTTAAAAATAAAATGAACGTAACTATAAACATGAAATTTAAATATAATATCATAATTAATTATAATTTTTATGATTTATTATTTAATTTTGAAATTGAAATTTATATATTTAATTTTGTATTATAAACCGAAATCATCTGGTGTAAATTATTTAAAATGTCATCTAAAAATGGATATCCATAACGTTGTAAGTGAGTCAGACAATAATGATATTAATGAAGGGGAAATACCCTGGAAGAAAATGTTCTTGATAACAATAATACAAATTTCCCATTTCCAAAATTTGAAAAATATCTTCAAATTAATGCACAAAAAGTGGCTACAAATTTATTTATTTAAAATTTTAAAAAATATATCTTCAGATAAAACACCTAAAGGTAATTGTCATTTTTAAATTATAATAGTATTTATTTTATAAGAATGTTCAAGCCAATAGTTTAAAAGAGATAGAAAAACATCTTAATAATGTATAGGGGAGATTACATCCAAAAACCAATTCAATCACTAAATTGATTAATTATTGCCCATGCCCATAAACTGGTTGTTTAAGTTATTGTCAATTTTATAATTAAAACAGTTAGTATAGGGGAGATTACATCCAAAAAACCAATTCAATCATAACTTAATTGATTAATTATTGCCCATGCCCATATTTCTTACAAACTGGTTGTTTAAGTTATTGTCAATTTTATAATTAAAACAGTTCAGCCAATGTCCTTGGTTGATAATCCATCATTTACCATGATGATTAAAATACTACTGGTACAACATTTTTATGTTCGCCAGACACTAATGATCAATATACCAGATAAAAGTGATGAAAGATGCTCTAATAGCAGAGTTCTCAGAGATATCCTATATATGTACCTGGCAGATAGTTGGACACATAACAGAAGGTAAAAGCTTATTTATATTTATAAATTGATCTGATAATAATGTTTTTAGAGCTTATTTAGGAATCACAGGCCAATCGCTAGCCCTAAGACTTTAAAGAAGATCTATGCTCTCAAAATGAAAATAGGATACCAGATATATAAAGTGCTTGAAAATAAAATTTATGATTTATCCCAATTTTAAACTAAAAAATCAATTCCGATGATGCTAAAGATCAACGTGAAAGGCTCATGGTAAAGCTGAATAGTCTTATACAAACAAAGATGTCCTAGTTGCAATTATAACCATAAAAATGACTTCCAATGGTAATATTTTTTAAATAAAGGATACCAATATAAATAGAAAAGCCCCTAAACGCGCTTTTTAAAACTAAAAATACTAAAATGAGTATTTTGATAAATTTTTCTTATATTAAAAATATGTATAAAAAATTAAATACTTTCTTGCCCTCAAAAGTGCTAAGCCGATACTTATACTTTCTGATCGTCGCTCTAGACTTGGTTATGATAGTATAGAAATAATTTTTTTTATTAAAATGCAACAAAATAAATAAAAAATGAATATTACCATAAATAGTTATTTTTATATCAAACTATATTTAAATATTTATAAATGTTGATTTTTATGTATTATGTACTATAAAATTACAACATAAAAATAAGCTAATTTTAAAAAATAGTAACTAATAGCGTGCTACTTTTTTTTTGATGGGTAGTGATAGCGGTAGCGGACTACCTTTTTAGACAAATAGATGTCAAGATTTTCAAATTGCGGTAGAAATTTGGTATTTTGCGGGTGAAATATTAAAATTGAGACAGAAATATAAAAATTGCCATTGGCTTAGCTATTCCCCTATTAATTCTTATAAATACTTTATAGAAAATTAATTAGTTTGTAGTTATAATAATTATATTTTATTTGAGATTTAAATAATGGAATTAAACATTTACCGTCGTTATTAAGATATTTAAAAAATTGCTGGCATGACATATTATGTTTAACCATTAGATCGGCCTCTAATTTTGTTAGAGCAATCCGATTTCTCTCCTTTCCAGGCAATCCTCGTCAGGCTAAAAACGTGCTCCGATAAGACATTAGAATGAGGTAAGGAGAAATCATACTCGCATCCACCTAAGGGAATTTATCGTTATTACGAAAAAAATCCACTTAAACCATCTACCTTTGAGTATTCTGACGAATCTTAAAGAGAGCATTACAATTTCTACAAACAAAATATCAATGTCTTTTGGATTTTAATATATTTATTAAATTATAAAAATTATCATTCGATAATATCTATACACTTGTAAATCGAGTTATTGAAATCAAATTTTGCTTGAAAATAAAAATATTTTCTCCATTTAAAAATACATTAGAGTAATATTTGAACATATAATATGATATCTATAACAAAGCGCCATAAAATTTTTTGTCAATTTTTAACTGTAATGACGAACACAGCTGCAGCATAATTTTGTGAATTTTTATTTAAAAAAATTCTTCTGATTGAACTGCATATTAACAGCATGTAGTAGATTGCCTACATGTGAAACCATTCCTAAACAGGCCTCTGCGCCTCTGGCATTTCAATCCCGAAAAATTTTTTCAAAATATTAGGACAGCTTTCTAATCTTTATTTAAGAAATATTTTATAAAGGTACGTAAAATTTTAAAATTCTATCGATGGTATTAATGATAACTACATGATAGTAACATGTCGCAAAAACTCACACCATTCTAAGTCAGACCAATCCACCAACTCTTTTAATTCATTAACTCTTTTAGCTGATTAACTAAATTCGTTAAAACATTTCATTCACAGATAATACATTCATTGCCTTCTTGTAAGAATTATGTAGTACAGCCAATTGTTATTAAGTCAACAATGTGCTGCCTCAATAATGTATAAATACACTCTGGTTTTGGCCAAAATTCGCTGAGGAATTATCAGCGCAGAAAGCTGACATGCAAATCATTGATAATCCCGAATCTGCTATATTTACCATTATATGGCTAGCCATGTCTTTAGATTTTTCAAAATTTAATAGTTTCATTGAAACGCCCTTATTTTTGTTAAAATAGCGAAGGATCAAGGGAAATGTTTTAATATTCCCCTTATTAGATGCATCTGTTAGAATTGCATATGGATACCCATATTTCAAATCGTCAAGAATTGACTTCTTGGATTAAGGTCCTAAAACATTGGTGAAAGCCTTACTCGTTTTTGTTCGTCAACAAGTAAATTTTTCACTTATCTTGGAGTCGTTTATTATGTATTTAAACGCTATATTATACACAAAGACACATGAAAACGATAAAATATGAATGAATGATGTTGATTTATTATTGGATAAAAATAAAAAAGGTGAGTATAGAAAGAAATTTACATACTAGACATGTTTATTTATTTTAAAAAATAATCAATTACTGTTTCTCAAAATTATTATTTATATATTAAAAACGATAAAAAAATGATTGTACGAAAGAAATTGTAGCAATTACTGTAGTTCCGAGGGTGTGAGATGTAGTGTTGTTAAACGGCTCGTTTTGAGCCGATTTTTAAAAACGGCTATCTCAATATTTCTTCCAGAATAATATTACGCAAGCCTGAAGATTTTGCTTATAGAAGGAACAAAGGTTCTGACATCTATTGCGAAATCTCATGCTTAGGCATTTTCTGGCTAAAATATTGAGTTAGCCGTTTTTAAAAATAGGCTCAAAACGAGTCGTTTAACAACACTAGTGAGATGTTGTAAACAAAAAATTGCGGGAGTCTCCCGTTGATGGAAGGGGGATACCTGGCAACCCTGGGTAGCACGCTACTTTTAAAAGTGGGGTTTAACAACTCCAGTAGGTTCATGTCATGGTCCGCGTTCACATCTTTGGTTTTTTTAAATTTATTTTTTTGGTTATTTCAAAAACGTCGTTTTATTTTTGATTATTAAAAAAAATTAATAACTAAAGGGATTTTTTATTTGTTTATTTTCTGAGCCCTTTTCAATGGTATAGATGTAGAGTAAAGATGCCTAAAAATATAAAATAAGACAGTTATTTTCAAATATAAAAACAGAAATTTTCTTTACATAAAAACAATATTAAAAATTATTAAAAAATTTTTTTAAAAAAACGGATCCTTTAAACAAAATGAGCAAGTTATATATTAATTTTAAAAGTATAATTTCTATGAAAATGTTAGTAAATTATGTTTAATAGTATTTGCAGTAAAGTGGAAATTTTTCATAAATATTGTTATAATAATTTTAAAAAAACGTTTTTTATCCTAAAATCATATTTTTCTCTATATACTTGTTATATATTGACACTTTATTAGATCCCTTATTAGGTCCAGTCTATACAATGTCTATATTGGTTAATTTAAACAATATTTTCTTTTCAGGAAATCCCCTGGAGTTTTATCACTTATAATAATGAGTCTAAGTTTTATTAAGGGGAGTTTCTCATTTGAATACATTTTCTCTTTAACCTTTATAAATTTGTCCTACCTTTTTAATTCTTTTATTTATTTTTTTTGAATTTTTATATAATTCATAATCCAAATATGTAGATTTTATGCTAAGATAATAAAGAATTTAAAATATATTATATTGTTATTGGTTTATATACTAGTATTGGATTTAAATATTATCCATATCCAAAAAATAATATTTGAATAAAATTGAATTTCTTTTATATTGAATTGCTTTAATATTGGCTCTAAGTGGTATTGTTTTTAAAAATCAATATAATATTGAAATTATGGATTGTATTGGTGTAAAATCCCAAATATTGATATTGTTGCCTGTAATATTGGTATAAAATCCCAAATATTGATAATTTTATAAAAAGAATTTGGATAACCTAGTTTTAAAAATTTCATTTTTTATATAACAGGTCTATATATAATAGACATAAATTTATTTTACAATATAATTTACTATAAATATATTAGGTATGCAAATGCAAAAATATAAATATTTAAAAATTAACCAAACATAAAAATTATTTAGAAAGCTTCTGGATTACATCTTCAACCTAAATTAATATCTAGTATTCAAAAATCAAAATTTATATACTAATGTAAACCAAGGAGTATTGGGTTTAAATTCTAATTTTTGTAGCAGCTTCAGGGATTTAATTGGATATATAACATGTAAATGCATATGTTCAATTGAATTAAATGGATATTTATGAAAGCCCATTCTAATATAAATGTTAAAGTAAATTAGATATATAAAATGAACCTTATTTGAGATTTATCAGGATTATACTGTTGTAATATTTTAAAACCAACATCCACTAGATTATTTACTAAATACAATATTTCTAAAAAAAATTCACATTTAGAAACCTACACCAAGTTCATTACAAGAAACATGTTTTATATTAGGATAATGAATCTTGGGCATAACCAAATAGTGATACTTTGAGGCAGGATTTTTATCTGTAATGGCAAGAACATTTTCATCCTTATATGAATAATTAGATAAGAAGCTTAATTATATAACTTCATGTAATACATTAGCTGGCATTGATTTATCAATAATTTTACAAAATATGCATGGCATATTTTTAAGAAAATAGGTTTGGAATTTCTCTTATAATATTTCAAATTTTAAATCGAAATATTATTGGTTATCTACTTAACTGATCTGTAGGCAATCATATTTTGAATCGAAACGAAATGATACATTTTGGTCAATGAGCCGAGATATTGGATTGGCTCTTTAAAAGTATTAATTTTTACTGAAATACATTTTGTCCTATTTCATAATTTAAATAAATGATTCCCCCCTCCCCAAATAAAATTTATTCCTAACCTACCTCAATTAAAGCCTATACCCCTTAAAAGAAATTGGAAGCAAACTATTCATACCACCCCTTCCTCCGCTCATGTAGACGCTGTGGCTAGTGCCCCCTGATACTTAAGTTTATTGTGTTAGACAATGGACCACAATTTATATGAATTTCTTATTTACTGTGTAAATAACATACGGCATATACGTTTGACACCCTATCATCTGAAGACAAATGGATTAGCAGAGAGTGCCATAAGAACTTGAAAGGTCGCTATTAAGCAACGGAGTTAATATCTGATCAGGAAGAGGCTTAGTCACAAATTTTAACACCCCATCAACAGGGGGAGCATAGCTGTTCCGGGAGACCTCCGTCAAAGATGTTACTTGGATGACGATTTATAACAGAGGCATAACTAACCTTTACGGCCTCAGGGGGCTCAAATTTTTTTTAAAAATCATTTTCATTTTTTTTAGCTAACATTATCTAAATATCTTCTTTTTTTTAGTGGTATTAAAATAAAATTTTAAATTTTGAGGGGGTTTTTCAAATTTTTTAGAGAGTTCGAGCCCCTACGCCCTACTTTCACTGACACTACTGATTTAAAACGATTGAATACGATCAAATTTGGAACATAAGGAAGAAAAGGCCAATGTGAGACAAAGTTAAAACATGATTTACAATCGAAATGGATAGAATTCAAAATATCTCAACCTCAAGTAATGAACAGTGACCCCTACACTTTTTGAGGGATAGAAGCAGAATACCCCCTAAAGTACCCCCCCCCCCCCATTGTAAATTATTTTTTGACACCAATAAATTTCAAAAATAATTTTTATTGCATCAATATTTATTATAATATAAATATAATGTAAAAAATATATGCTTTAAAAATATTATTTTTAAATTAATAATTTAGATAAATTAGGGGAAGAGAAAGCAAAAGAATTTATAATTTCATCAATATTTAATTGTTTAAATAAATTATTTTCCATTGATAAAATGGTTAAATTATTAAGAAATGGATCTTTCATGACACTACGAAGTCTTGTTTTAATTAGTTTAATTTTACTCATGACCCTTTCGGCAGTACATGAAGTAGTAGGAATAGTTAATAAATATTTATATAAAATTGTTAAATTTGGGAAAGCAGAAAAATTTATAAGCAGACGATAAGGTAAAATAAATGAATAGTTTCTCCAGTCTGAATCATTCATCTCAGAATTATTATCATCATCAGAAGAAGCTAAATAATGTATTAGTAAAAATATCTTAATTAAATAAATTTACAATTCTCAGAATCTGACAAATCTTCTTTAACCTCTAGGTCACTAGTAATAATTACGTCCCCCGTTTTAGCCATTTTATAAATATTTCTAAACATCAACATTTCCTCAAAAACTTGACTTGTATTTAATTGATAAAATTCACAGATATCCTTGATATCATCTTTAACAATTGCCTTTTCCGCCATTCCCTTTGGGGTAAAAAATGATGTTTGACTCAAAAATTTTATCGATACATCGTTAAATCTTTCACTAAACTGCATATCAAGTGCAGCATAAAACACACTGATTTTAAAGCTAAAATAAAATATTATATTTAATGATAAAAGTATATATATACCTCTCCTTTTTGGATTGTAATGTTTGAAGTCTTGAACTTTCAAAATCAAAAGGTAAATTTCTCTTCTTTATAAAATCTTGGGCCTTTGAAAAGACATCCAAAAATTCAGTGTTATTATCAATTTTAGGATTATAAAATAATAAAAGATAATAATTTAAATTATACTTCTCATATTAATCAGGCAATCTTCTGCCAATTGAATTTGATTTATTGCATACCCTATATCCTTCGAAAAGGTTTGCAATTTTGTACAAGCCAAGCTTGTTATCAACAATATTTTATCCAAAACACATAGTGATAAAATAAAATAAAATTTTTCTATTCTATAGACTATAGCACTAGCCATAGTGGAAGTGGCAGGATCTTCAGAATCCTTTAAATTTGCCAAAGCTGCCCTCAAAGCATCATAAAGTTGGAAAAAATTTACAATCGCCTTATATGATGTTAGCCAGCTTCTATAAATATAAAATAAACATTATATATCAAAACAATTAAGATAATATTACCGAGTGGTATTCTTGATGCGTAAAAATCTATGTGATTTTGTCAGTAAATCACTCTGACATGTTTTGAGCACTTCATATCTTTTAACACCATTAAAATATACGTAAATTTCGTCTAATATTCCCAAGACATTTCGCAGCTCTTTTACTGATTGGCATAATTGAACAACTATTAAATTTAATCGATGACAATAGCACCAAATAAAAGCTACCTTTGGCGCCTCCGCTCTAATCAAAGCCTGCACTCCATTAATTCTTCCACTCATGTTTGAGGTGCCATCATAGCTTTGCCCCACTAGGAATTCGAGGGGTAGATTCATGGAGCCAAGCTTGGATATTATATTCTTTTTAATATCGAGGCCCGTTGTATTTCCCGTACAATAAATGTCTAATCAGCCTTTCAACGGGCTTAGGTGTCTCGCTATTTTCAACATATCTCACTATCAAAGCTATTGCTTCTGATTTCGATACATCATATGTGCCATCAACTATAATTGAATAGCACCTGTTGAATTCAATCTCCTTTTGAATTTTTTTTATAACCATATTTTTCATGGTTTCAATAAGAATATTTATGTTATTATATGATAACAGATTTGAATATAATTTAGATTTTAATCCCTTAATTTTTTTCTCACTTCTTCTTTCTTCATTATCTTGTATATACATTTTAAGAACAGGCTCTGAATCTGCAATAAGTTTAATAAGGCTCATCATATTGCCATCTTAATTTTTAATCAAGCATTTATATTTATTTTGGTTAATATTTTTGGGCATATTTTGACAATGATCTAGAAATTATAAATGATTATATATAAGATTAAATATTTAAATTTTTACTATTCCCTTTGATAAAATTTTAATTTTGCGCCAAATCTTGAAAGTGGAAAAATAATTTTATGATAAGAAATATCGGATAACAAACAAATTTGCTAAACATCGACCATAAAAATTTTTAAAAAAATAAATAAAAAATTTTAAAAAAAAAAAAGTACCCCCATAGAAATTTATAGAAGCAGTTGCTTCGGACCCCCCACCCTCCCCCCCCCCCCCGTTGTAGGGGTCACTGGTAATGAATAAAAATGAGATATTCATATATAAATAAAACTCCGAGAAAACGTTGTGGAAACCAGTAGATCAGCTTCGAGATCGTTTAATAATTCCAGTTCATTAAATCTCGTCAAGAGAAGGTAACTTACCTTACAAAGTGAATACGGGCGACTGTAAAGACACCTGTATCAAATTAAAAAAAGATCTTCGCATGAAATCCGATGCTAAGATTTATAATCAAAATACACCGAAGCCATCTGCAATAGAGGAACATGAAGGCGAGTGTCCTACCGCAAAAGGGAAAGAGGTAATAACTAGGAACAAACAACGAAAGATGCAAGATCAATTTAAGGGGAGACTTGACCTATTAGATTGAAACATTTACCCAAACATTTAGAGGACTACATCATGAATATCAAAGGCGCTTCATATGGTAACAAGACCAATGGTTAAAACTCTAGATATAATAAACCTAAAGTTTCTGAATGTCCTCTAAAGATATAAGTTCTTAGTGAAATGGTAGTATCTATATTTGATAGAAACAAAAATACTATTGGAACCATTACATAACAAAGTTATCCAGGATCTATGAGTTAAAAAAAAGTCTGTCCACATGCACATAAAAACTATATGGTGAAGCCTAGAAATATGCCTCAAACTAATTGCTCTCAGTCATGATCGTTTAATCCTTTAAAACCTGTATGGATATGTGCAAAAAGACAACTTAGGATTCAAGGAGCTAAAACAAAGGAGAAAAGGAGATAAATTGTGGCACGCAATAATTTAATAGGTGGGATCATTGGAAAAAATGGAAGCAACGTTATATGATTTAGGGTGGATTCTTCCCCAGATCATAATATCAAGTGCCATAGAAAAATAGACAAATATAATTTAGAAAGAACAATAAATAATATTAATTATGATTAAAATAAACTGTGAATATATAATATGATCTACTTAGTCTATTATAGTTTTCTATTCAGTTTTTTATTGAATTAAACCTGGATCAAAATCCTTTATTGCTATATTTACTAAAATAAACATCATATATTTAAACAACGATAGCTCAAATCAATTTTTGATTTGCACTAGTAAAATCAAATAAGAATGCTGTGCTAAATTTTTTATTTATAAAGATTTCGATTTTACTTTATTATTTAAATAAAAAAATTTCCTACAACATTGAATTTAAGTTAAGCCATATAAAATAGTTTTTTAATTTGACTATGGTTAAAATCTAAACTTGTCCATATCTATTCAGGGGGCTTAAAATAACATGACAAATTAGCCTCCATTATTATAGACCCATCAACCCAAATCTATATATTGCATACAATCATAGAAAACTGAATTTTATCTATTAATAATTAAAAAGATATTTTATGAGATTTAATATAATTTGATATTTTGGATGCTTTCTTTCAATTTAATTTTTACAATCCCTTTTGCTATTCCACCAATCTGATATTTTGTATGATTTGTTAGGGATATCCTTGAGATGCAAATGTTCACAAATTGAGCATAGATGTTTGTTCTTTTTACCTACTATAATGTATTCTTCTCTCCAAGCGTGATACTCATTGTAAAGTGTATCATTGGAATCTAATTTTAAAAGGTATTTACTTAGTTCTTTTAAATTGTTGGAATGAAAATATGGATGATTCTTTGGTATCTCAAGATTAATATTTGGAATGGATAAATTTTGAGATTGTTTCCCTGGTAATTTGATAAATATACATTACATTATATGATATATGACATCATCTAATTTGAATTACATCCTATTCTAAGCATTTTTTAAAATAATATAAAATTTAAAGCCCTAATTATCTGAATTATTAAAGAAATTTCAAAAAATCTAATAATTCAGGATAATTATGATCCTTTTTAAAATTAAGATATGTATATATATATATAAATAAGATAAATACAAATTCACCCTTGACCCTGGCCGCTTTCATTGCCAGTGGTGAAGCCACAAAAATAAAAGAAAGTGGTGGCGCTATCTTGACATAATCAGAGTATCGAGCTCCAAATACTACAGGCACCATCCCTATGGAGAGTGCACGAAAAAATTTTTCCGTTATATAATGTACACAATTACTGTTCTCGAACGCCAGATAAAACTTGTAACGAGAGAGGTAACGTTCCATGCAAACTTCTGTTGGTTCGTTATTAGAATAACATATCGGGGCGGTATCGGGGAAATTCTTAGAACATCCACCTCGCACTTCTAGACTGCGAACGCCTATGGTCTCTTTTTCGATAAAAGTATATTGGAAGGATTAAATAAAGAATTCAGGGAGTATATAAATTAAGTGTTAAGTAGAGAAAAGTGCATGAATCATTGTTATTACTCTAGTTTTGATATTTTAAACTTCTATTAAAATTGTATAGCTAATATATTTTGCACAACTAATGTGAAGTGGAGATAGCCCTTTTGACAAATAAGCTAATAAAAATATCCCATCAAGACAACTCTCTTTCCGCCGCAATACGATTTAAAAAAATAGCTTTTAAGCCCGACATGGGTATATTTAAAAAAAAATCATTACAGTCCGGCTCGGGCATATATAGTGAAAATTAAGAAAATAGCTCAAAATTGACAGTGCTTCTAAGGCCAAATATAAATATTTTTAAATCTAATTCTTATTTATATTTAGTGTAAATTAAAAATTAAAATCCACTCCTAACTCAAAAATCTTAATAATGTAGATGTGGAGCATTCTAATTTTAGACAGATGATAAGGATTTTTTTTTGTAAATAATGACTATACAGCAAAATATATTTTATTTTTGGCAATCTAACGTATTAAAAAACTATAAAAACTCTTTTATTAATTTTACGTAAATATTAAATTATAAATTAGAATTATCATTTAAATAAACATTTTTATAGATAGGATAAGCTATAGAAAATATAAAATACATATATGAAACATGATATCCATTTCGTAATTATAGGCCTTCGTCAGCATCTAATTTTTTTTGAAATGTTAGAGGGTAGGCTTGAGGGATGGTAAAGTAAAAATAATTACTATTTGTAGAAGTCTAAAAGAACTGGTAAGAGGATTCTAATTTATTGATAGATATTATTTTCGATCATTCCCAGTCTTTACCATCTCACGAGGCTCAACTAACTAATTTTTATAGAAATCTTCGCCCCCATACACCCTCCCCCCCCCACCTTTCCCGAATTATTTTTAATTTTTAAAAGGAGATTAATAGACCGAGATTTCATTTTCATATCTTATATTCTTTTCATTAATATCTGCAAAGCAGCTTGAACTAGTATTCCGATTCTCACATTCTTATTTATTAAGCAACATAGACAACTATTGTTTTATTGAATAAAATATTGCATTTTTAACATCTTTTCATTAATTTTAGGTATAAACAAATTCTTTCTCCTTGTAGATATTTGACAAAAAAAGAATCTCGAAGAATATTTAATTGTATAGGGGCTCTTAATCATTTTTTAGGAAGGTCTAATATATCGATAAATGTGCTTCTCTTGACATAATTTTAATAAGCTTGTGTGCGAAAAAGTTCAAACCGGGGTTTAAAGGTTCGAATCGAACCAAATTTGATCTAATATCTTTATTTATTCAGAACAAACCTGATTATAATATAACAATTATTGCTTTAATTTCATATTATAAATCTAAAATTAAGGGCTTGTCATGTTGGTAATTTTTAAAAAGGTTTTTCGGCCCTAATAAATTATGAAGGATAAAGATATACATTTGCCAAATTGTAAGTTTTAAGCGAATTTCACTCGTAAAAATATATTACACAAGTTGTCCGGTCCAGTCCAAAAATTTTTTGGGGGCTGAATTCCAACATTTGCAATTTTAAAATTTGACGAATGGACAATGAATTCAATATGGATATATATATATATTAAAATAAAGAAATTATTATAAATATACTGTATTTTTGGATTGAATTTAGATGATTTCGTATTTTCTTGATTATATCTTAAATATTTTTATTAAATTGAATATATTATTTGACCATTCTTTATATAGTAAAAATAAATAAATAATTGCTTTGGTGTTTGATATATATTGTTATGGTAATAACAGTGTTGTTAAGGTAGCGCCCTACTTATGTTTTTTTTCGAAAAGTATTTTGATACTTTGCTACATTCAGAAATATGATCATTATTTATACATGGATTATTTTATAATTAAATTTGAAGTTTTCCTATTGAAAATAAATTCATAATTTTGATTAAAAATATATAACTATATTTTTAATCGCATTATCTTGTTTAATAGTAAATTCATTATGATCATCTGATACATGATAATTTAAAAAAAATTTAGTGATGTCCACTCAGGCTTAGAGATGTATATACAGAAATACTTTTGTTATTGAAATATAATAATATATGTTATAAGGAGAATATTCATTTATTTTGGTTTTAAATATTATTGTGTTTTTATTTTTTAATTTCATATAAAAATTAATAAATATTCAAAATAATATATTCAAATAAATTTTATTTTTAAGTTGTATACCGAATTAAAATAATATTAGATTTTATATAAAATAAATGTAAACCCCTCCCCCCCCCCCCCCCCCCCCCCCCACCAGACTTTTTTAATATTTTTTTATAAAAAATTTTTATTTTAATTTACTAAATTGATAATAAATGCTTGTAATTTAAAAAAACAATTATTTTTATGTTGTTTGTAATTTATTATAAATAATAATTGATCTACAGTATTTGATTATTTTTATATTTTTTAAATTAAATTTTAAATTATTTTGCATTGCATAAAACTTGTCTAGTTTGTCATCATATTCCATTTTATAAAAATATGTATTTATCCTTATGAAAAAAAATAATCATTAATTTATTCCTACTTTAACTGTCAAGCACAGACACAACCTATAATATGTTTAGGATTGGAATTTTTAAACGAGTAGTTTCTAGACAACTAGACAATCCAATAGCTCAAATATTCGTGCCTATACGATTGAAAATTTTTATAAAATAAACATTTTTATTCTTATTTATACATTTTTATTTCAATTAAAGGAAAGATTTAGTAATCATAATTTTATTTTAAAAAACTTTTATTTTCTTTTGCTGGTTGAGGCTAAACTGTTTAATTACACTTGAAAAACGAGAGGAAATTAAGAATATCTCAGAATTTTACGCTGATGATTTAGTAGGCTCACATGATGAGTTACTTTGTGATGTCGAATTTTTGTATAAAAATCTTGACAGACTAGAGTATTCTTTGAGACCGTTCTGCATGCCTATGTGTTATTTCACTTTAGATTCCCTGCCTATTCTCAAAACATTATTTATTATTTTAGCCACCTTACCAATTAGTACCTACTAATGAGGTCTTTTTCAACTTTAAAAAGAATAAAAATCTATTAAAGAAATATAACCGGCGAAAAAGTTTAAATGGATTAGCCATATTAAATATTTATAAGGAGATTTTCTAGATAAAAATTTGATTCTAGATGAATTAGCAAAATCTCAGAGAAAAGTAGATCTCTCTTTATAAATTCAAATCAAAAAATTGCAATATAATTATAATAGCTTAAATATATAATATTTAATAATCAAATTTTTTAGGAAAATGAATTCTTAGTTACACAACATTTATATTATTTTTGGATACGTCACTGAAACTCGGGGAAATTTCTAATATAATTTTTTTTATTTAAAAATAATAAATATGCGATCGTGTGGATATGGGTGGAAATTTTTTGATCTAATAATAATTCAAAGTTTCATTACTCAAAAGTTTTAGGAATTTCATATATTTTTCTTGTGAAAATTTTCAAATTCTTTAATTTTACATCAAAATAAGAAAAGGCATGTTGCTTAAAAAATTTCAAAAAGGCGTGTGCTATATTGGATGCTACTTAGGACTATTAAGTCAAATAAGATAATTAAGCAATTTATCTGATTAAAAACAATGATAATATATATATACACATAATTTTAAGGAAAAACTAAAATAGTTCTATATTTTTTATATCATTTTAAAATTTAATTAATTTACTTAAATTTGATATATTTTTAATATTAGGAAAATAAGAATATTCACATATAATACGTTGAGTATGGGTCGATACATCATTTGGTTCTATAAAGTTTCTGCTGTGATTGAACCGAGTGATGATCATATCCATTTTCATTAAGATTGTTATAACTTAAAAAATATTAAATTTTAAAATTTGCCCGATAGCTTATTTATTATATTTTTTTAATAAAAAAAATATATAATTTTCCCCGAGTTTCAGTGACTTACCAATTTTTGTATTAACTCTTAAAATTTAGTAATGTGCATTATTTATATTTTTATAATATCGTCATATGCAATAGGGTATATATGCTTTAAGTTCTCATTTCGAAAACTTAGGTAAATAATTGGTTTTTTAAGGGGGTGCCAAATTATTTTTTTGCCCTGGGCTGCCAAAAATATCGGCACGGGGCTGCTTAGGTTCCTACTTTCTAGTATCAATTCGCAAACTTTATAGATTCCCTATCGTAAGAGATCCGCTTTGATATTTGGGAATCTATATAATATGTCGAATTGTGAGAATACATGCATCGAGACACTTTTCTAGAATATCTTGAAATTAATTACTCCGGAGGGTATACCTAAATAAGGTAAGCCATAAGGATAGAGCTTTTGCCTATATGTATTTTTTATCATTTATAATGCCTTCTTGGTTGGCGAATTCTTATTTAGGCAAGCTCCTAAAACTGATGATCCTATAGGGATAGGATTTAATATCATTATATATTTTATTGTTTTATTCAAAATGCTGATGTCATCCCATATAATAATTCATAAACACATCTATACTTGATTAGGCTTTATTTTGTGCATATGGATATGATTAACTTTGATTTACATAAATATTTAATTTGGCTTTGAAGGATTTGTATCCTAGCTTAATATTTTTTCTCAATATACTTTTATAGCAAAATATATTGGACTATTTTTTTAACAACTAATTAAACAGTCTCATCTTATTTATTGGTGTCAGGGTAGGTGAATAGGCGTGTGCCATAGTATTTATTATTAGGCTTATAATTTATATGCAATTTGCAAAAATAATATAACTCTAGTCTAATCATTATATATTTATGGTGAAGACAAGCAAAGGAAATTAGGAATCTTTTTAACAAGGAATTTAAAAATTGTGGAATTTTGCATTATACTTTTGTAGTAAAACAACTTTCTTCATATATATATATCATCCTTATTTATCCTGATCAAGCCTTGGCTCCATTGGCGTACGCAGCGGTGGGGGGGCAGGGGGACAAATCCCCCCCAAAGCCAAAAAATGCAGATGCCGGATATATTTTTCAAAAATATTATTGTTTATATTAATTTATATTTGTTAATATTTATTCGTATCTCATATTAAATATATATTATATTACATTTATTATCACATTCATAAGTTATTTTATCAATTAATTTCGATTTCAAGTTTTCCGGCGTAATATTTACTTATTATTTTCAAATTTTTAGTGGCGTAATATTTATCTACCATTTTCAAATTTCTAGTCAAATAATAATTATTTCTGAAACTTCTGGTCCAACAGGGAAAAAGAAATTGCAACCTTGTCCAACGAGATAGAGCCTCTTCCATCAAGCACTAACAGCAATTAAGGAGTTAGAATAGCCAATTATTTGCTATTACTGAAATATTACAATGGCCTGAAAGAAATATTTCCTCAGAAGCAAGAAAATTATTGGATTCGATGCTTATTCCAAATTTTATTTCTCATTAGAATGTTTTATTTAATTATACAACTATTTTAAATATTACTTTTCAAAAACATGACAATGATTTGATTAAGAAGATGAGAATAGCGGAGAGCATTTTTTCAGAACTCAAGGAAATTAGGGCTAATGTTGATAAGGAATTTCATATTTTATATTTTATTGTTGAGTCAAAAGCAGAGCTATACGTGTTTAATATTTGTCTCCCTCGACAGCAAGGCAAGCTCATCGTTAAATTATTAATATAGGATCAGTAGAAGAGTTTATCTTAGATGCAGATACATTTATAACCCAAATAAATGAATTTTTAATATATCATGCAGCACTTACATCTGCAAATATTACTTCCACAAAAACCTTCAACCTTTTTCAGATGGTTTAGATTTTTATTATGAAGATGTTAAAGTATCTTATGATGCCTTACTAGCTGAATAACTATGTTTATAAGATTAACTATAGTTGATATAGTCCCAAAAAATGCTATGGTAGCTCTGCATTATTTCAAACACATTTTAGATCAAATTCCCAATGTATTAAAAGGGTTTATAAACTCTTCCCATTAGTAAACTAATGAGAGAACACTCTCTTTTTTAAGAAGAATAACAGAGGCCTGCAGAAGTACCATTTGCAGGGCACGGCCTGGATTTTTTTAAAGATTTTTTACGCTATTTTTAAAAAAATTTTTAGGCCGCTCGGCTTTTTTTTAAAATTTACAGGCTCGTCCCGGCTTTTTTTAAAATAAAATTTTCAGGCCCGGCCTGGATTTTTTAAAAATAAATTATATTTATTTTTGATTTTTATAGCTAATAATAACGATTTCAAATATAGGCTGTTTTAAAAAATACAGCCCGGCTTGGGTGTTTTTTTAAGAAAATTTAGGTCCGGCCCGGGTGTTTTTTAAAAAAAAATTTGGGCCCGGCCTTGGTATAATTAAAAAAATTAAAATATTGTCCGGCCCAGGAGCCGGGCCTAGGAGCCGGGCCTGCAGGTCTCTGAAAAACATACCAAGAAGTTCAACATGTGAAAGTAGATTGAAAGGAATTGGATTTTTTGAATATTCATAGGCATTTGACGACAAGCAAGGATGAGATAATTGAAAAATTAGCTCAATTCCAACGAAGATTGGATTTTACATTGTAAATATATAACGTACAAAATACAATTATTCCTAAGAAACTTTTTGTGTAAAGGCTCAAAAAATTCAAATTTCTATTTTGGGTCATTTAAGTGATTCTTTACATATAATTTTTTTATAATTCACATTAATTTAAAATTGTGTATTAGGAATAGTTATTAGTCCTAATAAATTTATGCTTGATATTTTTAAAAAACAATAATATTTCTCAAAAAAATTTATTATCCCCTCCCCCAGACCAAATTCCTGCGTACGGGCCTGCTTGGCTCTATTGAAGATTCTATTTATTTCAAGTGGAAAAAAAACGCAGATAAATCTTTGTTTTTATTATAGTATTATTTCTTAATAAAGTATCTTTTCTTACCCATAATTTGAGGCACAGCAATTTCAAAACATTTTAAATAAAAGTGTACCTTCCACTGAGTCCATTTCTATTTTATTTAAATCAATATATTTATAGCTTTAATATAAAATCTTATCTTTTATTTTTATATATTGGTTATTTCAAAATAAATGCCAACTGGATAAGTTCCTGATGTTAAATAAGAAAAAAACTTGTATGGTAAATTTAATAATATTTAGGTGGTTTAATGAAAAGAACTATTCTCGAACTGAAATAAATACTTTTTAAGTTGGTATTAAATTAAGATTAATGCCCTTCAAAGGGTTAAACAAAATATATAATTTTTCAGTATAGGACACTTACCAACACCGATTGTAAGCAGAAATTAAGGGGGAAAAAAATTTCGCACAAAAATTTCGATGTCCTCAAAATAAAAATTCAAAATAAAATAAATTTCTCTCACCAAATCGACGGTTATTTGCGTAACAATTGCTCACAACAATAATAGCCAATTCTATCTTACCGTACGAATAGTTTTCATTTTTGGTATTCCTAATTTTGGATTTGCGTTTCATAGCAGTTGAATTATATGGGTTGTAAATATCAGATTGTGGTAAATAGGTAATGGTCCAATTGAAAATATAATCGTAAGAGGTCAGATCGCCATAAGTATGAATAGGAGACTCCTATCATAATAATTTTATGTTTTTGTAATACATGTAAAGAATTATTTATAAATTTTGCCACATTATATATATATATAAATTAATTTATAAATAAAAATTGTTTGTAAAAAAAAATTTCATTTGGTATCTCAGGGGATGTATTAAATTTTCCAAAATTTTATAGTTTTTTCATTTAAAAAAAAACCTCCTAAGCCTTCATATTAAAATATTACACCAAACTTATTATATTATATTTATTTTTCCAAATCATATTATAATAATATAATTAGAACATATAATGACATCAAAATAAAAATTATTAATTGTAAGAAAGTCAAATTGTTATATTTCGATTCATGTAAATTACTAACAATTTCGTCAAAAATATTAGAATGCTTTGGTTGGATATTTAAAAATCGATATCAGCATAGCACTGGTGCCTCCCTTTTTTAAAAGAAGTTTATTAATCGTGCTAGCAATTTAGCGATAAGTATATAAAATTTATGGTGTATAAGGTTACGATAATGGAGCCGATATAAAGAAGTCGCTATAAGGTCTTTCAACTCCAAATTTTGAAAATTGGAGTTTTTATGCCATGCGGTACGATGTTTTGGCACAAGTAAATTTTGTAAGAAGATGCAAAGTGGAAGAATCATCCACTTGAATAATGCCGTGAAGCTTGAATAAAGAATCAATGAATTCTCAGATCGAATCTGCTTAATTTTGAGAATTCCTTGATCACCGCAAAAGAGCATGCTGATGAATAGATCCCACCAATAAAAACTAAATTCGACGGTAGATGAAAGAATGTTTCCCTATAGATAATCCATAAGAAGTGTTTATTTTTTTTAAATGATTGATATATCAAGCTATGAAATGATTGCAGGATTTATTGATTTGTTGGTATATCTACTTTGTTAAACGCATCTAAAGCTGATTAACGAATTCATTGTAATAAATTAAATATTTTGCTTATGGACCAAGACTTATTGTTTGTTTTTATTTCTTTATTTTTAAGGGAATAAACGTTTTGTCGAAAATGGACTTATCAATTTATTTAACAATTTTGTTTAGCCTACCCACCCATTTTTGAAATTATTTGATTGATTTCGTTCGAATCATTTATTAATATATTTTTTAGGTAAATTTACAAAATATGCAATATTAAATCTTTAAATATAAACCCATCCCACTTATTACACCAGAAAAATATTTTTAAATCGCGAATGTTTTAAAAAAAGGGGAAATAAAAAGTAAGATTTTCTATATAATTAAAATTACAAGCTTTTTTGAAAACAATTAACAAAAATGGGATTTGATTTGTTTTTTTCAAGTTTTCTTACCTATTTCTTTTAAAATAATTTGAGCCCCCAATGTCATTGTTTGTACAAAGATCCATTGAAAGGCATCTCGTTTAAATGTCTTTCACAATTCCTCTAAATAACCCTTTCATGGTGGACTTCTGTGACTAAACTTTTTAATTCATATAAATACTCTACTCCTCTTAAATTTTAGCCACGCACTAGGTAAACATGTACACACATTTAAAAAATGTCTTTTACCACTTCTTCAAATTATCGTCCTCTAAAAGCGTTTTCATCCTGCTCATCTTTTTCGTCAATGGTTACTAGAGTTAATCAAATATGTTTAATAGGCTCCTATTAAATTTTTATCAAATCTTGGTCCGATGAGATCCTTTTTAGCTAGGCGATTCTTTATCATTTCTGTCCAGAAATCATTTTAATGAGCCTATTTTATAAATCAATTTCGACCACTTATTTTCTACTGCTGATGTGACGGATTTTTAACTATTTAGAGTTACCCAAAATTGCAATTAGCTACGAATAGTATGATGCAGTAGTCACCAGTAGTCATTTAGGTCTTTTCAGCGTGACGAGTCAAAAAAATAGTAGCAGACTTAGATTAGGTTGGCAGAACACCTATGTAGAAGTTTTGGTGTGTGCAGTAGATAGTTTCGGCCATGTAAATTATTTTTTTCTAATTTTTTTCTAATAAATTATGAAAAGAATCCTATTAGATAGGTAGTGACCTCATCAAAATTTTTTTTAAAATGTTGCCCTTTTATTATATAATTTTAATACTCTGTCTATTTTTCAACAAATTTCTATTTGAAATTTAATACTCCGATTATTTTTATTGGTTCTTTTGTCCAATCTTATTGATTCTCTTTAAATATGTAAAATCTTATTTTGAGATCTCAGAAAACGTGTAATTACTTTATTAAATCCAGTCCCGTCTATGATTTTTAAAATTATTTAAAAAAAAATCTCCGTCACCTATTAACTCGTCCGGCTCAGAGCTCTAAGCATGAGGTATAGTATTAAATTCAAAAATTAAATTATTCAACATATTCTATGCTTATTAAGATTTTAGAAGTCTTTTTGCAAACTATATTATTTATAATTATATATATAATTTTTTTTGCTTACCATATTAAAAAATATCCATATTTGTTTATACGAATGCGTCGGTAGATCTAGATCTTTTATAAACATAGTATCAAATAAGATGGCATCTGCATTGTACCAATCGGTTTTATTGTAAGTAACATCACACGAAGTGTATTCACAATTTGTAAACGAAGTTCTACCTAGATCTGTGATATACCATGTAGGATCACCATGAAATGTATTCCAAAGTATTATTTTCTTAGTTTTTTCCAATGTTATATTGGTTATTAGAGGTATATCTGATCCATCCAGCATTTGATTTGGAATTTTTGGCTTAGCAACGTAGTAGTTCGAATAATCTGATTTTTCTGTCCGTAATTTATTGGAAAATTCTCTTAAATTAGTAGAATGATATACATTTTGAACAATTAAAATTGTAATAAATATCGCAGTTATTATATAAAAATATCGACTTTTATTAATTAAAACATTAAGGTATGTCGACAATTTATTTAACATGGTAAAAAAGTGATGGGCTTATTTAAAAAATTATATTACAATTATACATTATTTAGCGTATAAATTTTCATTTCAATAATTTTTTTTTAAATTTTATTTTGTTTACTTAATTTTGTATAAATAAATTATTTGCAATAACTTTTCTTAGTTAAGGCTAAAGTAAATATATATATTTTTTGAAAAAATTATTATACTACCCTAGATTATTTGGACGATAGGCTGTCCTGGTGTAAGTAGTGCGAATATATTCATCAAGCTTTGATTAAAACTTCATAATCATATATAAAAATTTAATTCTCATAGTCTCAATTAATATCCTTTTTTCTAATATTGAAATAGATTGTATTATATAATAATATAGAATAACTTAGAAAATATATTCTGATAAAAAATTAAATGGGCTGGCTAATCGAGTCCAATAAGGCGTTTACTTATGAAGAGTAATAGGTTCTTCAACATCCTTAAATTTATTAAAACATTTTTTAAAACGAGACATTCAAATAATCGTCAATTTAGAGATATGTTTATTGTTAAGGGTAACGTAAATATATATTTTTTTAAAAAATTAGACGATAGGCTTGAATTGGTGTAAGTAGTGCGAATATTATATTCATCAAGCTATCATTATAATTAGTGTTGTTAATCGACTAATTTAACGACTAATTTAGTCGACTAAAAGAACTAATTAAGTCGACTAAAAGAAATAAATAAGTCGACTAAATGAAGTCATAACACTATTTTTGAACTTTTTTAAAATTTATTAGGTAAAAATATATGTTGTAAAGATGTAAAAATAAAATTTCAGTGAAGATATATTATCATAGAAAAATATTAATTAAAATCGTTATTTTTGAAAAGTAATTAGGTAAAAATACATATATTGTAAATGTGTAAAAATAAAATTTCAGTGAAGATGTACCATATAAAAGTGACAATTGTCATAATCGTTATTTGTGAACTTAATTGAATTTTTTTAAAACAAATAGGTAAAAATATATATTGTAAAGATGTTAAAATAAAATTTCAGTGAAGATGTACCATAGAAAAGTGACAATTGTCATAATCGTTATTTTTTAACTTTTTTTAATTTTTTTAAAGTAAATAGGTAAAAATATATATTGTAAAGATGTTAAAATAAAATTTCAGTGAAGATTTACTATAGAAAAGTGACAATTATCGTTATTTTTTAATTTTTTTGAATTTTTTTAAAGTAAATAGGTAAGAATATATATTGTAAAGATGTTAAAATAAAATTTAAGTGAAGATGTACCATTTCCCGAATACTATGGTGGCCCCTTGGCCGATTACATAATCCATCAAAGAGGAAGGAACATAAAGGATGATTCAGAATTAAAATCTAAAATTATACAGCTACTAGAACATAATAATGGATTGACGATAAAAAATATAGTGGAAAATTTACCACCTCATCTCAAAATGAGTGATTTGGAAATATCTAGATGCCTTTCAATGGGATCGAGCAGGAAAAGGGTTGGAAAAGAACCCGATAGACAGAATTCCCCTTCGTAAATAATATTGCCTAAATATGATGAACGTGCCATTTCAAAATATATTCTATTTAGATGAAACAGGCTTCAATTCCCACGTCATTTCCCACTATGGATGGGCACCTTTGGGTAAAAGGCCATCCGTCAAACTCCCTCCTTCAAAGGGGAAAAACGTATCGGTTTTATGCACCATAGGAATTAATGATTTTTAATAAATTATTACACTAGATAATTATTTAATATAGATATATTTTTTCGTTATATTATGTGCAATACAAATAGAAAAATAAATATTTTTTGATCTTTTATTATGTAAATAAGATATACATTAAATAAAGATTTCACAAGTCATTTTCGAAACTTTAATATAAGAAAGGTAAATTTGATAGAAAATAAAAATAAACAATGGAGAAATAAGTTAAAAATGATCATATGAAAAAAGTGTTTATAAAAAGTTTCGGGATAATATTATATTTTATTTATTTTTTTTAATATTAATTTAATTGTTTATATTTTTTAATTTTCTCCAAGATAAAAAAAAATAAATAACAAAATATTTTTTTCTTATAATTATCGTCTAGCTGGCACCAAAGGGAAGGGAAATTATTTTATTTTTTTGGATAAAAAATTCATTGTTTTTTAAACAATTTTTTTTTACCAAGGCGGGAAGGGGGGGGGGCGGGAGAGGTATTTTTATTTTAATTTAAGAAAGGATATTAATTTTTAGAATATACTGATGGAATAAAAAGATTAATTTTAAGCAATAGTATTGTAATTGTAAAATTTTAAATCATGATTTAAATCAGAGAGATGTAGAGGTACCATGTGCAAGGTCCTGCTGGGATTTTTTTTAAAAAAATTGGATTTGGGCTAGGTGGGGCCGAATAATTTTTAAGAAAATTTGGGCCGGGTCGGGTGGGCCTTAGAAATTTTTTTAAAATATCAATTTTATGATTAATTTTTTATGTAAAATTTAAATATTTTATTTTTTTTTATAGAAACTAGATACCACATATAATAAATATCGTTTAATTAGAGAAATTATACAAATCAATTTCTGTATTTAAATTAATTCGAGCCGGGCCGGTAAATTTTTTTAAAAAAAATTTCGTTCCTTCCGGGGTAAACTTTTTTAAAAATATTTCGGGCCGGGCCGGGCCTGAAAAATTAGGCCTGATGAAAGGCCCTCCCGACCTGGCCCAAATTTTCATAAAAATTATTCGGCCCCACCCAGCCCAAATCCAATTTTTTTTAAAAAATCCCGGCAGGACTTTGCACATGGTACCTCTACATCTCTCTGATTTAAATCATGATTTAAAATTTTACAATTACAATACTATTCTTAAAATTAATCTTTTTATTCCATCAGTATATTCTAAAAATTAATAAATATCTTTTCGTAAATTAAAATAAAAATACCTCTCCCCCCCCCCTCCCCCCTCCCGTCTTGGTAAAAAAAAATTATTTAAAAAACAATCAATTTTATATCCAAAATAAAATAATTTCCCTTCCCTTTGGTGCCAGCTAGACGATAATTATAAGAAAAAAATATTTTGTTATTTATTTTTTTTTATCTTGGAGAAAATTAAAAATATAAACAATTAAATTAATATTAAAAAAAATAAAAATTATATAAAAATAAATAAAATATAATATTTTTTTTTTCCGGTCATTGGTTACTTTATTTGAATCCCGATACTTTTTATAAACACTTTTTTCATATGATCATTTTTAACTTATTTCTTCATTGTTTATTTTATTTTCTATCATTTACCTTTCTTATATTAAAGTTTCGAAAATGACTTGTGAAATCTTTATTTAATGTATATCTTATTTATATAATAAAAGATCAAAAAATATTTATTTTTCTATTTGTATTGCACATAATATAACGAAAAAATATATCTATATTAAATAATAATCTAGTGTAATAATTTATTAAATTAATTGTTCAAAGGAATAGATCGGATTCCCTCTTCGATATATCGTATCGTATGTGAATAGAAGGCTGTGAAATTGAAATTAGTGAAATTAAGTAATAGGCTAGTAATTGCCTCAATTATATGAATTCTGTTATTGGGTTGGATATATTGAACTTAACTGATTTTTCAAAACGCCAAAAAAATTCTCAATGGGGTCTAATTGAAGGGAATAGGGGGTATGAGCTCGGTAAATGGGCGCATTATCCATTATTATTAACGAATTCAACGGTAAAATGCAAAGTTGTTAAAGGATCTAGATACAAGTATCTAGATCCTGTATCTAGATATAAAAATGTGGTATCTGTATCTGTAACTAGATAGATTTTTGATTAAAATATCTGTATCTAGATATTGATTTAGACAATGTATCTGTATCTAGATCCATTTAAAAAGTAAACAACTCTGGTAAAATGTATGATAATTCATCCAGGTAAGTTTTGAATTTTATTGATGTAAATTCCCCGTATATAATCATGTATTTTTTGAAATCATTAATTCCTATGGTGCATAAAACCGATACGTTTTTCCCCTTTGAAGGAGGGAGTTTGACGGATGGCCTCTTACCCAAAGGTGCCCATCCATAGTGGGAAATGACGTGGGAATTGAAGCCTGTTTCATCTAAATAGAATATATTTTGAAATGGCACGTTCATCATATTTAGGCAATATTCTTTACGAATATTTTAACATCTGGGGAATTCCGTCTATCGGGTTCTTTTCCAACCCTTTTCCTGCTCCATCCTATTGATTTAAGGCATCTAGATATTCCCGAATCACTCATTTTGAGAAGAGGTGGTAAATTTTCCATTATATTTTTTATCGTCAATCCATTATTATGTTCTAGTAGCCGTATAATTTTAGATTTTAATTCTGAATCATCCTTTTTGTCCCTTCCTCTTTGATGGATTATGTAATCAGCCAAGGGGGCACCGTAGTATTCGGGGAATGGTACATCTTCACTGAAATTTTATTTTAACATCTTTACAATATATATTTTTACCTATTTGTTTAAAAAAAATTCAAAAATGTTCACAAATAACGATTATGACAATTGTCACTTTTATATGGTACATTTCACTGAAATAATAATATATATTTTTACCTAATTACTTTAAAAAAATTTAAAAAAAGTTAAAAAATAACGAATATGACAATTGTCACTCTTCTATGGTACATCTTCACTGAAATTTTATTTTAACATCTTTACAATATATATTTTTACCTATTTATTTTAAAAAATTTCAAAAAAGTTCACAAATAACGATTATGGCAATTGTCTTTTATATGGTACATCTTCTATGAAATTTTATTTTAACATCCTTACAATATATATTTTTACCTATTTACTTTAAAAAAAGTTAAAAAATAACGATTATGACAATTGTCACTCTCCTATGGTACATCTTCACTGAAATTTTATTTTAACACATTTACAATATATATATTTTTACCTATTTACTTTTCAAAAATTACGATTTTGTTAATTAATATTTTTCTATGATGCTACCATCTTCATTGAAATTTTATTTTTACATCTTTACAACATATATTTTTACCTAAAAAATTTAAAAAAAATTCAAAAATAACGATTATGACTTAATTTAGTCGACTTTATTAGTTCTTTTAGTCGCTAAATTAATCGCTTTAGTCGACTATATTAGTCGTTTTAGTCGACTAATAGACTAATTGAGTTGCTAAAGTTTTTAGTCTAATTTTTCGACTAAAACTATTAGTTAGTCGTCTGTTAGTCGAGTAAATTTAGTCGATTAACAACACTACTTACAACGATGGTTTTGGGTTCGAATCCCAGCAAAGATCATGTTTTTTTCTTAATCCAACATGGTGGTTCAGTCCTTGGGGGGATGATATATAGGAGGCCGCTCGACCATTTGATTACGTTATAATATATGTTAAATAATAGGGTCTTATTACATTTTAATAATTTTAATCGGTGTTTAGCAAATTAGGTTGGTATTTAGAAAATTGCTATAAGTTGACTTGGCAGTATCTATAATTAACAAAATATCAATATGTGGTCGGGTCTAGGGTTTAGGGGGTCAGATTTTTTTAAAAAAAATTCTATAATATTTAAATTGAATATGGGTATCATATACTTCGTAAGTCAGCTATTTATTTTTCTTATTAGTGATATTGACTTTCACATAATATAGATAGATCAACGTATTAATGAATGGGGTTGGCCTCCATAATATAAATTTAATTTGATTAAATTCATTTTCTTTTAGTACATTTATTTTTAATCTTCCTGTTGATATTAATAAATTTCTTGTCACAACAAATCTTAAACTTTCTTCAGTAGCCAGGCCCTCAATAAAATAATAAAATGTCAAATTGAATAGAATTTTAAGAAATAAAAGAGAATAAAACAATTTTTTTAAAAAAAATCATTTTTGGGTTCTTTTAAAATTATTTTTTTATGGTTTATTTTTTTATATTAATACGGCGGGCTAGAATTGGAGTGCTCCACTTGCGATAAGGTTTAAAAGAAAAGAAACATTAAAGTTTAAAATCAAATATAGGAAGAAAACCTTATTGATCAATATAGACAGAGCTAAACTTTGGCTAAAATTAATATTTTTTAATCTAGTTTTTATTTTTATTTTTATAATAAATAAGTTATTATCCACTTCCAACTCAAAAATTTTGAAAATGTCGAGTGGAGCACTCCAATTTTAGGCCGACGAATATGAATTTTTTTTTTTAAATTTTCAATTCCAAATATTCAAAACGTATATAAAATATATATGTAAAATTACATAAACTAAAATATTTTTTTTTAAAAAAAAACTGTGGTGAGGGATTAAAAAATTATTTTGTCGGGCATAGAACCGAGGATGGAGATAAAATTAGATCTACATATCTCAGTAGATATTTTTTGTCTGAGATATAAATTTTCTCTATGATGTCCAGTGATGTTTGTTAGCTTTTCACCTAAAGTTTTTGAAAAATAGAATTACATCTTCTTCCTATTGTAAATATTACGCAAGACTGAAGATCTTGCTCATAGATGGCACAAAGATCTAGACATCAATTAGCGAAATCTAGAGGCTTAGGCAATATTTTTCTGGCTAAAATATTGAATTAGCCGTTTTTAAAAATCGACTCAAAACGAGCCGTTTAACAACACTAGTAGTAACAAGGGGTAGAAAAAGTACATTTTCTAATTTCGAGGATTGATATTATTTTATTATATTTTTTAAAATAAATATATCTTTTTTTTCTTTTTTAAAATATCTATACAGAGTTTATATATGGGAGGGGGGGGGGATAGGAGCATTTTGCCTACGATTTTTATTAAAGGCGGTAGGCTAGGGGTAAGGTATATTCTTGGGGAGGGGGGTCATCAATTAAATTTTTAAATTCAAATGAATGTTTTTTAAGACAATATTAACTTTATTTTGTATATAATAGTAAAATGAATCTATATTAATTTTATAATATTTTTTTAAATTCATTTTCATTCAAAAACTATTATTTCGCTCTCCGTGGCAGTTTTCTGATTCATATGCAATATGATCATTTTCTTTAATATTTTTTAAGCGATTTTCCTCTTGTTGAGATCTTCAATCGATTTCTGTTTTAGTAAGTATATTAACACAGATCGACCAATTTCCTTTCTTAAGAAGAAGCAGAAATGATAATTGTTGATAAAATGCCATTGAGCATGGTGAACAAAGCCCATTCCACTAACTTGACGCCAAAATCTATTTATTTCTTATGGAAGTAACTGCTCTCCACATAATTTGCTATTAAACTTGTAAAATACCTAATTCTGGTATTATATCATATACTTTATTAACTTCACTACTAGTAGCTCGTTCCCCTTTATATTGGGGACCCAATAAATAAACAACATTGTAAACACATTTATATCGTTTTTTTTTCTATATATATTTTTAATTTTCTTCTTCCTAATATTTTTAGTTGACCGTATTTGACCAGGTTTAATGCTCCTCCGGTCAATTGATTGACTTGCCAATCCTAGACGAAACGCAGATTTTTTCTTTAAATCTTAAATAGTATTAAAATTTATACAACCAATTTATATACAACCTTTAATAAAAATAGAATTTTTGGCGGGTTTTCAAATTAAATTTTTAAATAAAACGCAGTTTTATTCATTAAATCATGATTATAGTATTAAATGAATGAAAAGCACTTTTATTAATTAAATTGAAATATAGTATCAAAATTTATTACTACTTCTTCTTCAGAAAGAAATTGATCGATTTGGGTTAATATTCTTACTAAAAAAAAATCGATTGAAGAACTCGACAATAGGAAAATTGCTTAAAAAATATTAAAGATGATAATATTGATTATGAATCAGAGCAAGACTACCACGAAGAGCGAACTATTATGTTATTGAATGACAATGAATTTTAAAAAATATTATAAAATTATACAATATTGATGATTGATAAGAATACGCCCAAGTCTAAGGTGCCCAAAAAAAAATTTCGTTACCGATAATGTATATGGATGAATGACCAAGTTAAAGTCAATATAACTTACAATCTTAAAATATAAAATAATAATAAATACTATTATAATTATAATGTTAGAATATTGTTGCCAAAAGTGGTGAAAATTTTTAGCGGGGTAGGGAGTTTTGAGGAGGGATTTGCCATCAGAGAAAATCCTGTCATTTAAACTGACTAGCTATTACAATCTCAGGAGGCTCAGATAGCATTTTGCGAAAAGATATTTTTTAGGAATAAAATAATTTGAAGGGACTCTTTAAATTTTTTAGAAAGCTCGTACACCTGGGCTCTCTCCATGTTATTCTAGTTTATTAAATCAGTCGATCATGGATGTTATCCAGATTCTATTGAAAATTTATCTTTTAATGAAATCAAGTCAAAATATTTTAAAATACTTAAACAAACTCTGACAACTTTTGCATCTAAATTTGACTTTGTTATTTGAAGAAAAATTGAAACTTTAAATAAATTTGCGGATAAAATTAATACAATTGGCATGCGTTGTCAATATCTTGATGATATTGGTGAGCGTTTACATGATCATAGTTGGCATAGAAATGCCGAGACTGGAAAAGGATTCTGCTATATATTTTGACAATCTTACTTGAAAGAGAGAATAAAGTATTTACTTTCCAATTTATTCTTGACCTGGCAATTGGAGATGACAGTATGATTTCACAATTTAATATGTCTGGAAGTAAAAATGTAATCGCAGATACATTTTAAAGGTTTTGGTTATTGAATGTGGAAGAAAATCAAGATTCTCAACATGCTTGGAGATTCAATTAATAATTGATAATATGTATTTGTCAGAAAATACTTTACAAAAATAGTGGAAGCAGGAATTAACATAAAAATAGCATGGCATATTCACTAAAGTTTGCGAAGCTTTGATTGCCTTAAAGATAAAGAAATTGTTAGTTTTTATAATTGACGGGAGAGTTATCTGTCGGTCGTGAGATAATAGAATAGAATATGAAATTGGTGATTTAAATAGATTGAGAAATATAGAAATAGAAATCATTCATTGGAGACATTCTAGCAGTGAAAACGTCAAGCTTACTATTATGGAAGCAATTAAAAAACATTTTAATTGAAAATTAAAATTTATAAATAAGCGGAATTAGTCTTTGTTTATGAAATTTCGGTTCAATTTTACCAAATGATTTTAATTGAATCCTCGAATGCTAATGAGAGGTTGATCCTTCATAAAAAATAATGCATATCCTAAAGTTTTTTATGCCAAACATATTTTTCCTTTGGGAATAATAGGCATGACCATCAACACTCATATTTCATATTTATAGATAGAAAAATTACGGATGCAAGTTTTGATTTCGTTTTTCAAGTTTTGTAAAATTGTTCAATTCTCAATTTCTTCACATCAAAATTTACTTTTAGACGATTTATGGGCATCCATATGTAATTCTAACAGATGCATATAATAAGGGAAATATTAAAACATTTAAATCGATCCTTCGCTATTTCAACAAGAATAAGAACATTTCAATAAAACTGTTAAAAATTTTTCCTCGGATAGTGAAAAATCCAACAATGTAGCTAGCCACATAGTGGTAAATATAACTGATTCAGGGTTATCAATGATTTGCATGTCAGCTTTCTGCGCTGATAATGCCTCTGTAATTTTGGCAAAAATCAAAGTTCCCGAATTGAGGCAGCACAATAATGAATTAAGACCAATTGGATGCCATATATACTACATAATTCTTGCAAGAAGACAATGAATGTACTATCTGTGGATGTCGAAATAATTGTGATGAAATGTTTTAACGAATTTAATTCATCAACTAAAAGAGTTAATGAATTAAAAGAGTTGGTGAAGTGGTCATACTTGGAATGGTGTGAGTTGTTGCTATATATACCTATCAGGTGATTGTCACGAATATACCTGCCATCGATAGAATTTTAAAATTTTACAAACCCAGAGATTTTAAAAGCTGTCCTAAAATTTTGAAAAATTTTTTCAAGTATGAAATGGCGAGAAGCATATTTAGGAAATCTACTTCATGCTATTCAGTTGCAATTAGAATATTCTTTATTAAAAAAGATTCACAAAATCATGCTACAGCTCTATTCATCTCTACAGTTAAAAATTGATAATAAATTTTATGGCGCTATTGCTAAAAATATTATATTAAAATGTTCAAATAATACTCTAATTAATACATTTTTAAATGAAGCAAATATTTTTCTTAAGACAATTTTAGAATATTTACAATCAAAATTTGTTTTTAATAACTCTATTTCCAATGTATAAATATGATGACCTTGGAATAGAGACCATAAATTGATGGTTTTTATAATTTAATAAATATATTAAAAATACCGAAAAACATTGATGTCTTGTTTGAGGAGATTGTAATTCTCTCTATTTTTTATGATTCGCCAAAATACTTAAAGTTAGATGGTTTAAAAGCAGAGGAGAAATGGGTAGAATTTTTTCGTAATAACGATAAATCACATGCTTGGAAAAAATATGCGAGTATTTCTCCTTACCTCATTCTAATGCCTCATCCGAGCGCATTTTTAGCCTGATGAGGACTGCCTGGAAAAAGGAGAAAAATCGGATTGTTTTAACAACATTAGAGGCCGAGCTAATAGTTAAACAAATATATTATATGTCATGCCAGGAATTTTATAAATATCTCAATAACGTGGTAAGCATTTAGTTCTATTATTTAAATCTCAAATAAAATATAATTAAGTTTTAGTTAGCAATGGTATAAAATTTATTGTCAAATATTAATTATAAAGATGAACACATCTTCACCATAATTTTGTGAATCTTTATTAAGATTCTTCTGATTGCAACTACACATTAACAGCATGTAGTAGATTTCCTACATGTGAAATCATTCCTAAATATACCTCTGCCATTCATTATTGAAAAAATTTTCAAAATGTTAGGACAGCTGTTTTAATCTTTATTTAAGAAATATTTTTTTAAAGGTTTATAAAATTTTAAAATTCTATCGTTGGCGGGTATTAGGAACATATCGCAACTAACTATGTGCTGACTCAATTCTATAAATACACTCTGTTTTTACCAAATTCACTGAGGCATTATCATCAGAAAGCTGACATGCAATTTATTGATAATCTCGAATCTGCTATATTTGCCATTATATGGTTATAGCTATGTCTTTGGATTTTTCACTATTTGAGTGGAAAAAATTTAATAGTTTTATTAAAACGACCTTAATTTTGTTGAAATAGCGGAGGATCAAGGGAAGGGAAATATTTTAAAATATTTCCCTTATTAGATGCATCTGTTAGAATTGCATATGTATGCCCATTTTTCAAATCGTCAAGAATTGACCTCCTGGATTTAGGTCCTAAAACATTGATGATAGCCTTGATCATTTTTGTTCTACAAGTATAGTTTTCATTTATATTAGAGTCGTTAAACATTATGGAGAAAAGATTCTACCAACATTGTAATGATAAGTATCTCTGTGAATGTTGTACTACAAGATAAGTGATTACAATTGCCGCAACTGTAGTTGCATCTGTATTATTTCTTATTTTTAGAGTACCTTATTATGTATTTAAACGTGATAGTGATAATTAAGCGCCTATCTCTATAATATTTATACACACACGATAGATTTCTAATTGCGGTTTGCAGGACATTCGCATAAAATGTTTTTTTAATTGTAAAATTAAAATCGTTTTTTTTTATAAAATATTATCTTGTTTACATTCTATTATATTTAAAAAAGATCGTTGGTTTTTTTTATAAATTAATATATTTAAATAAATCAAGATGTTATTTTATTTTGAAAAAGAGTTACCGATTTTGTATTTATATAAATTAATTATAAAAAATAATGGGCGGATAGTTAAGTCAATTTAAAATCCAGGCCTAAGGCTGCCCAATTTTTTTTTAGCAATTTTTATATTTCTACCGCAATTTTCATATTTCTCCCGCATAATACCAAATTTCTCCCGCAATTTCAAAATTCTGACCTGGCAACCCTGATTGTAGTATGGATTGGCTATAGAACATGAGATTGAAAAGTCAAATGAGAGACAAAGTCAAAACCTTGATTTAACTCGGTTGAGAGAACTCTAGATTTCATAACCTGGTTGATTAATCAATAAAAATACTGAAGGTTGGAGAAGGGAAAAATAAAAAAGAAGACAGGATTTTATTCATATCGTTGAAATTCTCGAGAAAAACATGTTAATCAGCTAAAAGATCTTTCATTTATTGCGACTTATGAAAGTTCATCGTAAGTTATAGAGACATGTTTCCCAGTACTTGAAGTAGGTTACTATATTACAGCAGGCACGTACGCAGGAATTTGGTCTGGGGGGGGGGGGATAATAAAAGTTTTTAAGAAATACTACTATTAATTATAAATACTAAGGATAAATTTATTAGGACTAATAACTTTTCTAATACACAATTTTAAACTAATGTGAATTAAAAAAATTGTATATATAAACCGGCATTAAAAAACTATAAAATAAATGTGAATTATATAATATAAAGTGAAAATAACCCACGATATGAATCACTTAAATGATCCAAAATTGAAATTTGAATTTTTTGAGCTTTTAAAATATATAAAGTATTGTTTCTTAGGAATAATTGTATTTTGTATATTTTGAGCTAATTTTCCAATTATCTATCCCTGCTTGACGTTAAATACCTATGAATATTCAAAAGATCCAAATCATTAAATATACTTTCAGATGTTATATTCATAGGTATATTTTTCACAGACTTGCAGGCCCGACCCCCGAGCCGGACCTTATTTTAATTTTTTTAAATATACCCGGGCCGGGCCCGTAATTTTTTTTAAAAAAAACATCCGGGTTGGGCCTGGAAATTTTTTTAAAAAAAACATCCGGGTTGGGCCTGGAAATTTTTTTAGGAAAAATATCCGGGCCGAGCTGTATATTTTAAAACCAAATATTTTAAATCGCCATTATAAGCTATAAAAATCAAAAATAAATATAATTTATTTTAAAAAAGGTCCGGGCCCGAAAATTTTATTTTCAAAAAAGCCGGGCGGGCCTGAAAATTTTTTTAAAAAAAACCCCGGGCCGGAAAAAATTTAAAAAAAAAATCTGGGCCGTGTCCTGCAAATAGTATCTCTGCAAGGCTCTGTTATTCTTCTTAAAAAGGAGAATGGTCTCTCATTAGTTTACTAAAGAGCTGCTAATATATATATAACCATTTTAATACATTGGGAGTATAATCTAAAATGTGTTTGAAATAATGCAAAGCATCCATAGCATTTTTTAGGACTGTATCAACAATAGTTAATCTTTTAATCATAGTTATTCAGCTAATAAGGCATCATAAGATATTTTAACATCTTCATGATAAAAATATAACAAATATTTATATTTTTTTTCTATCACCATATGAAAAAGGTAGGGAGAGGGGACATTTGTTTTATAATACTCTTCTACTGATCCTATATTAATGTTTTGACGATGAGCTTGCTTGCTGCAAGTTGATGGGGACAAATATTACACATGTATAGCTTTCTTGACTCAACAATAACATATAAAATATGAAATTCTTCATCAACATTAGCTCTAATTTCCTTGAGTTCTAATAAAATGCTCTCTGTTTTTGAAAAGTATTGCATAAAATAGTTGTATAATTAAATAATACATTCTAATGAAAAAAAAAATTTGGAATAAGTATTGAATCCAATAATTTTCTTGCTTGGAGGAAATATTTCTTTCAAGCCATTGTGATATTTCAGTAATAGCAATAATAATCGGCTCTTCTAACTCCATAAAAGCTGTTACTGGTTGATGGCGGAGAGTCCATCTCATTGGACAAGCTTGCAATTTCTTTCTCCCTGTTGGACAAGGAGTTTCAGAGATAATTATTATTTGACTAGAAATTTAGATAAATATTACGCAACTAGAGAAAATAATAGATAAATTACGCCAAGGAAAACTTGAAATTGAAATTAATTGATAAAATAACTTAGTAGATGAATGTGATAAATAAATGTAATTAAATATATATATATATATGAGATAGGAATAAATATTAACAAGTATAAATTAATATTAACAATATTATTTATGAAAAATATAATCCGGCACCTGAATTATTTGGCTTTAGGGGGAGGGGGGGGGTTTGTCCCCCTGCCCCCCCTCTCCGTACGCCAATGCATTACAGTGTTTATCAAGAAACTTTAAATTATTAAATTGAAGAAAATTTAACTTAAAAAATGTTATTTAATAAAAACAAAGAACATTCTAGAGATTAATTATTATATCTTAAATGTAGAAATTTAATATCTTAGGATTCAGATTTTTTTAATCTTATTGACTATAAACTATTAATATTTATAATATGATTAAGTCTATACTGGCTATTATTAGTCAATCAATATATACTCATCGGCTAAATAAATTGTTCTCTGATATATTTGTTTTTCTAAAAACCTAGGTATTAGGTTAGGCATATATTTAATAAGTTAAATATATATTTCAATTTAATTTTAGAATTTTTATTATTGTTATTTATCGACCAATCAATTATCCCTCGTTGAGATCTAAATTATTTAATTTTTTTGCGATATACACCCCCTCATATGTTCATGAGATTATTTGAATAACATAATGATGACCGAAGAAGAGGGTGCTAATTTGAGTGATGACGATGATTTCATCGAAGAAAATATATATTCTGGACTACCTGAAATTCATGGCACATTGAGCAAATGGACTAATTACATCCATGGCTGGCAAGATCGATTTGTAATATTGAAACAGGGTACCTTAAGCTATTATAAATCAGAAGATGATGTGGAATTCGGATGCAGAGGCGCTGTTAGCCTATCCAAAGCTGTTATTACGGTTTATTTTATACATTACTCAATATAATTAATTCATGTTTATTTTATTTACTACTCATCAATTAAATCTTTATCTTAAATTTTAATAGAATTTTCGCTAAATTATAAAAGATTTAATCGAGAGAAAAGTAATTTACAACATTCACAAATTGGAAGATAAGGATAATTATTATTTATCGAGAGTTCTTTTGAGGACATTTATAAAATGTTTTTGGCATACATCTTAATTTCAATTATTAATATTAATAATATGAGTAGCTTAATTGAAATGTCTTCAGATTTATAATTAGCATGTATAAATGCATTCTTTTTTTGTTTACAGCAAAACCTATCTTTTAAAAATATTTACCCTACAGAAATATGTGGAACAATAAATACTTCATAAAGCAAATTGTAATTTTATTTTAAACTATTATTTTTGCAATATTACTTTATATGCTGCTTTACCACCATATAATATTAGTAAACTTGTTTGTTTTAATGACCAGAGCCACTAAAGTCATGAATTTACTAAAATTAGTCTTGGATAACTTCCATTGCTAACATGTAATAGTATGTTTTATTGATTTACTATGTTTCATACTATTCTATTTTATTGGGCTGCTTATATTGTGCAGATCTAAAGCTGTGATTATTTTGCATCCCATTTCATTAATCGAGTTAACTTCCATATTTTTATGTGTGAATTACATTTATTCCCTCCATTTCTCGGTGTATTGGCATAGCCAGGCCAAAGATTACATGGAGCAGGCCAAAAATCATTTTAAAATTCAAGCTACAGTGTTGTGATGATTTAATGAAACATATTGACGATTAAATTTAAACCCATTCATATAAATGATAATATTTGCAAAAATAATTAAAATATAGACAAAGTATTATTGAAATTTCTTTTATTATTTCTTTTGTTGTACAGTTGTAAAGATTATAATTATATATGCATGTGTTTAAATTAAATCGTCAATATGTTTCATTAAATCATTACAACACTGTAGTTTCTAGTCCAAAAAGTATCTTTTTAATATTTCACTTTTTCCATTTTATTTCTTTGATTATTCATGTTCAATCAAAAATTTTCCTCTACCCCAAATTCATTTTTGTGTCTTCTATAATTCCCTATCTCCTTTCAAATGAATTGTATGTGTTTATTCACTTTTTTTAAAACTGAATCAGCAGTAATAATGCAACCCTTAAAGATAACGCATTAACTATAAATGCAAGCCGGGATTCTTTAGCACTCGCCTGAAATTGATATGAAATATCTAATTTTTTTTAAAACCATTATTCAAATTTAGGGGTAATGATTACTTTTAATGTTCTAGTTGCCAAGTCTCGCAAATATTGTTATTTTAATAGATACAATACCTGGCCTAAAAATGTGTCTAAATATGGATATAAATACTTTTATATAAATACAGGCACGACATTTTTGTGCCTAGATACTGTTGGAATACGAAATCGTTTAGATGATAGAATAGTGAATTTATTGTATAGAATGTATTTTGGATCTCACTGACGAATATATAAAAATCATTTTTTGGATGATAAATATTGACTTCTTCAGAATAAAAGAAAATATCTAGTCACAACTAAATTTTTACGATTATAAATCAATTTGAAATGAAAATACAAAAGTAAAATATCATCCTTCTTGTGGTTGATATATGCATAACACTTAAAAATTCTGCTAACAGCATCCATAAATACCGGCTAATAATTAATCAAATCGATTATGACTATACTTAAACTCCTTCCCTCCCCCTACCAAGTCGAATTTTTTCTAATATGACCATTAACATTTTTTACCACTTTTAATTTACATTCATCCTCTAATATGCCCCCCCCCATCCAATCCTTACCCTGGCGAATCGTGGAATTTCCATTATGATGCACCTTTTAATTATTATTAGTGGACTTCGATTTACCTACTGTCAGTATCCAAGTTCCTGTATAAGAATATATTTTAAATTTCGTAATCCCTAAATATCATCGTTAGGATCTCTCTACTGTAGTTACTCTCCGAATACGCGGAGGCAATCAGTCCCCCCCCCCCATTCTCTACATCATTATGGAGCCGGACTGGGGCGTCCATGGCTAAAATAATTTAAGGTTTGGATCACAAGGTTAAAGTTTCCTGAATGTTCCATATCAATTATTGTTCGGTATTGATTTCAGCATTATTTTATTTATGTTCCACTTTGACGTCACACCAGGATTCGGACAAATCTTCAAATTTTGGGTAATATAATAACTGACCCCCCCCCCTCCCCCCCCAAAAAAAATCCTAACTGTTTTGTTACCTCTAATTTTTTTTCGGCTTCCATCTTTTTTTTCTGTTTTCGTCGTTATATATTTTTTTTAAAAATGTCATAACCAGAGTTTGGAGTGGAACTTCGTACACCCGGAACTGCGATTAAAGAACCGGAATTAGATCTCACTTTTTGCAGGAACCAAGGCCATTTTTTAAAAAATATTTTAGAACCGGAAATAGAACTCGTTTTTTTAGTTCAGGTTATCCAAATTCTGGTCATAACTTTTTAAATTTAAAAAAAAAAATTCATTTCTCCCAGTTTGATCTCATTGTTGGACCAGAAATTTGGTAAATGACATAACCCTCCATTCACAGTTAGCGCCAATTCTAGACAGACGATTCATTCATTACAAAACATTTTGAAGCGCCGTTGAATATAAATCAGCTGGTGATACGCTATTTCTTTTTTCTCAAATAGTTTTTTTAGTGCAGATTCTTTGCGCGGGAGACTAAAATGGCGTACCATAATCTAATTTATATATGATACACAGTTTAAATATATTAAAAATGGCTGAATCAAAATTTGCATAAAAGAAAAAGAATACCTGGTTTTGCCAGTATATAACCAAACCCTTTTCCCATATGGTGGTTAAATCACAAAGTTTAGTATAATTTTAACTAAAATCTTATCGAAGTTTTTTTTAGCAACACTATTCTAGTCTCATTGCCCTACATTAGCTCTAATATTATATTTTTAATGGATATGTCAATCAATTTAGAGCAGTTGCATCAAATATAGGTTAAGGCTGACTAAAAAGTAAGTTAAAAAGATTTTAGACGTAGACTCACGTTTTACGGCCATCTTTTATAGCTATTAATGATCATATCATAGATAGGAAATCGGGCTTATTTCCTTCCAAACCTTTTAATTGTGCTTCAATCGGCCTCAACAGAGCTGGAGAAAAAGCTATCTTATGTTTTTTGAAATTAAAAGAGACTCCCGCTCCGATAGGTATTTATTTTACTAGGTATATTCCCGTGATTCTTCCGGATATTCCTCTTTATTAGGGACATTTGATAGATCTGTTAGGAATCATCGAACGAGATATTTATCTGGATTTACAATGAATTCGCATGCCATCGTATATATTATTTAGCCTTTTGTCTTTTGTTTTGTAATAAACCTCGACTAACGAGGCTAGTAATGCATAGCACCTGTCAGTATATCGGAACGCTGAATGACAACACGATGCGCAGTTTTTACAAATTGGAAAGATAATACACTCCTCTTCTCACGAGGAGTATTATTCATACAGATATCCCAATGGAAGAATAAACTTATTACTAACTCGCGAATCTTTTATTTTCAGGCTTAGAAAACTTAAAATATAACTATTTCAATCTCAATAAATACTTCTAATGACTATTCGAAAGAAAGGAAAAACTAAAATGAAAGAATAGTAAAGAATTTTTTTTATCTTTCTTTCTTTCTTTCTTTATTTTTTATCATTACAAAAATGAAGCCATGAAATATTTGACTCATATTTTCGAAAAACTTTTTTTAAAAAATTTTTTAATCCGCTTATAAACATAAAAATTGAAGAGAAAAAAATGTTAACAAAGATTGTCCAAGGGATATCATTTTAAAACAATCAAATTAACTACTTTTTATTTAAAGAAAAAAAATACGAATATTTTATTGTTAACACTGCTAGCTAATTATACATTCCGCACAACACACTTTCTCGTTTTATAAGTGAATTAATTATTATTTTTTTATAATTTAGACTTGCGTAAATTTTAATTTTAAGATTTCTTTAAATTGATTTTAAAAAGGAAGGAAGGAAGGAAGGAATTTTAATTTTAAGATTTGTTTAAATTGATTTTAAAGATTTTAAAAAGGAAGGAAGGAAGGGAATAAATATACTTAATAATGCGCACAAATTGAATTTTTCAACGCAGCTTTTTAAAACGCAAATAAACAAACGTAAACGTAAATTGAACCCTTAATCGTTAATTTTTATTTTTAAATGAAACGTCTAAAATTTAAAACAAAAAAAAATAATAAAAATGCATTTAAAATCGTTCAATTTATGCGCACTATAAGTCCTGTATCAGACTTATTTTTTTTTGCAATCCGATTGGCCAAGAAGTGTTTTTTATCGGACCTATCCCATCTTACCTTTTTTTCTTCATATCTAATCCAATTTAATCCGAATTCCGGGCTGAAAATAAAAATTAAAGAAAAATATTGGATAGAATAAAAATAAGATTTTGAATTAATGGAAAAAAGGCGTTAGTTTGTGTCCCAAATATCAAATAAAAAATATCGATTCGCAAACTTTTGAAACTTTAATCGAAAAAGAAGAAAATAAAAATTTTTAAAAAATAGGCATACGATTTCAATTAAAATTTTAAATCATATAAAAGTTTTAAAACTTTTCGATTTTTAAAAAAAAAATAATTTTGGACATAGAAGTCTGCGTAAAGGTTTATCCGGGCTCGAGAGTTCGGAATAAAAACAAATACCTGTAAAAAGTTTTTTTTTATCCTGATTTTCTTGGTTACTGGAAGAATGAAAAGTCTTAGGCGCCATTTTGTTTTCCCACGTGAATAATTGTAATCGTTTAGACCAATTTACTTGGCCATGATGAGTTCAAGGTTTCTCTTGGTCTTCTAATTAGATTCAATAATGGTGGCAGAACACCGTTGCAGGAGTTGCGGTTTTCGTAATGGGTGGCTTATGTCGCCATGGCGGGGCGGATTCAACAATATTAGGTGGCCGCCTGCTTCACGAAAACGTTAGCATTCTATTGTAATTAATTAACTTCGATTCCCCAACCATCTCAAACCCCAAAATCTTTCTCCTTCGCGACCATAAGAGACCAGCCGATGTTACGCTTACTGGATGGGAGGGGAGTAAATTTTTATAATGGGACACTTCTCTGTTAATATCTCTACTTCCAACTTTAACAGCAGCCCCTGGTTTACAGCAGGAGATCATCTAAATAAACATATACTCACTGCTGACCCCCCCCCCCCCCAATGATAAGGTCTAGCCCTGCTTTATGCCAGTGGGAAACCTTTTGGAATTTTATTATTTAAAGCGCGGGCTTGAACTTCTCAATGGGAGTTTTATCCGTTATGCCCATTTCGCCCCTTAATTTCCCGTTTACTTATTACACTATATAAATTTCCGAGATTTAATTTATTTATAAAATATTCTTTATGCGGGAAAATTAAAATGGCGCGTGGCTTTTTTAAAAATATCTTTATGGACTTGTTTGTTGTTATAAAGATTATTTATTTGTCTCTCTCTCTCTCTCTATTCCATAAAATTAAAATCGATTTTCTTTTTACCGTCTACTTGGTATTTTTCTTCCCCCTTCTCTTTTGCAAACTGATTAAATATAACTTTAAAGAAATGTGATCCTTCCCTTCCCCATTTTTTTTTATAGATTGTGATAGTTAATTTTAAAAAAATATATATTTAATAATCGATAATCTTATAAAAAAAAGAATGATTGATCAGAATCGATAATCTATAGATAATTATAGATACGTAATATACACGGGGGTCTGGCTATATATATATATATTATATATATTTTTGAATCACTCGAAACTTGTTTTATATTTTAATTATATATTATATATATATATTATTTATTTTTTTCGCTATAATTTTAAACTCCTTTTGAAAGAAAGGGATTTGGAGAATTTTGAATCTTAGAACAGAAAAAGTGAAGGAAAGGAAAATTGTATAAATATTAATAATGAAATTTTATTGGCTCATTTTTAGCCCCACGAGCTGGACGAGCTCCGTTTTGACGTGACGGTCAACGACAACGCCTGGTACCTGAGAACCAACACGGACCGGGAAAGGTTCCGATGGATGGAAACCCTGGATTTTTACAAATCTTGTCGGATCAATAACGCCAACTCTAACGGTAGTAATGACGATTCCGGATTTGGCAGCGAAAATAGCTTGCTGCTCAAGAGACAACCTTCCTCCCTATCCATAACTTCCGGCACCAGCCTGTCCAGTTACTCGGCCTGTTCCGTTAAGGTTTAAATTTTTAAATGCTTTAAATTAGAGAATTGAAGACCCGACTCGAAATGCGGGGACGGTTCTGGTCAAACAAATATTTGTCAGATACTGCGACCAGACTACTTAAAATTTTTGAATTGTGTTTAAGGGATTATTGAAAGGAATGGAAAAATGGATAAGTTAAAAGGTTAATGGAATTTTGGTTGACAGGTATCAACTTTTTTCGGTCATTTATTTATATTCGGATACCAATTTATTCTATATCATTTTATGTGGATTGTTCTGTTCGATCAAGATTTCGTTCATTTTTTTTTCGACGGCACCATGATGATAACATACTAATAAAAACACGACGTTTTTTTTTTTGATTTAGAATTCTAAAATGAATTTATCATATCTCTATGTATCCCAAAGGATGTTGTATGATCAAAGAAAGGAATCTTTTTGAAAATTAAGATTTTAAATATGCATTTTCATTCAAGCACTCATATTACGCATTTACACATAATTTTTAGAGGGGCCTAGGACTGAGAGAAAAGCTGGCCGAGATGGAGACCTTCCGTGACATTCTCAATCACCAAATCGACAATTTGCAGCACTACTTCGACTCCTGCCTCCGTCTCAATCATCCGCCGTGCGGCAACGGTTGCAACAACAGACTCAGGCCAAACGTGATCGGTGAATCCGTTTGCACCCACTATGAAAATGGGTTCAAACCCGACGACGATTCCGACACCTTCAACTCCTTTAGCGCCAATAATATCGGCAATGCGACCAAGTCCCAATCGTCCCAACCACTGGCGACCCATAGGCGAACGCCTTCCTTACCCGTTACCTGTGAGTTTTGTTAAATGTGATAGAATCGCTTTATCGCCACCATTATTAGCTATTTTCCTCCCCCCCCCACCTCCCAAAAAAATAGTGTGATTTAGCAAATAATAGTGAATACACGTTTCGCGGGACCGAATCAAATAGCGAAACTATTTTTCTTCCATATTTTTGTGGCTAATCTTAAATTTCTTTTATATAATCGGAATCGAAAACTCCGGATAAGTTTGGTGGATGGGATAGATGAATCAATTAATCTTAGAGACCTGCAGCATTTGTCCCCGGCCCGGATTTTTAAAAAAAAAATATTATATTTATTTTTAATTTTTATAGTTAATAATGGCAATTTAAATTATTTGATTTTAATATTCGGCCCAACCCGGTTATTTAAAAAAAAGATTTTATAGATCCAGCCCGGATATATTTAAAAAAATTAAAATACGGGTCGGGTCTCTAGGACTGATTAATCTGACCCTGGGTAAATCCAAGAATCTGAGTCCCTCTCCTCAAATTTAAAAAAGGAAATGAAAATGATTCTTAAAAATGTTTATTTGGTGTTTAAAATTAGCAGAATTTACAGATCGTGGAAGTATCCATTTAAAGAAAAATTTTCGGAATTTGAACTATGGTCCAGTTCTCAATTTCGATTTATAAACCTGGGCTGAATATGTATCATTTAATTCGAGGATATTTTGACGATTGACATTTGGTTAGGAGGTCAACCATATTTAAGCTTTAAAATTATTTTGACTAATAATTTTTTTAAATCCATTTTTTTTAAAAATGTTATGCCCGTGTAATGCATTATGCTTTATTATTAGATCCCTATAACTTATCAAAGATTTGTAAGAATATTTTTTGAATATTTAAAAAATAATTATTTTATATAATCAATTTTTTTTTAAATTTATATTTTAGCTAGAGATGTAAAAAATGATAAAAAAAACAAAAAAATTTGTTTTTTATCAATAAAATTTGTAAAAAAAAAACAAAATTTTTAAAAAAAATATTTCTTATAAAAAAATAAAAAGTTAGTTTTTTTATAATAAAAAATTTTACAAAATGAGCAAGTTATAAAAATAATTGCGATAATAAAAAATTTGCAATAAAATGTTGCAGAATATATTTTCTATTAGGATAATAGTGATAAATCTTTTGTATTTTAAACGTTTATTTTTTTCCCGAAAAAACTGTTTTTTTTCCACCAGGATTCTGTACTTCAATTTGGGTTCAAATTAAAATTGTTTGGTTTGGCATTTTGAGACCTCAGACTAAACAGAGACCGATTTACGAGCAACCCATAGAACACGGGGTAATATGGACGGGTAGGTTCGGACTTCAGAAAATCGATTTTCGATTAAGTTTTTTTATCAAAATTTCCCCCTTAAATATAGAGTTTAAAATTTCTGAACCTTTTATACAATGTTGTAGCCTGAAAACTATACCCGAAACCTGAAATTATAAGAAAAAAATTGTTTTTTTTTGGAACATTTTTAAGAAGACATTTGAACAGATGATTTAATAACCTTCACTGCTAAATATTAATCATTTATGATTGTGGCTATAAAAGCCTGGAAGGAATAAACAATATATATTTTTTAAAAAGTTTATGACGCCTGAAGGAAAGAAAAGAAAGAAAGAAAGGCTCATTTGTTATGACGGGTCACTACGAACGGTCAATTTATATTAAAGGGATGGGAACCCATTTTAGGGGGTAAAATTTATGAAAATTATTTTTTAAAAACCGTTATTTTAAATTGTTTAAAATTCGTTTTTATTTTTATAAGAAATTGATAATTTATTGCGCAGTAATCGTGAGTATGTGTCGCGTTTTCTTGAAAGAATTGATCAAGAAAGAAAGAGAAAACATAACTACGTTTTGCGTTTCAAAACTATAAGACTTCGAAGATATAAACCTAATCATTATCTGTTTCATCTAATATACTAGGCTATGATTAAGTTTTTCACTTAGTTGAGTTAACAATATAATTATATACTAGTTATCATTTTCTTTCTTTCTTTGTTTTTTAAAGAAAAAGTTACCTCAAAAATAATATTTGTAGCATTAGAATTTGAGATTTAAATCGATAATTCGTTATAGTTTTGGTTTTTTTTGGCCAAAATTTGTTTTTACTTTTTCTAACTTTCTACTATTTTATAATTTTTTTTTTCAATTTTACAAACAACAAAAAAAAAAATTCAAAAATTTGAAACCAAACTTAATTTTAACCACATCGTGATTATTTTTCTCATTATTTTTTTTCTTCAAATTTTTTGATATGATGTTAACTCTCTTAATTTCAATTATTTCGATAATTCTAGCCAGCACCTGGAAAAAAAATTAGTAGCCTCCTATCTTAAGTCATGAAATTTCTAAGAAGAAAATGTCGACTCCACTAATTTCTAAAAACCTGGTTAGAGAGGGAGAAAGAAAGATTTTAATAGTGTTTGTTGAACGGCTAGATTTAGCCAATTTTAAATTAAGATATTAATTTCGTTAATAGATTGTCCAAACCTTTCTGCCATATACGAGTAAAATCATCAGGCTCGCGATTGGGATATAATAACTTTAAAGAACACTTGATTTTAAAAGTAAAATACTAGGCTCCGTCATGGGCAGTATAGTTTGATTGTATCATGAAAACCGATATTAAAATAATAAAGAAAGCGTTTGTTTAATTTCTTTTTTCCCTATTTCTTTTTACCCCATTAACTACAAGGCTTCATTAGAATTCGGAGGCACTTATGGCTTAAAATTTAAAACTAAATATTTTTTTCAATGGAAATGACTGGGGGAATCAATCTTATTAAAAGCTTGATATTGTTGGTATCAACAGATAATGGGTTTTGAAATGATACACTTTAAGTTCGGAATAGGTCGACTGCCCGAATATTCGGCCCACGGGCCGATAACCATCTCACTGGCCGGCCGGATAACTTCACAAAACGGGTCGGGTCAGAAACTTGCTCGTAATTCCCCGGGTCAGACTTGGTCGCATGGGATACCTAATACTGATTACAAGTCTTAAATGATAATTTACGAAGGTAAAATGCCGTATCATATGTAGAAAGGAAATTCAAGTTCCAAAAAATATTACGTTTACATTTATATTTATTAATAAATAAATTTTATTTACTGACCCTTTTAAACCTTTTTACCTGTATACAATTTTTTCCCCTCTCCCAACTCTCTACTCTGCATCTCTCGTAAAAATATATAATATTTTTTTTGTCGTTGAAAAATTGTCATTTTGCGAAAAAAAAAACTATTAATTTCCATCAATTTAAGAAACACTTACAATGTCATGCTTAGATTAAAAGTATTAAAACATATTTAATAACTTTTAAAAAAATATGATATTTTTATAAAGTATTAAAATGTCCTTGACTGAAATTTCGACCAAAGTTTATTTTTTTTTTCAAAAAAAAGAAATAATTTTTCAATTTATCTTGAACTAAAAAAATAGACAATTATATACATTTTTTTAAAAAAATTATTTTTTGAATTTGAAAGGGGGATGGGGGGGGGTGCAGTCGTCTTTATTTTTATTAAATCTGATCTCGATTTAAATCATAATTTTTTTAAGAAAAAAAATCATTAATTTAAATCAATTTTTTGGGGAAGTTGATTATATATTCTAAATGGGCAAAGATGCGGATCCATTAATTTTTTTATAAATGTTAATTTTAACATTTATCAAGAGAAAATTGTTTTATATATATTGTCTTAGTTTCTGTTATCGTCTTTCTTTCTTTCTTTCTTTTCTTTTCTTTTCTTTTCTTTTCTTTTCTTTTCTTTTCTTTTCTTTTCTTTTCTTTTCTTTTCTTTTCTTTTCTTTTCTTTTCTTTCTTTCTTTTCTTTTCTTTTCTTTCTTTCTTTCTTTCTTTCTTTCTTTCTTTCTTTCTTTCTTTCTTTCTTTCTTTCTTTCTTTCTTTCTTTCTTTTTTGGTAAACGGCTCTGAGTCTATTTTAAAAAAATGGCTAACTCGATATTTAGTCCAGGAAAATATTAGGCAAGTCTGAAGATTTTGGTTATAGATGGCACGAAGGTTCTGACATCTATTCCCGAAATCTCGAGGTTTATTAGACAATATTTTTCTGGCTAAAATATCAAGTTGGCCGTTTTTAAAAATCGGCTCAAATCGAGCCGTTTAACAATACTAGTTTCAGTACCATTTTATTTCTGATGCTTCAACAATGATGTCGGAGAACTAATAGTAGTGGATGGACAGAAGGAACCTTTAGGATTCATCTAAACCTATCAACTTAAGGTATTCCGCTATTTCATTTATCATTTATCGAATAATCATCATTCCAACTTTCTTATTTTTAAGTTGTACATAGACTGAGGTTTTCTGAGATAGATGGTCCTCGTAATTCATGATTACATTTTTTTTTATACACTGCTTGATCCCTTTAATTTAATTTTATTAAAAGAATTGCGAGCTCCTTTTTATGACCCCCACTATAAATTAATAAGAAACATTTTAACTTAAAATTTTTGCCCAGACCCGGTTTTAAAAGTTTTTATTCGCCCGGTTCGGGTTTTATATTTTCAGGCCTGGCCCGGATTTTTTTAAAAATATATTACAATTTTTAATTTTTATAGCTAATAATGGCGATTCAAAGTATACATCCTGACCTTTAGACCCGACCCGGGTATATTTAAAAATTTGCAAATCTCTGATAAATATCTAGTTATGTTTAAAAAATTTGCAAATCTCTGATAAATATCTAGTTATGTTTAAAAAATTTGCAAATCTCTGATAAATATCTAGTTATGTTTAAAAAATTTGCAAATCTCTGATAAATATCTAGTTATGTTTAAAAAATTTGCAAATCTCTGATAAATATCTAGTTATGTTTAAAAAATTTGCAAATCTCTGATAAATATCTAGTTATGTAAAATTCCACCTATGAAAAATGTCTCATTAAATATTTATTTTTTTTAAAAAATTAGATTTTTGAATTTTTTTAAAATAAAAAATCAATGTATTTAAATATGCCCCGATTCCGGCACAAAACACCACCTTACGAATTTCAAACAATTTAACCATGAATCTTTTTCGAACTCATAGTATGTATATATATATCTTTTTTTAAAGAAAATCCACACCATTTGAATAAAATCTCTTATTAACGCCGGTCGGGAATAGCACAAACCTACCTCTCCGTTTCTTTGAAGTGTAGTGTTGTAGGGTTTGACAACTGAAATCCTTCATTATTATGATACTAAATTTATAGGGTGCAATAATATTATAATATTCGTTGGTAAATTCGCGGAGACATAGAAATTACCCTAATTTGATCCCAAAATATTTAAGATTCTTAGGGAAGGATTTGAAAAAATTTAACTAAATAATAAATACTTTTTTTTTATTCGATTTATTTATTTAGGATATTTTTGTCCCCTGTTTATTTATTTTTTTCCATAATTAATTGTATATTTAAACCAAAAAATAATTATCCAAATGCCAACTAAATGATAAATCTTTTAGAGAGTATATTAAATGAATACATAGATGTTAATAATTGATAAAAAGAAAAATCAAGTACCGAAACATTCCAAAAACTGGAAAAAATTACTTTTGGTTTTGGCTGTAACAAGCAACATAAATTCCGGGGGTATATATAAAATAATCAAGGCCAGCTAGCATGATTGGATAAGATATTTTTTTTATGAGATAAGTGAACATTTTCGCAAAATTATATATTTTGTCCTTTTAATTCTTTACCAGCTGGTTAAGACAAAAGAAAATAAATAAAGAATTTATCAAGGCGAAAGATATTTTTATGGCGATTAACATTAACAATAAAACTATCCTTCAATTCTACATTTTTTTTTATTTCAGCCATACTGTCCAAGATTGATTTGTTCGGTGCTGGCTCCCTTATAAGGGAGAAATTTAATAGGTCCCTCTTCGGCGAGTGCGATAAACCGCACTCGGAAAGGGTGGAGGACGAACCTACCGTTGACACTCGGTTGATCGAACATTTTGAAAATAACGGTACCGCCTCTAACGGGGAAGAGGGCTTGAGCGCCAACGACATCACGTTAACCACAGCCGAAGATAGACCACTTAAGAGAAGTTAAAAAGAATAGCTTATTTTATCGCGTGTTTAGATTTTTTTATATCTTCACATCATACGGTATTTTATATTGGAGGATGACTTAAATAAAACAGCCTAGTTCGATTCGGATACCATATGTTCATTTTACGACCCGGTTCGAGTTTATCTTACCTGGTCGAATTAAAAAATATCTTAAAAACTTGATCAGGAATTTCAGGTTCTCTCTCTTAAAAAAAATAAGCATTTATTTTTTGCTTATAATTGCATTTTAAAATATTTATTTTGTTTTATCAGAAAATGGGTATTGGCCTCAGAGCCTAGATTTTAAAGGCGAAGCCTTCACCTTCAAAGCCACAACTTCGGGACTCATAGCCACCCTCTCCCATTGCATCGATATACTCTACCAGAGGGAGGAGCATTGGAAGAAAAAATTGGAAAAGGTCCTTATCATAAATTACTTTAAAAGTGACGATTATATTCTATTACAGTCACTTTTTGGTTTTTTATAAATAAATTCCCCGTTTTTTTAAACGTTTTTTTCCTCCGCGAATTAAACGTTTAAAAATTTGGCGCTTTCCTTGAGAAACTTTAAACCGGCATTTTACTAAAAATTTTGCACTTGAGAAGCTCACTACAGATAATCGATGTCGGTAAAATATCCCTTGCTGAAATTTTTTTTTAGACAACAATGTATACACCCATTTTTTTTAGAAAATATCCTAAACGAAGTAAAAATTTCAAAATTTTTGCAGATACTTTTGGAACACAACTCTATCCCAACATCGGGTTTTAGTCCATATCCAATATATTATATCCTTCCTATTACGCATCAAACCTCGGCCCAATTGTGATATCCTTGATATATTTATATCCAAATTTATAGATAAATTTACTATATAGACTATTTACCGGCATCGGTTCTACATAACACGAGTCTTTTGGGCATCCATATTTACTCTTCCTAATTAACCGAGCTCCTCAAAAGCTGGCCCGGCTCATTTGAAAGATTTCTTTTTGTAAATATCCGGGCCTGGCTTAACTCCAATAATAAAATAATTCGAATAAATTATTCGATTCACATATCTAAATGGGATATTTACCTCGACCCGTCAAATTCTATCTCTGTCCTTGGGCGAAGTTTATTTCTATTTGATTGCCCCTTACTATTTCCAGCGTCTTCGAGAAATAAATCATATTTGGAAGCAGTGTGCCTAGATTTACTCCCTACCTCCCACTCCCCAATATATTTTACTCTTAATACAATTAGGAGTCCTTCCCCCCCACCACCATTTTTAATACGATTTTAATGGGTACTGTAATTATGCAATAGGAAGTTGAGAAGCGGAAAAAGCTGGAAGAGCTCTGCAATCAAGCTCAAAATTTTAACCTCAAAAAAACGATGATATTTGGAGGACCCGACTTTGAAGTAAAGATTTAGTTTTCTATTTTATTGTTAATTATCCTTAATTTTTATTTTTTCGCACGTAATTATTTTTTTAAAAATTAAAATAATAAATAAATAGAAAATTAGAATGAATAAAATAAAACGCATTGTGATTTGCTTGAATCAAGCGTTTCGCGTTGCGTTACGGGGATTTTTTTTAGCGTGGTTTCTTATTACATTATTATTTGCTACTTACATGACACATACATGATATTACTATCAGTAGAGAGAGAGAACGAAATAAAGAAAGATATTAAAAAAAATACTTTTATTATTTGAAATGATTGTTGAATAATATTCCTCTTTGTTTTTTTAGGAAGGGCCCCATTGCGCTATAAAGGAGGAAGAGTTTTTCGACGCCGTTGAAACGACGCTCGACAAATTGGACAAGGAAGAAAACGTAAGAAAAAAAATATTCTCATATGATCTACTTCCATTTTTTTTTTTTTGCTTTCTTAAGATGTATTCATTTTATAAATTTAGTCTTATAACCAAGCTAATCAGAATTAACTAACTTTTATTAGAATATAATCCATTTAATAAATAGTAAGATCGCGCTATACCTTTTCCACCCTGTATACTCTAACTTTTCAGATCCTTTTTATCCCGATTAACCGCATCTACTTTCATTCAATGTTTCAGCATTTTATCTTTTTGATTTTATTTTAACGCGCAGGAACTCAAACACAGACAACAGCTGGCCTCGAAACAATCCGCGAGTTATCACTCGGCCATCTCCAAATTATCTCATCCATCCCAAAAAACCCACAGACTTTCTGGAGAGGTTAATTTATTATTGCATACCTAGTAAAAATATAATAGAAACTTGTATAGTTAACTTTTTTTAAAACCATGGAAAGGAACAAATAAATAAATAGATTGATAATTTTATAAGGAGAAAGATGGAAGGAAGAAAACGTGAACAGTGTGTAATAATAAGATCATAAATGATCATATTGCAGAGATGCATATTTTATGCCAATTCAATTTTAACCATTATCATGGGCCAATACCCAAAAATGAAAACTATTGCTCATAATAAAAACTAAACAAAAATTTGATCTACAAAATTTTAAATCTATAAACAGTAATGTAATGTTAATTTTTTTTCTCCTATCTCTTTTTTTTTAAATTTAATATTTCTCTCACAAATTTTATATTATTAAATGATAAATGAATAAACATTTAAGGAATGATAATTTTGCTTTAAAACAGAGACCTCCAGATTGGGCCGTATTTTAAAAATTTGAGCCGGCCTTGATATAAAACCCGGACCGTTCCGAAAAATTTAAATAAAACCGGGCCGGTATCGGCCAAAAAGTGTTATTGGCTCTCTTCTTATTAATATGTGTTTCAAGTTAATAACAGAATATTTTTTAAAGTTACTTTAATAACACCGCCGCCCTAGCTCACTGAAATTAGATATGAGTTATCTTGTCGAATTTAGGAATTAATGTTATTAAATTTGCCTGTCAACGATGCATGTATAGCTAAAGTTAGTAAACCAATTTGCTTAAATAACGTGATTCGCAGATTTGGCGGGAAAAAAATTCGTATAACTAATTTCAGTGATCCGCGGGGTTATAATGTCTTATCATGAAATTTTACTGGTTTAAAAAAAATACCCAATATAATTCAACCCAAAAATTACCGATTCCCTACGTGAGATTTTTGAAAGGATGTATGGTGTTTGTTATCAATCACGTTTTTAAAAAAAATTTCTTAAGACATATCAATCTGACCCAACCCCCAAAAGTAGCTAAATCTATTAATGAGTTGTTTAATATCCTTTTTTTTTAAAAAAAACTATTTTTCTCTTATAGGTAGACAGAATATTCGCCGAGCAGCTGGCAATAGCCCAAGTCGACCCCTTGTCTTACCTAAGGGACGACCGATGGCAACTTATAGCCGAGGAAGGCGATATGAAGATTTACAAACGAGAACTGGAGGAGGAAGGACTCGTTTGCGATCCTCTCAAAGCTATTCATATTGTCCAGGTTTTTTTTCTCTCCATTCCTTAATTTTGACTCATTTTCATTTAACCCTCTTTTCTTTTCTTTTCCATTCTTTTCATTTTCACATGTTTTTTTTATTATACCTTTCAAATTTTTTTAGGGCGTCACCGCTAAAGAAGTTTGCCATTACTTTTTCGACCCTAATTACAGGCACGATTGGGAAAGTAAAAATTTTTTTTGAATGAATATAATTCCATTAGATTTATTTTGACTATTCCCCCTCCCCCCTCCTTCCCCCATTAGAGGAATTAATCCAGGGTTTTGATTTTACTAACCCGAACCCAACCTCAATAACATACAGTTAACCTATCTAAGTTGGATGTTCAAATTATGAGTTCGAAATCAAATTCCTATTTACGACTACTAGAAAATGCCCTGATAAATTGCACAATTGTCCACTTTAAAAGTGGGCAGATTTTTAATTTTTTTGACCTATTTGCATAAAACCTCTTGAAAGGGGACATTGTTTTTTTGTATCATTCAGTCATTTTTTTATCATAGATTAATTTAAAACAAACAAATATAACGAGTTTTCGTTAATTAAACAATGGAGGTTGTTAAATTTTCTAAATCATACTCAAAGGAGAATGTGCTAAAAGATTTAATATTTTTAAAGGAACTGTTCGCCTATATTTATAAATCTGAAAGACATTACCAGAACGCTATGCAAATAAAACATATTGTACCAAAATAAAAATTTTTATTCGTATCTTCGTATACAACCCCCGTAGTATTTGTTGATTAAACCGCTCTAAATATCGGGTTAAACTCAATATTTTATTTAGAAATAATATTACCCATACCTAAAGATTTTGCTCATAGTTGGCACGAAGGTTTGGACATCTAGTAGCGAAATTTCGAAGCTTGAACAATTCGTTTCTGGCTAAAATATTGAGCTAGCCGTATCTCAAAAATTGGTTCAAATCGATTCGTTTAGCAACACTACCACAACCCCTTTTAAAAATTTTTTTTAACCGGAGTCCTTATCAATACCTAATGGGTCCAGAACCCTTATAATATACGTTATCTTGAATTATCATGAATACGATGAATTAAGATAATCGTTGTTTGAATTATTCGAACGAACCGATTTCATTTATCAGATGTTTTTTTTACCAATTTTTCTTCACATTATTTTGACATTTTTAACTCCGAAAAGAAAAAAAACGACATTTAACGAGTTTAATTAGAATATTATTAGTTTTGAAGTTAATATTCGCCTGATACGAATCAACCAATGAATAATATTCGAATACGAATAATTTATTAAAATAATCCGAACTGATATTCGTTAATATTATTCAAAAAATATTAAATGATTGATTCGATTCTTAAAATCGGAATAGTCATTCCATATCAAATCAAATCGTTTTACAACATAACCATCTCAGATGTCGATAAAATTTGGTATGTAGGTTAAATGTAGTCTTGTAATGGACGAATTCAAAATTTTAGCCTCCTAGTTTTATTAAAATTGAGAGATGTAGGGCTTCCAAATAACTCTTAAATAATTGTTACAAATTTTTAACCGGAAATATCAAAAGACTTAAATTAAGATATTCACAAGAATTTTTTTTAGGGTTATAAAATGAGTTATAATATACATTTATTGTGGTAAAGTTATCCTAATTTTGAAAAATCATTATTTTCGAAATGACTAAGTAGATCCACTTCTACATCTCCAATTCTAGTAGAGCTAAGAAGCTAAAAATTCTGGATTCACCAATTGCAACACTTCATTTACCTATACCCTAAGCTTTATTAAAATCTGAGATAGACGGGTTGTAATTGATTTGATATGGAATGACCCCATGGCAGGAATTCGTTTTTAATATCCCTGAAATGTCTGGTCTCAAATTTTAGTCTGATAAACCGGTTTCAGGTTATTTTGGTCCCATTTAATTTGTTTGTTAAAACAATATTTTATGTAAGCTACCCTGGAAACAATGAAAATTTTGGAGGTTCTATCCGAAGATACCCTCGTATTTCACCAGATTCACAAAAGGATCTGGCCTGCGACTCAAAGGGATTCCTGCTTTTGGTCTCATATCAAAAATGTTAGCCAAAGTTCGCTATCGGAAGAGGGTAACACAAAGTGCCTAGACACCTGGTCGGTTTGCAATTATTCTAACGACCATCCCCAAGCCATAGTTATAATCCTAATTTCTTTTTTAAAATTAAATATATTTGTTCCCCATCCTTTTTTTGAATCTCGTTATGAATAAGCTTTTCCTTTTTCCTCTCATATTGTTGTTAGCTCGATTATGTTAGTTACCGGCGGGAGATCTTTCTCGGTATTTTTAGTCCTCTTCAATGACTAATTATAAAAAAAGAAGTAATTTCGTGGAAACTAGGTATAATTTGGTTTAATTAATACTTAACTAAGCTATAAATTTTTATATATTCCCCTTCCCCCTCCCCTAGAGTGCCCTTTTGTAGATGCCATCATCTCTAACAGCTATAAGTTCTTGGTTGAGGGGATTTTTCTAATCATGGCTTGTGAAGGAATAGGAAATGTTGATCAATATCTTTTTTTCTTTCTTTTTTATTTTAAGAAAAGAAAAAGAGGAATGAGGAAGATAAACCCTGTTTTCAAATTCAATTCATTGGGATTCGATCTCTCAATTTTAAATCATTCACTGATAACTTGATTTGACCGGAAATGTATTTCAACGTATATTGAGAGCACCCACACTGTAAATTTTCAGACAATTTTAAAACCTTTGAAGTATTCTATATTAATTTCCATATAGATTAAAAAAAAATACATAAAGGTTTATAGCGAAAATGGTCTGATTCTTATAGGGTAGGTGCTGGAATGCATTTCCCGTCAAATCAGATGTTTTTTTAATTTAAAAATCTCCAGCTGTGAATGATAAAAAATTTAGACAATCAATGATGTATACACACTCCTAGATTAGCGATTCATTAATTAAAAGTGTTCATACTTCGGAGTCAACTGTAGTGCCATTTTGCGTCTTTATTTATCATTATATGAATGCCAATAAAATCATTCGGCGTGCAAACCACAAAATGGCTTTACAGCTGACTCCTATGTATGAGCACTTTTAAAATAAATCTAATGAAAGAATCGCCAATCTAGTAGTGTATAATATATATATCATTGATCCCAATACGACATTTAACTTTAAAATTTTCCCGTGAAAATAGGACAATAATTGCATACGCGTCAAATTAGCTGTCTTTCTTCATTGCCAAACCATCGTCGATAATCCGCCAGGTGGAAGCCACGATATTAATTTTGCCAATATCAACCGCAAAAACGTGAAATGCAAGATAACATATTGCTCCAAAAGTAACGCATCATAATATTCTCTTTTTTTTAGCATTTTAATTACACTCCTAACAAGCCCAATTTAGGCTCTGGGCTTGATAACCAGAGGTCGGATCGTGCCATAAAATAATTTTAAAATGAAAATGGGCAGAAAAACTTAAAATATACAAATCTGATCAGGCCTCCTTAAAAATAGGCACCTCGGTAAGGTCTCTAATTATAACGCTTCTCTAAACACATGTCCCATCTACACTAACCAGAGATCAGTCCATCCAAACTAACTGGCCAGTCAAAAATTTTGGAGGTTTTTCGGCCCAGTTCTTAAATAGTAAAAGGAAGTATGAATTTGATAACATTTGCCAATTATACTTTTGGTAATTTGATTTTAAGATTAACTAATTCTCAAGATTTATATGAGTAATAAGAAAGAAATCGAGAGAAAGAAAGAGAAATAAAAATAAAGGCTTTGGCTAACTTAGATCGTTAATTCGTCCACTTTTCTGATTGGTGGTTTATTTAATAGCTGTAAATTAAGATCACATCTTAAATATTGTTAAATAATTACTATGGAATTATATGATATATAACTAAATGCACAAATCGAATAATTACTTGCATATAAATAATGATATGGTCCATTTTGAAAAATGAACCAAAATACGATCAAAGGAAGCCCTTCCCAAAATAAAGATTTTCTTTTCCATTATTAATTCATTCTTAATTTTATTGCGGCGTTTCAGTTAATCCCGGAGGCTGGACTCCCCCGTCCGTCCTGCGAGCTGTTTACAAAAGAGAGTACCCAAAATTCCTCAAAAAATTCACTTCCTACGTCAAAGACATGACTAAGAATAAAGAACTCTTATTCTGAACACCCCACACTCGGCATCGCTTACATCACAAACTATTTACATTCATATTATTTTGTACATTAAAAAAAATATCTATCGTAAATTAGACGGGTGACGCGTATTAAATTACATACCTATATATATATATATAATAAAATCTATTTTTAACTTGTTCAATGCCGGGCCTCACCCTCTTGTACATAATTAAGCTGATTGATCTATTATAAGCGATCACATAATGGAACAACTTACCAATATTCATCTATCACTTGAACACTAATATGACTATAATACTTACATTCACCCCCCCCCCCTCCACCGCCCCATATTTCCCAAAACGAGTAATCTCTATTATTATGTTTGAAATAATATCATTCAATTTTGTTTTGTTTAATTATTTTCCTTAATGATTTTTTTTTAGTGTATAATATAGGTATTAAAATTTATATTTATTATATTAAATAATATAATTATTTATTATTCGCCGTTGAAATTTTAACAAAACACCGCGTTGTATTTATTTAAAATATTTATGATATAATTTTGTAAAAAGAAGAAAATGAACTCACCCGATCTTTTACCTTCACGTGTTAGGAGTTGCCATTTTTTTTCATATTTATTATCTTCTTTCTTCATAGTTTGTCATATTTTTTTTTATGCCTAAACCCTGCATTCATAACGACATTTTTGGCGAAGTGTACGAAATATGATTATAAATTAATAATTTTAACATTAATTTTCGTTAACCTCCCCGCGAAGTAGCGTTAACTCCGAATGCAGGAATTTATATATCCGCCCTCGGTGGGTGCGGCTTTCGATAAATATTTTTTATATTCACTTCGCACAAAATTACGAAGCAAAAAATTTATCCACCATCTTTTATAGATTTTTTTTTTCTGAAAAATAGTTTTTTTTTATATATAAAAGTATTAATTATTATCAGCCAATTAATAATTATAAATTTTTTTTTAAAAAAAACGAACAATACGATTTTATTGTAATATTGTGTTTTTTTTTATTATTCATTCATTCACTCACTACCTTTTTTTTTGTTTGATATTTATGAGTAAAAGATTTAATGATTTGCTATCATTTGACTCAAGGTTAATGAATTGGGGGTAGTGTTGTTAAGCGCCTCGATTTGTATCGATTTTTAAAAACGGCTATCAATATTTCATCCAGAAAAATATTACGCAAGTCTGAAGATTTTGCTCATAGAAGGAACAAAGGTTTAGACATATATTATAGAAATCTCCTAGGCTTAGGCAATATTTTTCTGGCTAAGTTCGCCGTTTTGAAAAATAGGCTCAAAACGAGCCGTTTAACAACCAACACTAATTGAGGATATATTATATTTTATGTAATATTTATCGGAGTCAGTGGATAAATTTTCTAAGCGGCTAAGCCAAGTCGACTTAGCCACGATTCGAGTTTCTAGTACGAAAAATTGACTCCTTGGAAAATAAATTGTTAATTTAATTTACTCGATCAATAAGTTATTTTATTATATTTACCCTCAAATTAAATATTTAAAATGTATTAGCCGAGCCTTAGCCCTATCGACCAGTTTTGACTCATTTTGTTCGGGCAGTCTCAATCAAACACGATTAGATCCGGCCCGATATGAATGCTTTCTAGAGAAATTATAAATTGATTCTATATTTGTAATCTTACTTAGTTTGAAATTTTTTTATTGTTATATTTTTAAATAAAAGTTAATTATATTTATTACCTACATACAACATCTACAAATGAGAGGGGGTGGAAGCGATTTGTCTCCAAATTAACACTGGAAGTAGATTAAAGATAAAAATAACAGATTAAATATTCAAATTTATTAATAAATATTTATTTTCCATTTATTCGCAGATAACATTTTAGTACAGTTTCTAGTTTATACACTCTCATGGCGAATATTTAGAATATGGTTAGTAGCAACTAGTATCACCAACTGGTAATTATTATCTATTCCTGACCTAAATAATAATGTAATAAAGATTAGCGGGATACACCCCCCCCCCCATGTTCATAATTGGGAATCCGCTTAAAATCAGTTTCGTTTAATATAATTTATACGACGAAAGTTCATTAGTTGAACTCTCGAGTCTCATCATTGAGAAAGAGTGATAATTGTAAAGGTGCCGATTTTTAACAACTCTAGAAAACGTTGCTGCCGATAGTATAACTATTTTTTTAAATTATGAGAGTCCATTCTAAAAATTATTATAAATTCAAAATAAAAGACTGGATCCGAATTCCCTGTTTCTTTTTAACCCCATAAAATATTTGTATATTTAAAAAATCGGAATCAACCCCCCCCTTTAATCAATATCCTCTCTTGGTTCTTTCCACGGTACAATTCCTAATTATTATAAATATCGGGCCAAATGTTTTTAGCGGGAATGGCCCACAGTTACCCGGTTCTATTTTTCCCTAAGATACTTCATAAACAATGTTTCGATATCTTTTTATTTAAATTAAGATGAGTGAGGGACATTTCTTAATTTGATATTTCATGTTTATCACAAGACCCTTGTACAGATAATATAATTTTTCTTTATTTCGTTCTTTCTTTCTATATGAATTCTTTAAAATCTCGATTCTTCTTTGATAATCTATTGGAATTAATTGTATCAAAAATATATTGCATGTAAAAAATTATTAAGAAATAATTCAAAAATAAACAAAATGTAGACAGGATAAAAACAAATGATTAGAAATATAATATATCTAAATTATATTTCTGGTCTAATTCTCATAGGGCCCTTCAACCATTTCTTACAACAAATTTGATATTTGTGAATGATATCTCAATATCTATATTTAATAAGCTAGGCCATTAATTTTTTGATAGCGTAGAAGCTGCTCTTAAGTAACTTTTATACTTCTTCAATGCAAAAACCTCTTATTTGTTCACTCGTAGTGATAGGCAGGATCGGCATCATAACAAATTTTTAACATTTGTTCTAAACTTTAAAAACTTCAAGGTTAACGATTTGATGTAAACTTAATAGGCTTAATCTACCATAATATCGGTAACATAAAATTAAGCTAATCTCTTTATACTATTTTTGCTCTCTAGATCTTGGTAATAAAAAATGTTTAATTAATTAGTAATAGTCAGTAAGTTTCTTGTTATAATGTATCTATGAAAGATAAAATATTAATTTTTCTATAATAATAAAACGTTGAAGCTTGGGTTAAAGAATCTTTAGAGGAGTCCAGTTTGGAAGAACGAAGAAATTTGTATTATCTCATATTCAAAAAATTTTAAAATTTCTAGCCTCCTCGTTTAAAGCTTGAATTATGTACAGATATATTGTTTGAAGATAACCACCTATACACCAACAGTTCCAGAATATATCGTGCAAACATATTTAAATTGTAACCGCTTTACAGATATATTGTTTGAAGATAACCACCTATACACCAACAGTTCCAGAATATATCGTGCAAACATATTTAAATTGTCCTAACCGCTTTACAGATATATTGTATGAAGATAACCAACCATACACCAACAGTTCCAGAATATATCGTGCAAACATATTTAAATTGTTCTAACCGCTTAGCTACGTAATTAGAAGAATAAGAATCTTGACAAAATAACTGGATTTGTTATGAAATCGTTATTTTATATCTCTAAAATTATTCTGAGTTTGAAACGAGATACCTAATATTTGATTCTGATTCGAAAATGTTTTTAATAAAACGGCTTTAATTTCCTTTACTAAAAATTTTTTTAAAAAAAAGTTGTTTCCGGTTTTGAAATCTGTTCTTATACCAGGTATTTAACCAAATTCCGATTATCTATAAAAATAATTATCATTTTAGCCTAATTCAATTTTTTTTTAAAAAATTAGTCGACTAATAGGTTCTTTTATTAAATGCTAATAAATAATCTTTTTGTAATTATTATAATAAATTAGACGATATAAACTAGTTTCTTTTTGTACTTTATACTTTCTTATTTTAAATTTGTAACGAATAGCTTTTGTAATCTTAATAACGTTCTAAATAAAGGAACGTAATTCTTAACCTATAAGGCAACCGTAACTTAACCCATATTTGTCCTTAGGATATTATAATAATATTTGAACTCGAATTCCAACAAAAATAATCTTAATCGGAGATTCAAGTTCCTAAAAACTTTTAAGAGAATTTTTTTTTTGTTTTCCTAGATTTATTCCGGGCAATTTGCAAATTCTGATTTCGTTATATATAATCGTAAAATTATTATAAATTTTCTTAAGGAAATATTCCACAATTTTTATATCATTAATAGCTTGAATGACATACATAATTTCCTAATCTTTCCAAACATAAAAATAAAAACGAAAGTTTTTATTATATATGCTATATATAATGTTATATAATCGTGGGGAGAACTATAAAAAAAGCATTATAAAATATTAATCTCTTTTGATATAACTTATATCCTCTTCTTTCTTTTCAAATAAAAAATATGTTGTGCAATTTCTCCATTTTATTTGTTCCTTCATTTTTTTTTTATGCGACAGAAATAGTTTTTTTTATTTTAAAGTAAATAATCTGAATGTGGAATACGTAAAATTGAATTACTACGCGTAATTTTATCTTTCCACCACACTAATAAATGATTATTATAATAATTAGGAAAATTAGGTTAGCCTTAATTAAATATTATATTATATATATTATTTTTTTTCTCTAAATTGAATAAAATTTAGTATTTTAAATTCGAAAAAAAAACTATGAAAAATTTTCTGTCCCTATTGGTAAGTTCAAAATGTTTTAAAATTATTATTGTGCAAGAAACAAATTTATTATATATTGCTAAAAATATAAGGAAAATATATTGAATGATTATGGTGTGGCTCATCATATTAGGAAATTAGATAGGGATAGGCATTGCATAATTTAATCAGAGTTTTAAGTATTAAATTTTAATTTTTTTTCTTTTAGTGAATCATGTTTCAATATTGAGTTAGTAATTACTTAAACAACGAATATAATTATAAACAAGATTTATTAATTTTTTCAAATGAATTTATTTCTTGCAGGATCCATAATTGTTAAGTAGTGTTGTTAATGAGCTCGATTTGGACAGATTTCTAAAAAAATACAGAAAAATATGGCCTAAACTTAGAGATTTTGATAATAGATGTCCAAATTTTTGTGCCATCTATGACCAAAATCTTCAGGCTTGTATATTATTTTTCTGAATAAAATATTGAGTTAGCTGTTTAACAATGTTAGCGTTAAGATACTATTGTTTTTTTTAAAAAAAATACATATTATGAAAGGTAACTGGGGGTCTATTTTTCCTTGTTAAATCCTAAGAAATTTATAGGAATTCGTTTTACAATTTATTGTTACGATAAATTCATATGAATGGATATTCCAAATTATAAATTGTGACAGATGACAATGCAATGTGTTTTCTTATTCAAATTATGACCAGATTAAGATTTCTTTTTCCCTTATATCACATGTTTTGAGATAAATTTATTTTTATAATTTTAAATGGAATATTAAATACAATCATTTTATAATTAAAAGAATAAAAAATATTATCTCAATCAAAAATTGAAAATATTATTATCATTAATATTTATCAGAAGGCCCTGACGGGGTACATTTGGCCTAGCACCGAAAAGTGGATTTATTTTTAAAAATCTGAGCTAAACTATGTTTAAAAAAAATTCGCAATTAAGAGCCAGGGCAGTCTGGGACCAGATTTTAATTAACCAATTGTTAAGCAATATAAGGAATAGGATCAAATATCTGCTCCATATTTATCAAATTTTTTGAATGATCTACCAAATAGAGCCAAAATGATATAAAAAAAAGAAATTTTGAAAATCCAATTAAGTTGAAGATAGTGAGGGGGGGTGGCAATATTTGTAAATTAAAGTATTTTCAAACCAATTGATTATCATCAACTCATGTTAATTTGTTATTCCTATCTTAAATAATGATGCCTGAAATAAAACTTTGATTAGGGTTTTGTTGGAGGAGTGTTATAAATGGTGCCCTCAATAAATTTGGATAATATTTTTTAAAAAATATATTTTTATCGTAAGCAAAGTCCGCTAGGTTTTTTTTTGAATAGGTTAGTAGGTTTTGGCGGGGGTTTGTCTCCTACAAATTTACTTTTGGTCGCAGATGCTACATGTAATTATTTGATTGCGCACATTTCTCAATATCGAATATAATATATAATTTATATAACGAACCCATTTTCTTTTAGAAGTAGAGTTTAGGTGACTCCAATACTTAGTGCGATATATTAGTTATCAGAAATCTGCAAATATCACAAACTTATTGAGGGACATTTTATCTCCGGGATTTTGTTTTGCAAATATATTTTTTTCGCTTCATTATAAGATCCAACTGATTAATTGATATATATTTATAATTAAATTAATCATTATTTTTTTAAATAGGCCGGCTCGGGTTTATTTTGGGCCGGTCTTTGGTCCGGGCAGACCGACCCACAGGTCCCTATTATTTATAATTATTCATATTTTATTTGCTAAAAATAACCCTCTAGTTGATTATAGTAGGCACTCTGATAATTTCAAATAGCAAAGTAGCCTCCATTCCTATCGAAATTTACAGGTTTTTCGTGAATGATTTGATGAATCAAAATAGTGTAAGCGCTTTCCATTTTCCTTTGATGACTCATGAGCGCAGAAATTACCGATACCGACTTCATCATAAGATACATGTGCCCGTTGCTTTTCCCTTTCCAGCTGGAAATTTTTTTTGAAGGAATCTTAGTAGGCAAGAACAAGACATCGTACCATAAATAATCATAATAATAATATACGGCGCGCGTTTACAAAATTTATAATTATAACCGAGCCCGTGTATGAGGCGCACGCATAATTCGAATTATACAGAAATTCATTATAATGAATATATTATGTAAATACATTTCAGTAGTATATTTTTTTTTATCATTATAAAATCATGAAAATCATTAAATAAATTAGAATTTTATATTTTAATATATTTTTAATGGTACATAAATATTGAAAAATACACTCAAATATGATACTAATGCTGTGGTGAAAAATAAATGTGTTTTTCGATAATATGAATTATTTTTCTTTCAAATTCTACATTATTATATTTGCCACATTATAATTTAAAAATTCAAATTTAATTATTTTTTAAAATATGAAACATAATTTTTGATATTAAATGTAATGGGTAGTTAAAAGATTCTTTCAAGTTATAAACAAATTATGCAAAGGAAAGACAAGGAAGGAAGGAATAATCTATTTTTTCCAATTTTGTGATTTGGGTAATGCTAAATCCCTTTTTTTCATATCTTTCTTTGCCACATTCATTCAGATTGTAATTGATCTCTTTAAAATCCGTGCATCTTTTCATACAATTATTCTTCACTTTCCGCGCAACATTTCCAGACTCCAAACTATAACAGTCTTTCCCCCCGAAATAAGATTTATAAATAGGATCTATATCTATTTAGTCAAGGTAATTATATGCAAGATCCATTTGAAAATAAAGTATCATAGGGAAATTTCTAAACTTTTGTAAATATCGTTAAAGATTTCTTCACATATACCCTTCTTATAATTTCCTACATCCCCTCTCCTCCCACCCCGTTTTAAAGAATAAAAGCAATATGACATTAAACATGATTTTTATAAAAATAAGTAGTTAATAAAAAATTTTTAAATAATGACTATATTTAAAAATTTTTAACATTTTAATATAAAAAATAAGATGTAAACCAAAATTAATTTTAAAAAAAAATATAACCCGACCATAGCTCTATAATAAGTTGGCTAAAGGCTTCCCTGATAAAATTTGAAAAAGCATCTAAAACATTCCTTCGGGAAATCATTATGCCCACGCTTCCATTATTCTAAGTAATCCCTATCTCTACCATCCAGTCTAATCCTCGTTCATGTCAGGTTGTAAATTGCTATCACGGAATTTGCTAGGCATTCACCCGGGTCACTGAGTAACTTCGCATCATATCCTATGAACCGCCTTCTCTAGATCTGTAATAAATCATCTGTCTTTTCATTTAATATCTTTCCTACATTTATCTTAGTAAATTATGCCAGTCGATCCTTTCTCTTATGTTAAACCGAATTATCACCCATTTATTAGTGTAATTTAACAATTCTGTTTTATTGCCTGTTTCAAAGGCTTTTTCATTTGGTTGTCGGCATATTTGTAAATTCTTTGCTGTAGTTTTATAAAGATGATGCTGATAGATCAGTATCGATTCCCAGATCTTCTGTAGTACCCTTTTGTTTCTGGGTAGGTTTATAATGTAATAATTTAATATTAGAATGGTATAAGGCAGGTTTTAATTTATTTTGATGAAAATTAAAATGTAATGGAAATCGACAAAATCTTGAAGATATTAACTACCTGTAGTAAACAAAAATTATTAATTATAAAGCCAGACATGGGCCGTGATAGATATTTTTATATGGTTTGTAAGTTAATTATATAAATAATTATTAAATATGCTTTAGAGAACACACAATTCAAAAAAAATAAATAATAGTTATTGCTAGAATCCAGCACAATTTAGGCAATTTACATAATCTCGTCAAATCTGAAAACATTATTGACTTTCTTTGGCATAATGGTAAATTACTATATTAATATTTATATACATTATCTAGCCTTTATTGATAGTGAATGTGAAGACGATACAATTTGAACTAAACTTTCCTTTATTTTACCTTACCGTTTGCTGTATTATTTATGTAGCTCTTCGAATTAATCTATTAATCATCTAATCGATGCATGGCTAAAAGAGGGATGAGTGAGCTAAAATTAGTCGAAATTAAAGCAATAAAACATGGCTATTTAAAATATTTAAAAGTTTGCATACGATTTTTATAAGTGGGGTGCCTGCGTTGTAGGCTACCCACTAGGAGGGTCTAAACGTCATCAGCCAAAGGAGATATTAGACCTGCTAATTTATTAATACAAAGTTTTTAAAATTTTTGTCCTCTTTAAATCTATTACACGAACGTTGTAAAATTAACATGATTGCCATTAATATCATGTTTCATTTCGATTATTCTCCACGTACAAGAGGTAGAAGAAATTTATATCGGCAAATCCTAAAGGAGGGTGGTGAATAACCTTTTTTTAGGAGTAGGGAGTAAAAATATCTGTGCACGAGGGCGGAGAATAGTGGAAGACCACTCCACTTTGCCAATTTGCCTACAAAATCTCGTATTTATATTTTCGTTATATAACTTTTCCACTACCATTCAATTTTGTGTAAAATTAGTCATTTTGTTTATCCACAGACCTAGTAGAGTCACTAAGGAGAGGGGGAAAAAACAGGGGCTCGAGCCCCCTCAAAATTTTGAATAATTTTTTTCATAAACCAAATGTTATATTAAAAATGTTAGCTAGAAAATTTGGAAAAATAATTTTAAAAAATTTTTCGGATAATGACGCCCCTACACAGACCTACCTTACTTTAAGTTTAACTAAGATTTATTCAATTTCCTTTGATTGACATGATACCCGAGTAATTCTAGTCTCTTATGTAGTCGTGACAAATTTGTTTAAAGCAATATCCAACTTTTTAGCCTGGGCGTAAATTATCCCCTTTTCGGATCTTTTACTTTATAGTTTTATATATATATATATAATGGATGAGGCGTGCTTTACTCTTTCCATGTTAAATCATCTTGACGTTTTTTTTACTAGGCCTTAAAGTGGCGGACACGAACCTTATTATTTACTCGCGCTGAATAAATAAAATTACGCCCATTCTAGATGCATACATTTTTTTTTTAGTCCGGCTTGGCTATACTCATAAGGGTAACCTTTGCCTACCCCCATTTATGGGCGATTTTAAAAATTTTCTCCTTTCAAACGATAATTATAAATGAGAACGGGTTGGATATCTTGATCGTTCACATATTAAGATAAGACAATTTTATTTCAAATATTATAAATAACAAATTATATTTTATTATTACATTTTTAAATACTATAAAGCGTTATCTCTATCTATGTAGTATATATAATATCATTTAAAGTTTCATTTAATTTAAGTAATTGACAAAAGTACATTTAACAAAAAAAAATAAAAGTTCTTTTTAAGTTAAATAGATTATTCTGTTAGTATAAGAGTAATGTTAATATCTTTTTAAATGTTTAATATCCTTTAGTTAATAGATAATCTTAACGCTTTAAGAAATAAAAGAAATACCAAAACAAAATAAGATATAAGATAAAATATTTCAACAAATGATTTTTTAGTATTTACTATTAAGAAACGCTTAGGTCCATTAAGTTTACTACTGTAGATTTGTTGTTATATAAAGGGGGAGGGTATATGGAAATCTACTATAAACTATGCCATTTTACTTTTGATAATCCTCACTTTGAAAGGCTAATCTGTGTTAATAATTAAAATACAAAAAGATACGAATTTCGAATCTTGTGTCCCAAGTTTATATCCTTCTTATAGAACATGTTACTCATGAGAATCTTTATCGTGTCACACAAGTCAGATATGTTTAAAGAACCTTATTTTTTGTTTGCCACCATCAGCTATGAATATAATATATTTTGATTAATTTTAACTATACCATCTAAGTTCATCCTCCCTTTTCATTATATATATATATATTAAATTAGATATTTGACAAATGATTATATCAAATTTGCTATACATTAGATTAAAAATCATGTACTATATAAATATTTTTAAAAGATAATTTAATTAGAAATCGTTTAGGCCTACATTTTTTTAAATGTTATTTTAAAGTCTACCAAAAACATTTTAATGTTAAAAGATAGTTTTTTTTAAATTTTAACCTTGTAATCGCCCCAAAAATACAGTATTAAAAAATGAGCTAATAAAATGTGACATATAAATAAATATTTTCTTTGGTTTGCAAAGACAATATTTAACTGACAATTCTCCTCTATAGGACATCATACATAAATCCTAATTCGTGTTGAATTTATAATAAATTAAGATTAAAATCGCTAATGTTATTTTCCTTATAAAAAAAACTATGAAAATGAAAACAATAGTTTTATCATCAAAAATAAAAATAGTCATAATTATTACATCATAAAATCTTATAATTAATATTCTGAGATACCTAATCATATTTTCCCTTGACTAATAAAATGTGAAAAGTTTGTGATAAATATTAATTTTCTTTTCAAAAAAAAAAATAATTGAAAGTGATAAGAAAAAATTTTGAATTACTTTGCGCCGTTTTTAATTTGTTAATCCTATTTGTTCTCCAATGATTATTAAAATAAGAAAGTTAAATTGGGTTATTGTCAATTATTGCATTGCCTTAGCTCTGATAATAAAACAATTATAAAACATTTTTCAAAAAAAATAAAATAAATTCTGAATTTTAGTTCGATAAAATATATGAAAAATTCACTGTTTCTAGTTGTAAGTTTCATTGTTCAAATAAAAAATCCATTTAATATTCTTAATATAGAAGCTAAGAACTGTAATCTATATAAAAGAGAATTGGTTTAAATTAAAGGTTAATTGAGATAGATCTAGGAAGAATGAAGCATATATGTTTTTTTTTGATATATCGCATGTCATCTAGCCCCGACCCATCTTAGCCTTATAGTTAGTTTAAACGATTTAACGAATTATATTGTTTCAAAATTTTTTATGGCTCAATAGGAAGATAATAACTACAATTTTTTTTATAAAAACCAATTTTATATGGGGAAAAAAAGGCCTTTTCTGATTTTTAAAGATTTTTTTAAAATCTTTCAATAATTCTTTTAAGAAAAATACCTTTTATATCAATTTAATTATAAGAAAATGAATTTTTATAAATTAAAATTTTTGATTGTTTAAAAATTTTTTCATCTCTACAAATTGGAGGTCTTCAAAGCCCAACGAATTGTATGGGGTTGTGGGTTATTTTACAACGTTAAATGTAATTAGTGATTACCAATAAATCATGGTTTTGTCATATTTTACAATTTCTGTAAATTATTTCATATAAAACAATCATACTAAAAATAAATAAAAATAAAATGTGGGTGTTAATTTTATCTTGTATATTTTGATTTTCGGATCGAGTTGAGAATTTGGAGTTAATAAGTTCAGATTGACAGGTCATGTGAAAAAAAATTATCTCTGACAGTTACCAATATTAACTATAGGCAAGATTTGATATTAATTTAAATTTTTTATTAAAAAATAACACTCCAGCTGATTCTAGGGAGCGCCATGACATCTCAAGTGACTTCAATTCCTTACTACTTTCGCACCTTTTTCTTGAATGACATGCAAAAAAGGCAGCTTGATCCTCTAGGTGTGCGATATTTTCCTTTGATGGTTTATGGACGTAGACGTAACCGATATCATCAGAGTATAAAAGTCCCCATCATCTTCCCCTGGATAGATGGAAATTTCTAGTAATATACGCAAAATGTTAGGATTAAATATTACGAAGTCTTATTAAAATTAATACGCGTTAAAAACATAATTAAAAAACAATTGAGGAAAGTTCATGGATAATAATCTATAAATTATATTATATATTTTTTTTATACAAAAAATTAGTGTTGTTAAACAGCTCGTTTTGAGCCGATTTTTTTAAACGACTAACTCAATATTTAAGCCAGAAAAACATTGCCCAAGTCTCGAAATTTCGATAATATATGTCTTGACTTTAGTTCCTTCTATGATCAAAATCTTCAGGCTTGAGTAATATTTTTCTTGATGAAATATTGAGTTATCCGTTTTTTTAAAATCGGCTCAAGCCGTTTAACAACGCTATAAAAAATATAAAAATTTAAACTTATTAAGATTTTTATATTTTTATAATTCCTCATTAACCAATAAATTTATTTAATAAATTCGTATTTTTTTTTTCGAAATTAATCAGTATATTATAATGTATAAAGTAAAAAATGAACTTATTGTTTTAGTCAGAATTGGAATCAATAATGCCATGATGTAAAATAAATTACCTTTTTAAATAAAATCTATATAAAATACATATAAACATTATATTTATTATTTTGATGTCAATTATCTTTATTTATATTTTATAAAATATTTTTTTTTCGATTCAAAATCTTTATTTATATTAAAAAATAGCATATATATATATATAAATAAAATATTAACATGTAAAATAATAACATATAAAAGAAAGGAGGGGTGGGGGGAGGGGGGGGGGGGTGGCTCAAAAAAATGCCCTCATTAGGAGGATATCTGATTACCATTGATGTGATAATATTTTTACCTAAAATCTTAAAGAAATGATAGCCTAGAAAGCCTAGGGACTTATTGGTAGAAATAACAATTTGGATAAAGTGAAAATCAGAAAAATATTTATACATTTATTACTATTATAAGGGTCTAGAAAAAATCCTTTGAAACTTAATTTTTTTTTGGTATAGCTGGGCAATAACCCAATTTTTTAGCCTGCTCAAAAACTGCGAATATAGTCTTTTTTTTATCCGTGTTCTCAAAAATAGATTTAAATCAAAATTTTCTCCTGCACATACTGGGGTTCTGGAATGAACTAATGAAGAGATAGGGGTTGGAGCAGCCATATGGCTGCTAGCAGCCTAAATTTTTAAAAGGAAATTATGTGAAAAGAATGATAAACATAGGATGGAAAACCCTATGAGGTTGGGAAAATCAAATATCTTGATAAAATAAACCAATTTGATTTTTTTTTAAAACTTATTGAAATCGGGTGTAATTTTTTAGTGTTTAAAACGAACTCAATCCTGAGGCAGTGCCCTGGGTTGACTTATTTCTGACACTTATTTCTGTTTAACCAGGCGCTTGAACTAGGACACCCTATTTTGGTTTATTTTTAAGAAATCCAATCTATCTAGTATAAAACATCAAAAAAGTTTTTATAAAAATAATATTAATAAAGAAAAGAAGAGAAGAGAAGAGAAGAGAAGAGAAGAGAAGAGAAGAGAAGAGAAGAGAAGAGAAGAAGAAGAGAAGAGAAGAGAAGAGAAGAGAAGAAGAAGAGAAGAGAAGAGAAGAGAAGAGAAGAGAAGAAGAAAGAGAAGAGAAGAGAAGAGAAAGAGAAGAGAAGAGAAGAGAAGAGAAGAGAAGAGAAAGAGAAAAGGAGAAAGAGAAAGAGAAAGAGAAAGAGAAAGAGAAAGAGAAAGAGAAAGAGAAAGAGAAAGAGAAAGAGAAAGAGAAAGAGAAAGAGAAAGAGAAAGAGAAAAGGAGAAAGAGAAAGAGAAGAGATTTTTAATTCCTTATTTTATTTATTTTTTTAATACTTTGATTTGATTATTAAGTAACGACTTTGTTAAAAAATTAACTACCTATTTTTTATTAATACAAATTATACATATTTTTTAAAAATATTAATCATCACAGTACACGAAAAAAAGGATCATTCCAACATAACTAAAATGTTCCTATTCGGGACATTTGGTAGGACTGTATCCAATCTTCCTGTTTTATTATTATTGTTATATAAATTTTGACAATATACAATTCTAATCTTACCTTTTCTTTTCTTTCCTTTCCTTTCTTTTTTATCGTTTTTACAGTAATTTTTTTTCCCCCTTTTAGTCAATAGGAATATAAAGTTTCAGCATTTGAATAACTTTTGGATTAAATCTATAAGAACGGGAAGGAATATTACCATCATTTAATAGCCTTTCAATATCACTATCATGAATCGAATTAAAATAGTTAAGAAGTCTAGAAAGTTTCAGATAATATTTTGCCATTAAACTCTATTTTATTTGCCATTTGGCCCCGTGTTTACCCCGTGGGTAGTGAACTAGCTTAAAAGGCTCTAGAAATATTTATTGATAAGCTGAAAACCCGCATTAATTTTAATAGGTAGCCTAGACATTGAGAAATAATACTTCTAAATTTCATTTAATCAGAGGAAATACTTATTGACTCAGAGCCAAAAATACTAAAAAAAATATAAGTTGTTACAAAAGGGGTAAAAAATCGTTTTTGATCAATATCTTTTGAATACGGAGCTCTTACTACTAAATAAACATAAGGTAGGTAGTGTGAATAGAAAAAATATATCTTTTGACTAATGAAAATAGATAATTGCCTTCTTTCCCCACCTATCCTCGTATATTTTAGACCTTTTAAAAACCCCCAAAATTTTCAAAAACAATTTGCATCCCAAATCAAAAGTATCATTTGAGATGACATTGATATTTAATAAAAAATACCATATTTATAAGATGATAAATTATTATTTTGCATGTTTTAATATTTTTATGTCCCTATAATTTAGTCAAACAAATATTTCGTTATTATTAATTTATTTTATCTTTTATTACTACTATATAAAACTAATTAACCTCATATAAAGAACCATGACAAAGTTGGATTTTTTTTTGTTACAAATAATTATTTCCGTTTTTTTAAGATATAATTTTAAAAAAATTTCCATTTATTTTGAATATATATATTTTTATTTCAAAATCGATTTGAAAATAGTATTACTACATTATTAGCAAAAAAAATCTTGCCTATATTTGATCAAATTTCGCTGACTGGAAAACGAATATTTAATTTAGTCATCTTTAAAAAAAATTTTAAAATGGAATTGATAAGAAGGAGAAGGAGGGAAATTTTGACTTTGCCATGCTCATGATGAAATCACTGATATATATTAATTATATGCTATATTTTATTTAATAAAGGAAATTATGGTATAATTTTTTATTTAGGAAAAAAAAATTTTTCATCTTTATCATTTTATTTTTAATTAATTTTTGTAAAATTATATATAAAATTTATCTAAAAAAAATTGAAATATTTAAAAATTAAATAAAATATATTATCATTTTAATATTCGACGAATAATTTTAACTTAGAGATCTGGTATTTATTTTAAACAATAATGTTTTTAAGAAAATGATTTCAAATTATACAGAAGAAATATTACCCTTATATAATATCTTATCATTAGATCAAAGCGTATTCTTAGATAATAAAAGTTTTCTTAATGCTAGCCAAAATTGCACGTATTGGAAAGCTTACGATGTGCCTGGACTATATGTAAAGATTTTTTTCAATTTGGTTATCTGGTTAATGGGAATTACAGGCAATTCGATTGGACTTTACGCCACCTGGAAGGATAAGTCGAAATACATAAGGGTCATTTTGTTGAAAGCCTTTTATAGTATAAATCTAGTCAACCTGTATTTCATGTTTTTGTACCCTTTGTTGGAAAGCTTCGCGGAATATTACCAGTGGAAATTTTGTTATAGTTATGCTTGGAAACATTACCTGTCCACTTTACATTTTCCACTTGCAATGGCCTTTTCGGACCTCTCTTTCAGTATATGGATCATATTTGCACTTGCCGAAATGGTAGCCATATTATATCCTATTTCCTACAGAGAGCATTTTACTACACAAAATATCAAACTTATGATTTTAGGATGCTTCGTTTACTTATTAATCTGGTTTCTACCATCTGCTTGGTGGTTCCAAGTCATCAAGATAGTTAATATTTGCGATATGGACCCGAAATTAATTTTGCATTCGCGGAAATTTGTAGTCTTCAGAACATCGCGAGAAAAAAATACTTGGATAGCTTATGGGCTATCGCGGGAATTTATGACGACATTCCTGCCTCTAGCTATAATTTTTATCTTTAACATCTGGTCTTTGAAGCGAAAAAAATTTTTGCTAAAATGCAATAAACCTGTTCTCCTTACATCATTTAACATGAAAAGGATCACTCCGATGCCTCTGCGTGAAAATGATGGGAGGGGTGAAGATACAACTTCGCCGATCTCACACTTACAATTCAACGTTATTAATATATTTTATGATATGGAGATAAAGACGAATCGCTCCATAAAATATTATCAGCCAGACATCCACGCAAGTTACACCAATTTTAACAATATCCAGGAACTCAAAATGAAACGCAAATGGAAAGAATACAATATGAACAAAAGAATGTTTCTTATAAACATGTCGGAATATTTGATATTCCTATTTCCGGTGACTTTTTACATAATAATCGTCGACTTCTTAGAATCTAATACCTTATCTGACCACAAAGAATTGATTTTCAGTATTTGTACCTTAATTGAATATATGTATGTGTCCCTTACGTTTTATGTTAATTTCCTGTTTAACCCCGGTTACCGAAACGAGATAGTGAAGATTCTCAGGAAATCTGTTAGACGCTTCAGGATATAAAAATGAATATTTCATCTATATATATATATAATACTGATTAGAAATAGAAACTGAGTATATCGTTCATTTTTATAAAACTTTTGTGGTTTTAGCATTTGCAACAAAATGACTTTTACAAATGTTATTATAATGTGAAACAATTTTTTGGTTAAAAACTTCGTTTATATTATGCATCGAAATAGAAAAAGATTTTATCAGATCCCTGAGACAGATCTAAAAAACTAGATTTCCATATCCGATGCACGATTATCTCGATTGCCTATTCCTAATAAATACCATTGATGATAAGGCCAAGACACATATTTATCTGTTATTTATTTTCTAATTTTAGTTTTCAATTTTAAATACTTTATATTTCATTTTCCACAATAAACAAATATGATTATTAGTTCCTTTTAAAATCACCCCAAGAGTGAGGTATAAATCAAATTATTGATTTTTTCTATCGCTCTTATTAGTAATCTCCATAAGTTTTTTTTTATTTATGTGCATATGGTTACTGAAAGGTGTTTGATTAAATTTAGGTTTTCCATTCTTCATAATATACAATGCGTTTTTAATTGAATTGATACCCTTTTTTGTTTGAGCAATACGCCTATCAAGTCTAGAAATAATAATATAAAATTTTATAGATTGAGAGGGGGATAAATTATCAATAATGTTTAATGCAAATTTCATCATATTCTATCAACAGGAAACATCAACATCTCAAATTAATTTGAGTTAAATGTTGTACCAATAGATTCGCCCCAACTTGTTTTTTTTATCATTGAAACTGCAAGATACACCCTATTATTCCGCAGTACTGGTGGAGTTACTGTACAGTTTTTCATCCGTGAATTATATGATATGAACTAACCTCTGAGGATATTGTAGAGGTTGTGTTTGGTACGTAAGGCAATCTTATTCGTATCGGGGTCCTGGGCTTGTTTCTTTTTTAGACATTTCAGCTGCAGCCTGCAGCTCTTTATAGATGGTCTAATGTACGGAATGTCAAATACCAGTTTCCCGGGATACTTAGCGAATTGTTCTGTGGGTGCCAGGTCGATTTTCTTGCTTCAATAGTGTTTCAACGGAATCAACATCTTCTATAGGCTGTGCGTGGTCTATCCACCATACCATTTTTCTGAAGATCCGGTTGAATCAATTTTTGCAATCAATCGGTCCAACGCTTCGATAGACAGTTTCTAGGAAATTCTTACAAAAATCTTTTGGCTGTGTAATGTTTTTCTTGTCTTAAAATTTTAATTAAGCTCAAGTCATCTTTACTAAAAATCATTTTTTTTTAATTATCGTCTGCTTAAATGTAAAGTGACATATATATTTTTAGAACGCTAATTTTGTTCATTCATCCTTTATACTTTTTTTTGTGTATTTTTTTTTTGTAAATTTTATTTAGTCACTTTTATGCGTCTTAAAATGATTATTCGTTGTTTTATAAGTTATTTTTTTTCGTTAGAGTGAGTTAGAGATAAAACTGTTAAGTCTTAGGTTTCAGCCATATTTAAGCTTGTTCTTATAGTTTTGAAAGTCGATTTGATAATTCAAATAGAATCTTATATCGAGGCTAGATACAAGATTATGGGAAAGACTATCTAAGGCTAGAGACTAGTTGGAGAGCTAGAGCGATCGCCATAAGAGTATGCTGATTTATATTAATTAAATTCATAACATTAGAACGCTTTACCCTCAATAGCTCTAAGATTCAATTTGAATTATCAAATCGACCATTAAAGCTTCAGACAAAAATAAGCAGTGTATATAAAGCTGATAACGCCGACTATTATAATGGTGATTAACAGATAGAATTTTAACATAATTTGACTTTATACACAATTGGGACTAACATTGTGTTTGTAACTATTATTTATTTATACCAATGTTTATTTGTTATCTTTATCCTAAATTATAATGCCTGAAATTATTTTTGATAATTATATTGTTTATTTAAGGCTATATATAGTGCCAATTAATTTGGATAGTATAATATAATATTCTAAATAATTACTTAACAGCATCTACTTACTATAGATAAACGGCCGAAAGAATATGACGATTAGAGGCCTCAATAGTTATATTTTTAGAAGTTAGGCGGGTATAAGGGTAATATTTTTGGAGGAAGGCTTTGGTTTGGTCTCTGCTAAATTTTCTATGATGTGTAAGCTTTGCTTGTTTATATTTTAGCAGCACTTTCTATATAAAGTATACAATCTAAAAAAAAATTTTTTTTATCACATAATAGTCGGTGCTCAATATATTATGTGCCACCCTAATTCTTTTTATTCGCAGATTTCTATATAGTAAAAAAACATATGATAAAAACGATTATTTTAGTAAAATAGAATATATTTCTTGGATGAGGAAAATTGTAAGCAACACCCCCAAAATTTTCCTTTACTCCCATAAATATTTTAACTACATGCCTCCGAGAGTATACCCTTACCTCTCTCGAAAGTATATGGTGACAAATGGCTTGTATTCACCCCCCCCCCCCCATCTTCATGTAGACACTTAATCTTAATGAAAAATTTTAATTTGATAATGAAAATGTTTTTGAGGATAATTTTTTCTTATAAATTTATTGGGTTAATAAATAATGTGAGGAAAAAAATTGCTTTAATATTAAACGAGAATAGGAGACATACGAACCCCCCCCCCTTTCCATAAAAAATAAAACCTTTATATCTAAAGCTACTAATCATGAAACTTTGCAGAAAAATAGTTTAGCATAGAATTTAAAACCTATAAATAAATCAGGTAACAGAAAGTTTTAATAAAAATTTAAAAAACTCTGTCGTTTAGTTATGCCCTAGTATATCACTCAAGATCTAAAGGATAGTAGAATTTATTCTTCCCCTGAAAAAATCTTAGTTCTAGGCAGGGCTAACTGGCAATAGCTATTTATTCACATTGACATTATGAATATAATATTATATAAATTGTAATTCAAAATTTATTCAAAAATTTAATATTAGCGAAAAATCTAATAAAAATCAAAACATCGAAGTAGTATTCAAAGAAATCATAATTTAGGCTCATTCTGATTTTGATTCTTTTGTTTGGTAGTGGGTTTAAAGGGAAAAAAATTATTGAGAAAAAATGAAAAATTGTCAAAATTAGTTATGCCAGAACGAAGAAACATCATGTATTTAGCGCCTTACTAATTCTTTAATCAAATTCGCCTGCTACATAAAAAGTAACTGAATACGAACCAAATATAAACTATGTTATCCTTAAGCAATTAGACAAAGATCTGGAAGCTTCTAGGATCTTTATATATACTGTTTATATATCATTGTATGAATCTGATATTAAGAAGACGCTATCTGCCAAACATTTGAAAACACTAATTCTAAAGTTTAGGTCAATATGTTGCTTACAGAGTATACATGTTAGTTCAATCTACAATCCGTTTGGTATTCAGTATTAATAAGAAAGTTATTAATAAAATACGAAAATTACTAAAATTGACATAATCATAATAGGGAAGAATTTAGAAGCACCAAAGCAATTATAATAAAAAATATCAAATATGTCAAATATCTAAAAAAAACTATAATTATCATTATTATAAAAAATTGTTTTTATCATCTTTTAAAATATGAGACTCGATGTGGCTTTAGCTTTATACAATAGACTTGTGGCAATCTTAAATTGGTTATCAAATTGAGATGAATTGGTTATGTTTATTGTTGTTAAACTTTACTATAATTTTGGCTAAGATCTATATCCGGCCTTTTTAAAAGTCGCTAGCTATGGTTAAATTGTAAACAGTTATAGTAGCTTATTTTTTTATACTCATGATATAATGTTTTTATAAATAAAATAGAATTAGCTAAATGTTGATCCGATACGAATCATAGTGTCTTTGGGTCCCTTTTTTTATTTTATTTGTGTGTTCAATTTTGCTAATTCGATAAATTTTTATGAATATTTTACCCACTTTTTTTTTAGAATATAATATTTCCCAGATGATTTTAAGAATTAGAAAATTAAGGAGGGAGTTTTATCAATTTTTAAGAAATGAAAGCAAATTTTCGTCTAGTTATCAATATATAAGTATTATGAAAACAAAAATTTTACATAATCATATTAAAAATTGGGGAGGGGTGGTTTATGCCACTGATAGGACTATTAAACAATTGTCATGCAGTCCATTTTCGACAGTTATTAAATATCAATCACTCTATTTTCGAATACTTATTTATCAGGATTTTCTTTAACACCAAATTTAATTTTACGAAAAAGTTGTTTTTCGCTATGCCAAATATTCGTTAAATAAATTTACATAAAATGATTAAAACTAATTATTTTGATAACAACATCGATAAATTATTTAATACACCTTCAAACAATCATGAACCAAATTCTGAAGAATTCTTATATGATACCCCTTCAAACAAGTAAAATATAATGGATTATTTCCTGTCTAATTATTTTATCTCATTTAATTTTTAGCTATTATATCCACTCCTGATTAATTAAAATTGATGATTTTTAAATATTTAAACATATAGGCTTTGTACAGTTGTGACATGTACTTTTGCTTTTTCCACAATATTGTTATGAACTAATTTATACATTCATGAACAGAAGGCAAAAGATTATGAATGCATAAAATTTGGATTATTTTAAGACCTGGTTTGAATTTAAAAATTTTGTCAATAATCTTATTTTGCCTAATTTGGAAATTGTTTCAAAGAAAATATGAGTAGAAAATAAATGCTGAGTGATATATTATATTATTTTCCAACAAGTTAATTTATATCAGAGACCTTTAGAGATGAAAATTTTAGGCCCAGTTCTGATTTAAAAAATATGATTTTGTTTCAAAACTTAACCAGGATTTACGTTAACACAAAAATGGGTATTTAATATTTTATTCTAGCCTATATTTTTTTGATATGGTGCTAAATTTTTAAAAATTTTGGCTATATATTTTGTATTAGTTTATAAATAATATTAAAAATATAGATGTAAATTTAAATTTTTCTAATGAACTAATTGATTATTAATCTTTATATGAATGTATAAATAAATACACTAGCTGTCTCAATATTAATGAACAATATTGATCAATATTCCACGGCAGACTGAATCATGGACTGGAAGCAAATTGGCTTTGTGCAGTCTTTAAAATAATTATTATTTAGCTGACATAATTGAATCAATTTAAACTGGTACATTGATCTTAATTGATTATCATAGTTAGGCAAGTTAGTGCTATGCCAATATTAAATATTGGATTGGATGGGCACAGATATTTAACATTTTCAAAATATATCAAGTCAGGCCAATACCTGTAAAAATCAATCCAATCTTTTTACTTTTATTTTATTTTATGTTTTATATATATTTATATAGTTTATTATACATTATTATATATTTCAAAGGATTTTTTATTTATTTTTATAAAAATTGAAAGATACTAAAAAAAAAATTTTTAAATAATTTTTTATTATAATGGAAATGCAAAACCCCCTAAATTTATTTATTTAAATTGAAAATCTAAGAGGAACTAGTAACAAATAAAATAATTGAAATCGATGATAATGTAGATGACCAGCCATACATGAAAGAAATCAAGGAATTTTTAAAAGAATCTTTATATCTAGATGTATAATAACATATTTTTTATATTTTATCTAGTATTGCTTGGTTGGGTTGTGATTGACCCATTTGTTTGGGTGGTATATGATATTTTTCAAATCCCACAAAAGGTTGGGTTTGTATGAAACCCACTATTTTAAATATGTTAATTTTGTGTTTATTTAGAGAATTAATATATCCCCTGTGGATCTACTTGTATATTGGAGAAATAATGCTGAAAAGTATCCAACTTTGTCAAAACTTGCATGTAAATTTTTGACGCCTCTTGCAACAAATGTCCCATCTGGGTCTATCTTCAGTATGGGGGATATAGATAGCCCACATTGTAGTAGCTTATTGCCAGAAAATTTAGAGGCTCTCATATTTTAAAAAATCTAACATTATAATTTTATATATGAAATATTACAATTTTATAATTCATACCAACATATATATATTATTCAAAATAAAATGGATACATTATTAAGTAAATATATATATTCTTTATCTATTATAATAATTATGGTCTTAATTGTAGAAATAAAAATATTAAAATAAAATAAAATTTAAAATTCGATTTTTTGCATTGGAAATATGGATTCTTTAATGGCATTTGGTTTAAAGGCAGGTGGTAAAAAATTAATATGGATCGGTTTTGAACCAATATCGGATCAGTGAAAAATATATGGATCGGCATAGCTCTAATAATGGCTAGAAATCAGTTAATTTGGCTCAATCTACAGCTGTGTACACATAAAACCCACTAATTTTGGAAAAATCAAAAGGGATAGATGTGACAGTTATAATCTTTATCCTGCTAAAGAATTTAACTAGCAAATATACCTATTATGATGTAAAAATTACATTTTATATTTTTAAAAATATTATCAGGTTTATAAAAATAACATAATATAAAAACTATATTAAGTTTAAAAAGGAAATCAATAATTGTTTAGGAACACAGTTATATCGGCTAATGTAAAATTTTAATAGACTATCCACGATCTTCATTTATGGGATCTTAGCACCCATTGGTAGAGCTAACTTAAATAAAAATTGGAAAGGGTGTGGTACTTTAAGCTTTTTGGCCTTTGAGCTATTATGGGTTAATGTTTGGATTAGAGGAGAACTGGAAGACATAGGTGAAATCCAAAATAAGATGCCCTATAAACTGAGGGATATTTTGTAAAACCATCTGGTTGCCATCAAATAGAGATAAGTGAATGGGTTCAAGGGGCTTAATTAAGATTTTAGTCAAATTAATATTATGAGCCTTGAGATTTTACAGATAGATGTCCAAACTAATGGTCTGCAATTGGAAAACCCCACCCACTTGTATCTTTAAATTTTGTTTAACCTGCCCACTTTTAATAGTATGAACAAATTGAGAGTTTCAAAGGCTGCATTGCAAGTGCTAATAATGCCTCTTAAATGGCATCATGCAAATTGGTGAAATACCGTTTGGCGTTAGCAACCATTTAAAAAAACGCAAACAGGTTTGCTTTTTCAATACTTTTTATTCTTCGTTTTGTAATATTATATAAAATGTAATAACTTACTTATATCCTAAAAAGTAATATTTAGAAATTAATGAAATAAGAACGCAGACGATAATATAATTTTCAAAAACAAATCCTTTTTTTAGAACCTATTTAAAATATCGACGGATATTAATAAAAAGACAACCTCAATTTGAACAAGGGACGCATTACGTTTTTTTATTTAAAAATTACGACAAATCGTAAACCCTAATTTGTGCGCATTATGTTTAAAAATTATTTTAATGGCCGTTTTGGCTCTTTATTTATTATTTGTATGTATTTTTAATTAAACATATAATATACGATATTATGAAATAAAACTATTTTTTGATAAATTGAAGTCTGTTTCGCCTAAAAAAATACATTATTAAAAATTTACCTGCCTACGCCCGCCCGTTACTTTGGAAAAAATATTTTGCCCGCTACCCGCCCATTGTTAAAAATATTTTAGAAAACTCGATGATTACCCCCCCCCCCCCCCCCGAATTACGGGTGGGCTAAAAATGCGTCTTTGCAAATCTCTAGTCAAAACCTTTCTGCTATATGAGCAAAATCTGCAGGTTTGCATAATATTCTTTTGGTTATAATCTTAGTCGAGCCATTTTAAAAATGGACCCGAATCGGTTTTTTTATTACATTTATAAATTGTAAAATTTTATCTTATTTTTTTATTATGCCCATTTACAAACGAATTGAATAGTGTCGAAAAGTACAAGCAAAATTAAGTTATTAACGAAATTAAAATGCATATTTATATAATTTATAATGCCACGCCAATTTTTAAGGTAAATAGTTTTTTATTAATGCTTATTCTTTACTGGACATGCGAATTTGACAGTAAATTAGTTCCAACTAAGAAAAGCCTCTACAGCTTGGTAGATGTATAACGTGTTAATCAATCTGATTGATAGGTTAATAATAGAAATGACAAAATGATCAAATTTAATTTAAAAACATTAATAATTATTCCGAGTAATTTTAATATTCGATCAAATCGAATTGTTTATATTGGTTATCTTTTATACTATCCGAACATTCGACTTAGATTCGTTTTTGTATAGGTCTAACTTTATAATTAACAATAATTAAAATTATTTTTTAAAAAATAATCATATGATCATCAATTTAAAATCCTCGTGAAAAATTAATTATAATACTGATTCATCGGTAAAATTTTCTTATTTGACTGGTGGATAAATAAAATAGTAAAGTCTCATCATAATCCCTATCTCCTAGTTATATGCGGTTACGGCACAAAAAAGCTTTGCAAAATAAAAAAAATAATTTATTACATTTTCGAAAATATCGCTTTAAAAAAAATATATAAAAACTTTAAAAAAAAATTGTACACCTTTAGGTTAAGTATCAATTAAAGAGGAATTTTTATATAACGACAAAAATGCGTATTAAGGTTTTAAAATAATGTGTCATTGCTTGAGAATTTGATTGTTCTATATCCACATTTTGTCAAAAATTACTTTTTTTTACATAAATCAATTTTTTTATATTATATCATTCTATTTACATTAAAAATCCAAATGTTTATAAAATGTCAAATTAAATCCGATACTAGGTTAATCAGCTTATTGAAAACAATAAAAACTTAATTTTTTAAAAATTGCTCTCTTGTAAAATTATAAAAAGTGGAGATAGAATATTCTAATTCTCAGGCGAATGTATAAATGTTTTACGAGATAAAAATTTATAGAAATAAAACCTCTTTAAAAAAATCATTTTTTAAATGTTTTTCTGGTGGAGATTAAATCAATCCCTTCTACTAGTAGGAATGATTATATATATCGCTTGGAGTTGTTTTTTCTTAAAAAACTTCAAAATTTATTATATGTTTTTAACGAATAAATCACGTGAACCCTTCCCTTCATATTAAAATTAGCCAATTGGGAACCTTTTAACAGATTACCTATTTATTTTAAAAAAAACTAGGTTATTGAAGATTGGTTAGTGCAATACTTAATCTGAGTTCTCGATAATCCCAGGTAGAATTTCATTTCCTGAGAATTAATTTGCATAACGGCAAAGAGGCTTGCATGACCTGATATATGTTTTTTAAACTAATTTAAGCAATAATTGTAGTTTTATATTTTTCTCAAAGATATGCAGAGAGAGTTGTAATATAAGGTTTTGTAATTACCCCCCCCCCCACCCTCTCAACTTTTGGTGTAAATCTTTCTTTCTTTATTAAAAGTTGATATATTTATGAAAGTCAGGACAATATATTTCTATGTAGGATTATTCTGCACTATTTAGTAAACCTGACAATTTTACCTGTCATTCCTGGGTTCCATCAGCTGGTACACCCATGCCGGGCCTAATAATAAAAAGAATGGAAATAACTAAACCAACCCAGATACTAAAGTTTGCTCTAACAATAGACCGTTTTAAAAGAACATTTGATATTCATCAAAACAATTTTTTCGATTATGATGATATTCAGCTTTGAAAACATAAAATACACAGCTAAATTTAATCACCAAAAAAAAATTTTTATTAAAGCCTAGGGTAGTTTTTAAATATCGAAATCTGAAGAAATTTGAATACTTTATAACAGTTTCAAAATGGGGTAAATTATGACCCACCCAACCCCTCGCGTTATCTACCTTACTCTAGTGTTGTTAAACGGCTCGTTTTGAGCCGATTTCTAAAAACGGCTAACTTAATCATAACGCTCTTAATAAGGCTAAAATTCCTAACATCCTAGAACCAACAAACCTCTCTTTACAAGATGGTCTCAGACATGACGGTTTAACATACACCCCATGGTCCAATGGGAAATCCCTGATTTGGGACGCAACCTGTGTCTCTTCCTTTCCCTCATCAATAAATTCAAACCCTCTTACTATCGGGGAAAATAAAAAAATTAATAAATACTCAATACTAAATAACTTTATTTTTCAACCTATAGTCATTTCAACTAATGGCAATTTCTCATAATCAACATATATTTTTTTTAAATTTTAGCACGTAAAATTTTTAACATTACAAATGAAAAACGCGAATCTATTTTTCATAAACAAAAACTCTAATTAAAAATTTTTAAACATAATTATACCTGTTTTTTAGGAACATTTTTACTATAAGCTCTTTTTAGGGCCATCGATATTTTTAAAATATAAATTCACTCTAACATATATATATATATATATATTCTTTTTATTTTTATATTTTGTTTACATGTTTTAAAGATAAATGAATTATAAAAAAACTTATTAAATAATATTTAATCTGGAAAAATATTAGGCAAGCCTGAAGATTTTGCTCATAGAAGGAACAAAGGTCTAGACTAGACATTATATTATCGAAATCTCGAGGCTTATATAATATTTTTCTGGCTAAAATATTGTTAGCCGTTTAAAAAAATCGGCTCAAATTAAGCTGTTTAACAAAACTACCTTACTCAGTATTTACCAAATTTCCAGGCACCCATAAAAATTTAAAATCAAATTACAAGAACAAAAAGCAGAAGATAGTTTATTCTTTTAAACATAATAATTTCATATTTTCATTTATTATTTAAAAAATAATTTTTGGATCTGGGATGGGAGATTAATTTTAATCCTATTCTAAATAATCGTTTGAGAGGCTATCAAAACATTTAAAAATTTAATTTGAAAAAATATAAATATCGTTAATCGCTAAAAAAATTGCTAAACTTTATCATTCGGTTTTCTTAAAGTTTTAAAAATTTTAGAAAACATTGTTTTCAACGTAACCTAAACAAACAAATCGATTTTTATATTACATACAAACAAAAGATTTTATAAAGGTTAAGCTCAATTTACCAACGTTGCACATTCTTATTCAAGTTCAAATTTTTATGTTTACATTTTACCAGTTGTTAAGAATAACTTTTCAAATGAGCATTTGAAGGTTTTTGAGCAAAAATCTTTGACGATAAATAAAATCGAAGATTTTTTACAAATATTTGCGATTTCATCATAAAAGATTTCTAATGAGTAAAATCACAAAATATTTAATTGTGCCATAACTGATAACCCCCAAAGCATTCTGACGTTTGTGAAATTGAACATTTGATAGTCAAAAAAAGTAAAATTATACATATAATAGTTATAAATTTATACGTGAGGGTAGTTTTAAATTCAATATATATTATACCTAATTAATAGAAATAAAAGCAAACCATAAAAAATTTTTAATGCGTAAACGTTTCAAAATATCCAAATTTTTGGAACGATATTTTGCAACCCACTATTTTTAGTTTGCTATCTTTTAACTCCTTGCGCTCAGGCGTTGGAACGTTCAGATATGATCTCAGCGGTAGAAAAAATATAGGGTATATTTTATTTGTAGGTGCGTTGTACTATATTGTGGGAAGAATTTTTGTCACTTGTTCAAAACGTGGAAGATGGCAAAATTATCATACATTATGCAAGGAATATATTTTATGCATGATGGTTTTTATGAATAATTATAAAAGCTAAATCAGTAACTGATTAAATTATTTTCTTTAATATATACAGAACGACGCCATTCCAAGCCTCGTCACCAAAAAGAGGCGCTCGAAAGAGCGATATGAGTAGCGGGGTATTTTCCTTGGCTTCTTCTTATGCCCTCGAGGAAGACGAAAATATCGACAAAGAAGGTGGCGATGATTTTTATAAGGTGGTTTACGATTGTCCTAATAAATTTGTCCCTTTGGTCCCCGTCAAGATGCGCAAATCTCGTTCACTTTTATGCCTTGAAGGTAAGAATAATAGGGAGAACGTAAATGATGACGCCTCTCTCATAAATAGGAATTTGCTGAACCAAAATTTATCTACCGAACCATCTTACGACCTTCACGAAATCAAGGCGCGCAATACATCACGCGAAAGCGAGCCCCCAAAAATTGATAATACCAAATCAGCCCGTGCCAGTTTTCCTCTTAATTTCGCCGTTTCATCTCACGACCATAATTCAAAATTATCAAGTCCCAAGCCTAGACCCACTTCTTTAAAATTCCACCACTCGGAACATCCCATTTACTGCGAAACTGACGATTCTATCCGAAACCATTTTCTAAATTTTTTACCGCCTCTTCTGAGTAACGGAAAAAATTCTCAAACGAATTCCGACTCATCTTTACCCTTCAGCGAATCTTATCATATTGCCCTGACCGAGGCCAGGGCTGACTTTCAAGCCATAAATTCCCGACTCACCTTACTTTGTGCTTCTTGTTTGGAATGCGATAACGACGAAATACCGACGGAACAAATATCCGAAACCGGTTCTTATTTTTCGATTTTATATGGAAGCTTTTGCGAGCTCGTCGGGAGTTCGTTACAAGGGCTGGAAAAGTTAAGCCACTGGGTCGCCCTTATTTCCCGTGATGACCAATCTGAACATATTGTTGATAAATTCAGTAAATCGAACATTCAGTTGAATAGCGGGAAAAGGGCTAAGCAGCAGCCTACGAAAAAACTGGTAGACACTACGAGCCCGATTACGAGAGCTATCAAAGAGATTAATGGCGCACTTGCCATAATGGAGACGAGCATTTCCCTGGCCAGAGCCCTGATTGATCATTATGGTCCAAAAGCTGAAAATTATTTTAAAAGGAAGGACGCTAGGAAGAGTCTTAGGAAAGTGGTCAAAGATACATTCGCTATCAACGACGTTAGCATGACCAGCAAAGGATGGGGGGCAGTTAAAAAAGACATCGCCCGAGAATTATTCGCTTCTATCAGCAGATCAAAATTCGGTAAAAATAGCAAGGAATTAGTACACCATTTTTCCGCTATTAAAACTGACAAAACGAAGGAACAATTCGCTCCCTCGAATTCGTTCGAGCTTATATCCTCGCGAGAAAATTCCAAACTGTGTCGAACGTTGGCCAAAGCCATCCTTATAGTCAAGAGCGTCCTCTCCGATCTTCTCCTCAATCAATTCGACCTCGAATTCTCGATTCCGGTAAACGTCTCCTTAGCCAATCTAAATATTTCCCGTATGACTAGTCGCCCTTTGCCCATTCCCCCTACCAAACCATCTCTTTCTCTCTTTCCCCTGAGTACTTTTGAATCAATTGACCATAGCCCCGCGAACGCCTTTAGACCCAGTTCTAACCCCGAAGTAGTATTCGATCAAAACGCTTCTAATGACTATACATTTAATCAGCGTATACAATCCACGCTTTCCGGTACAGATTTTGTCGATGATTCAAAAAACTCAGAAAAATCGCCTATTTCTTCTACCCAAGCGACCCTTGACATATTAATAAATCAATTAACCATGAAAAATTCGGACCTAAGTACCCTCTCGGAGACACTTAAAGGCGTCATAACGACCTTGGCTCAATTGCTACTTTCTTTACGAGGAAGGGGGGACGCTAATATTTCTGAGGCCGTTACCTCCTTGACTTTAGCCATCTTAAAACACGTCGAAAGTATTCGAAATTCGGCGTTTTGTCAAGAAGACGTCATGAAAAGTATACAGGAAAATGCCAGGTTTTTTTTAATACAATTTTTATTCATTTTACCTTGCTTACAAAGCTGATTTTTTTAGCTTCGCTTTTAAATATGATATAGTTATCCATCTAAAAATTTAGGACAATTATATCTTACATTATAGTTACCAAAAGCAAAAAAAATGGCCTATTCATTAGATTTATTACCCGAAGAAATCGCCTAACCAAAAATATTTTCGACTTTTTATAAAAATATTTTGTATTAATAAATATCGAATCCAATACCCTAAGCTCCCTTGATTTCTCCGCCGATGAGACTAAACGAAAAGCTTTGGAGGATAACTTGAAACTCATTCGCGAAATCCGCTCCCGCTTTACGCCCATTCAAAATGCTTGCGGGTATAAATTCGATCACATATCCAAGCAAATCATGGATAACTTATCGGGACAAGTCGATGCGCTATCTGGTATCGATGATCTGGTCGAGGCCATGAGAGAAATATGGAGGTCGGCCACATGCCTCAAAGACGCTTCCTCTTTAGCCACATCGGCCATCGTCTCTTCCCTAAATGCCCTTTTACATATTTAGCGCTTAAATCAAACGTGAATCTTATTTTTGTATATTTTTAAAATCTCAATTATTTCGATGAATAATAATCTCATCACCCAACTCAAAATCAATTTAGCCAAGTCAATCAATCTCCTTACCCCTCTTGAATTAATGTGATCAACAATTAAAATAAATCAAACTCAAAAAAAATCATATTATTATAGCCAATTTTAATTATTTTCTTTTTTTTTCAATTCTGCATTTTTTATTATAATAGTGGGAGTAAGTGGCGCAAATCATATTTCGTCTATAATTTTGCTTCCCAACTTATCTCTAAAAATGAAATTTCTCGCATTTAATAGAAACAACACAATCATTCCCAATTTTTTTACATATATTTATAGTAATATATATATTTTTTTACTAAATATAAAATTTATAATATATTTTGTTTGCCAAAAGAAGAATTGGCGCTTTAAAAAAAAAATATGTATCAAATTTTCCGGTTCGGTTTATATCTCTCGACTTGGGTTCTAAAATTTTAATTTTAAGCTCGACCAGCCCGGGTTTTAAAAATGTTTTAGACCCGACCCGGGTATATTTAAAAAATTAGAATCCCGGTTTAGGGCCGGGCCTGCATTTCTCTGGTTTCTGCTTTATTTTATTATTTTATAGAATCAATCCCTTTATACTATTCTTCTTTTTTTTATAACTAGTCATTATATTTTTTTTAAATTTAATAATTTTAAATTATCATTTATTTTTATATTTAGTTTGATTTTGAATAAATATTATCATATTGTGTTTTTTTTTTTGAAAAAAGTTAAAATTTATAATTCATAAAAAAAATAACGAATTTATCACGTTTTTTTTATAAAAAATAATTAAAATAAAGATTATTATTATTCTCTCTTCATTGTTTGTTGCTCCTTTTCTTCTTTTTACTAGACGGCGAGAACTATAGAGAACTTTACTAAATTGAGTGGATAATAAGTAATATTCAAATTAAACAATTTTAACCGTAATGAGAATTATTTATAAAAGAAACGCACTTAAAATTGTAAAACTAGAATTATTTCAAAATATTCTCTCAATTAGTGATAATGCAGTACTTTTGTTCATTATAAACCTTTTAGGTCTGCATGCCTGATTCCAATATCATCAGATTGGCGCTTGTCTTGTCATTATTAGTATATTTATTTAAGCCAGAGTTTATTTCAATCTATTTATAAGAGCTATGTGATTCGCACAATTAGCTGTGATAAAAAAATAAATATATAATATATTCATTATTTTTATAAAAACCACCAATCAAAATCCGGTTATTCTTAACCAGTTTGCATGATAATTTACTATACAATATTAGCTAACTCCAGTAGGCAATAATAAAAGATAATAGGAGAACCAATGGAAATAGGACAAAGCTGAAAATGCATGAAGAGTTTTACAAAATCAATTTTTTCATGCTTATTTTTTTTATAACTCCTTTAGGAAAAATGTATTATACAAAACAAAAATTTTAAAAATAGTATTAAATTTTAAAAGAAATTTTATGATTGATTGTTAATTGATTAATAGAAATGTGAAAAAAAAACTTATTAAAATCAAAAAAAAATTGTGTAAATAATGGGGGGAAAATAAAATAAATATATGTAACCTATCTAAGTTTACAAATTTTTATATATTTTTTAAAGTATTTGTTATTTTGATTGTAATAATAATAATATCCTAATCTAACCTTTATCTCAAATGTTGCAACTTGTGGAGTATTCGAAAAAAATACGTGATTTTTTCCATTCAAAAACTATGCTAAACATGACAAGAACAAAATAATCTTACTTCTTTTTTTTCCTCCGGTTAACAAAAAAAAATATATATATAAGATAAATAAAAAAAATTTTGTTTCTATTTTTTCATTGTCACCAAAAATTGCATTCTTTATGTTTTTTTTCTAGCAATGTGCTATTTGAGTGCAATTTTTATAAATTTATAAATCGGATTTTATCATGTTTGGAATACCTATCTTATGAATTGTAGATGATTTTTGCTGTTAACCTTTAAGTCATTTATAATTTATTTATATAAAATGGAAAATCTTATATTAAATTATATTAAGTTTAAAAGTTTATGGTAAATATTGTCTTAAATTTGTAGGGTATTCCAAATTGGAATACATTTCCAGTAAAATCAGATTTTTAAAAACGCGCTTAAAAAATGATTTAAAGTTGAAAAAATAACACATTGACGCGTGAACATGTATACAAAAAAAAAATTTCCACACCACGCCTAATATTATATATTTTTTTATGAAAATATGCAGTTCCGAGTTAAAATTTAGAGGTAAGGATCCTGATTCTAATTTTTTTGCCCTATTGGCCTTAGACCGGAACTGGACCGTCTAACTGCCGGATTCGAGGGTCATCGGGACTGGGTTTTTAAATTAATATTTAAGTTTGCCATACTATTTTAATTTTACTAAATTTTATATTATTTTAATAGTGCTATTAAACGGTTTGATTTGAGCCGATTTTCAAAAACGGTTGTCTCAATAGTTTAGCCAGAAAAATATTGCCCTTAACATTGAGAATTCGCTAATGGCTGTCCAAACCTTTATGCCATACATGAGAAAAATCTTCAGTCTTGCATAATACTTTTTCTGAATAAAAGTATCGAGTTCATTTATAAAAATCGAGCCGTCTTACAACACTTAGCACTCTTTCGAGATTAGTTTAATTGTTTTGGCCTACAAGTATGCAAAATAAGCTGTATTTTAATTTTATATATTTCCCCATATAAACTTCACCGCTAATTCGCGCTAACTGAATTCAGGGTTAAAAAAGGGTGAACATTTTAAAAATTACCCCCTTTTATAAGCCTATAAACAAATTTCTAAAATTTATCTCCCGAGTACTTTTCTCCGGACATTTCGGTCCGCCATTTGTTTAATAAGAAATAAAAATTTAAAGTTTAAATAAACCCTTTCAAAATTAATCCACAAAAATATTGAACAATATGGTATATATGTATATAAATTAGTAACACTTTTGTTAGAACCGGTTTCTCGAAATTTGTAAAAATGAATTCTTCGTTTTCGATTTCAAACTCTGGTTTTGACTTTGAAAATAACAGTATAGAAGACTCCACCTTTAAAGTTTATGTATAATTATCTTAGTTATGCCCACTAGGGTAAACTTAAATGGTAAGATCCTAAAAATTCTTAGACGGGCTTGAAAATGACAAAACCTGGGCCGAATTTTATTTTAACCAATTAACCGGTTAAAAACATATGATAGTTCGAATTCCGGACATGGTTGTCCTAGGCAAAAAGACTCGGGTGAAATAATCCAAGATATAAACACAAAAAATGCATCAGACAAAAAAAAATATTCCAATCTTCTTTTTAAGGATATTTTTTCATCTTCTATAATTGAGATATTTTTTCCCGGATATTTTTATCGTGGATTCGCTAAAGAATGATAGATTTTTTTAATATTCATTTGTCTTTTTTAATCTCTCTTTTGAAACCATTGCCAAATTTTTTTTAAAAAATCTGTGGACTTAAAATAGGCAACCTTTATAATCAGTAGGGGGTGGGGTCGACTTCTGATAATTGTATATGGTCATGCGATTTTGAAATTTCCATGAAATTTTTTTTTATATAGATACAGGTTTAGACAAAATTCTTTTCCTTTGACTCATTGACGACAACTTTTAATATAGCATTTTTTTGGTATTGTATATTATAACAAAATATAATTATTTTTTTCATAGACATTTTAATCTAGGCAAAGTTAAAATAGACAAGACAAGCTTAATAGATTTTTTTTATTATCATTTTTTTATAAATAAATAATCTATGTAAAAAATGTCATTAAATATTATATAAAATTATTATATATATTATATAAATACAATACAATATAAAATAAGATTGATTGTTTGTATATACAATAAATACACTTGATTTGCCCTCATTTAGTCCACTTCAAACTGTAAATCTTTGCTGTCACTTTCATAATATAATTATATCTTAATTGTAAATTGTATTACTTCACTGAACCCATTATGAAAAGAAAATAATTACATATTTATTTACATAATCAATCATGATAATAATTTGAATTTCATAATTCATCATCCCTTTCATAAAAGTGACAGCTAATTTTGGGTCATTTAAAAAATAAATCTTGTTATCAAAAATTATTTAAAAAAAACGATTATAGACAATGCTTTGTTGGTCCAGAATTGGAGTGTTCCACACGATATTTTCAAAATTTTTGATTATTTATTCCCAATACAGTTAAAATATATACATATATAAATAAAAATTAGATTAAAAAAATTTAATTTTTGCCAAAGTTATAGCTCTGTCATAATTGATCAATGAGGTTTCCTATATTTGATTTTAAACTTTAATATTGATTTTCTCATTTTAAACATTTGCGCAAGTGGAGCACTCCAATTTTAGGCCGACGACTTTATCTGATACGTCGGGTTTAAGCAAAAGATATTTTTCTCATAATTTTAGATTGGAATTAGTGAACCAATTTATGTAAAATATATATAGTGTAATTTGTTACATTTTTACAAGATCTATAACTTTTCATTGTTAGTGTCATTATAAGAGGTACCATGCACTGCCAGACCTAGTTTTTTTAAATATATTACGTTTATTCTTAATTTTTATAGCTAATAAAGAGAGATCTAAAATATGCTAGGCAAAATTTTTAGACCCAGGTCTCTGATTGTTATATTTAAAAAATTAACAGACCAAATTTAACTTATAACTGAATCACTTATATAAATGTCCTGGTCGAAAATACCCCTGGTAAAAAAGAAACACTTGAAGAAAAAATAACCAAATTTTAGAAATTTTTTTAAATACTTTTAAAAAAGGTAATTCAAAAAATTTCATCATTTTATTAAGCATTTAAAAAAAATTTTAAAAATTGGTGTATTTTTGTTCTTGGGTATTTTTGTCCTGTACACTTTTGTCCGGGGCACTCATGTCAGTGATTCCCTGTAACGCTACCATTTTGAAAATTCGCATTAAATTATTTTTTTTAAGGAATATAACAAGTAATTGGAGCAGTAACTTTTTAATAATATGTAGCTGTAATTTTTTAAAAAATAACTTCACTAAAACTTTTTTTTAATTTATGTAAAAAAAAAATTTTTTTTCGCAAAATTTAATTAATTGAGTCATAAAAATATGACATAATTTGAAACAGGATAAAATGTAATTAATAATGCATTAAAATTTAGTAGTTGTTGTTATTACAAAAAATTAAATTACCGTAACTAGTAATTTCTTAAAAGATTTAACTACGTAAAATGCACAGCGCCTGCGCATTATAATTAGTTAAATATTTATTTTTATTCCATGTTTTTTTATGGTGGTTCTCAAATCCAGTTTTATGCTGATTATATTCAATTTAAGTTATCTGGGATAGAGGGGTCTCTAAGACACTAGTTTATAGGGGTCTAAGGGTAGGATTTACACCAGGGATACCGATATTAGGAATTTTCGTGCTTTTGAGGTTGATCCATTAATTGACACGGTAGTACTATATTAATTTTATACCCTTGATAAATGAAATTGGCAAATTCGCATTAATTTTGCTATTGTTAAAGGGGGGGGGGCTATGTTGATAAGATTTTTTATAATTTTTTATCTTACATTTTTGTAGAAGATATGTTAAATCATATATATATTAATTAATAATTATTGAAGAAGTTCAACTTAATGAAACTGGTGTGATTAAAAAAAATAAAACACGTTTTAAATTACCCACTGTAATTATACAAAGAATAGGTTTTTTTAAATTTAAATTATCGATTGTAATTATGGCAAGAATGTGTTTTTTATTTAAATTACCCATTGTAATTATACCAAGAATGTGTTTTTTTATTTAAATTACCCATTGTAATTATACCAAGAATGTGTTTTTTTATTTAAATTACCCATTGTAATTATACCAAGAATGTGTTTTATTTTCCAATTTTAAATTATATATTTATAATATAACAATTAATTAGGGAATTTAATTTTGTAAAATGGTGTTTAATAAAATAAAATTATTTAAAAGAGCACTTACCTCAATGCATTGTTCATATATTTTGTGTTCTTAAAACATTTTTAAAACAAGTAATATCCTTATTTTAATTAAATTTTAAAAAGGCTTAGCAAAAAGAATTATTCTTATAATTACATGTATTCGTGTGCTTAATTAAATTTTTATATTTTATTTGTTCTAAACCTAATTTATTTTTTTTATAAAACATTTTAGCCAGTGGTGTTAACCATATTTTAAAATTTTCGACTCAATTATTATAAAATAAATTGAGTTGGATTTAAGTTCCCCTTGTTCAGATGTGCCCCGTTTAGTGTAGATCAACTTTAAAATAAAGTGAAACTGCTTTTTGATTAAGTTTTGCAATCAGATTGCTTTTATAAAGAAACCTTTTCTTTAGTTGAGTTTCAAACGTTTTCTGAGTAACTAGATACGTTAGACCTCTAATGGTTTATCTATGTTTCAAATTATAAAATTATTTAAGTTTGCCCTGGACGAATTACGGATAAAAGTACATAGGACAAAAAGACGTTGGACTCAATTTTTTAATGATTTGTTTAAAGTTTTTTAAAAAAAAGGTAATTTTTGAAATGTTCCCCTCTTTAAGCGTTTAATATTTTTTTTTTAAATTGTGATATTTTTGCCCGGGGTACGTTTGTCTACTAAACAATAGCTCAACCTTAACGTTTAAGAGTAATAAATCAGCTATTATAATTATTTTTGATTTAACCGTACCCAATTTTTCTTATTCATTAACGTCGTTAGTAGGGTGAGGGCTCACAGGAGTTCGAGCCCCCTGAAAAATTTAAAGAGCCCAATCTTTTAATTTTTTTTTTCAAAAATATTAGCTAAAAAAGAGGTCATTTTAAAATTATTGGCTATAAAAAAGTCATTCTAGAAAATATTATCAAAAAAAAAATTCAGGTAGGTTAGTGATGCTACATCTTATTTTGTTATCACATTTTCCTACCACAAGTCTATTTCACTCTTTTTTTATGTTTCCGCTACTAAATTTTAAGAGTATCAAAGCGACAGCCTGAGACATCGAGTATTTTTGTTATATAATAAAAAGTTGATTGTAATTTGATGTTGACAGTTAATTTTTTTTAAGATCTTTTATTGATTTAATTCTTGATATTAATTGTAGTAATATTCTTATTTTGCTAATAACTTTTATATAATATACTGTGTTTACCAATCGGATTAAAGAATACACTTAAAAATAAAGAATTACATATTGGCTTGAACTTTAGACCAAATGCTTACAAAAGTTTGACAAATATCATGCTAAGAATTGCGTCTTAGTAGGAGTTTATTATATGAAATTTTTGGAAATATAACTTGTTGAATTTGGACCGATGGGTCCCCCAGTCTGAGTGGGAAAAATACAGTCCGGGATCGTGGGTCCGTGATGCTCGATGACGGGATCCAGGGGGCCGGGTTTTATCAATTTCGTCATGGAATCACTCGGACAACGTAGTGGAAATATTATTTTCAAAGTTTATTAAAGTCGAAGTTGCAAAGCAAAAGTAAAAAGAAAATCAAAATCATCCAATAATTAATCTAAAAAAAAATGTATTTAAATTACACAATTAAAAAAATATCTAATGGTCAAGAAAAAGGTATTTTTCCAACCTTTATAATTTAGGTTGTTATATAATCGCGATACAATTATTCTTGAAACTGGTTAATAAAAATAAGGTATAATATCAATTTCATAACAACAAAAAAAAAGGAAGATGGGAAACCAAAAGAAACACGTGGAGAAAAACGTAAAGAAAAGAAATAAGTTATACGGGACAAGTGGGGGAGATAGAACATAATACTCCTCCCCGCTTAAATACGACTACCCCGGGCGTCTGCGCCGATTTAATTCCCTAGTCGAAAAAAAACCGGCATCGCCGCACTGCTGAGTTAGAACGGAGTTAATTATGAAGGTAAACCCTACCTTAAGTCAATAAAATAAACAAAACGGCATTCGCCGCACCACTGTGTCAGAGCGGATTTTATTACGAAGGTTAACCCTAGCTTAATTCCAAAAGAAACCAAGACGGCATTCGCCGCACCGCCATGTTAGAGCGGATTTTAATTTAGAAGGTAAACCCTACCTTAATTTCAAAAAGAAACCAAGACGTCATTTGCCGCACCGCTGTGTTAGAGCGGATTTTAATTACAACTAAATTTGAAACACGTGGAGGACATAAAAAAAAAGGATTTGTTACATAACAAGTGGATGACCACAAAAAAAAATTCATATAAAATACAAATAAAATGATAAAGAAGAAAAAAAATAAATAAGGGTGTTTTATGGAAATACAGCATTCTCCTCCCCTCTTAAATTCGGCTACCCCGGGGAGGGGGTCTAAACGGTTATGTGAATGTGGGTGCCTCCTCGTATTTTGGTGGTTTTTTTGGTTCTTCGTCTCGTCCTTTGGGTCGGGGAATCTGAGAGTTCTTTCTTTCCCTTCGTGAGTGAGCTGGTTGTGATGGATTTGTAGCCTTCTGGAACAACTTCGTACGGAGTGGTGTGGACATTCAATTTGGATTTGATGACCTACCAATAGATTTGGAGAGTTTTGTTATGAAAGTCTACGATTACTTTTTAATATATACTGTCAGAACTGAAGACCTTAATGGTTTTGTGAATTCACTGAGCTTGGTTTTAAACAACTTTTTTATCACTCTAAAACACGATGGCTTTCTCTATTTCATTGTTTCCTATTTCTTGAAATGTATGAAGCATTAAGAAGCATATTTGTGTTTGCCCATTCCTTGATGTATGTGTGTTTGATAAAAAAAATAAAATTAGTTGAAAATTTTACAGTTATTGAAATGTTAAACCATTTAAAATCATAACATTTGTTAGCTGAAAGAAAAAATGAAACTTTTTTTCCATTAATTTGACAAAGGAGACCTATTTTACTGCCTTACATTCAGGTCAAATTATTATTATGTTTATATGAGCCATAAAAAACAAGAACAAAATACTATTAAATCGTCTCTGCCAATTGAAAAATTTAGCAGGTAGCGGAGACAGTTGTCCAGCTCATCCAGACAAGATAAAGTCTGCCATAGCATCCATACAGAGCAAGAAAACTAGTATATGCACGGGCAACTTTTAAATTTAGATTCAAAGTAAAGAAAAATTTATGTGGGTTCGGTTCGGGTTTGGTTCAGTATGAGCATATTAGGTAAACAATAATTTTTATATATTCAAACTATAATTAAAAAACTATACAAAAATTTTATATTATTTAAAGAAAAATATATTTAAAAATGCAAAGCTTAATCATGTATAAATTAAAAAAAAAAATTTTTTAGACGTATTAGCATCATTCAAAAGTAGTTCGCTCATTCTCAATCTTTTTGCTCAAGTATGTATTTCAAATGTGAAAAAGATCTTTCAACGTTAACCTATAATAAATATATATATATAAATATGATAAATTAACTTGGGCAATAACAGCAAATAGGATTTTGGATGAAATATATAAACTAGGGTCTGCAGCTTAAAAGCCAAAAATTCAAAATATTTTCTTTCATATACAATCTTTAAAAATTGTCAAATTCAGTAATTATCGTTTAATACTTTTCTCTGCAATCGCTGGCAGGGTATCAATGACCTTTACAATCTCGGGGCTCAAAAATAAGATTATTTTTAAAATTACTTTTCTTTTTTTCTAGCTTAAGATTATCAAAATTACTATTAATTTAAAATTCAATTTTGATAGGGTTCTTCATATTTTTTAGAGGGCTAGTACCCCTGCGCCTCCTAGTGACGCTATTGATTGTTGGACCTTATTTAAGTAATTTACAATTTCTCATGCCTTTTTTTAGTTTTATCCATAAATCATCTCGAACAATAACTTCACTTAATTTATTATCATCAGATAAAATGGGCGTGGATAGGGTTATAATCCGATCCTATAAATTAACAAGATGTCTTTTTGCGCAAATCTCACTAAATAACATCTATAATATTTAAGAATTTATACCAGGGGCGTCTTAGCCTATACAATATCTGGGGGCTCAACTAACGCGCCCCTCCCATACCCTCAATTTGCGGGGCTTCGACCGGGTTTTATATAAATATATTAAACTTTTTCAAAATTTGCTATCTAAACAATTATTCTGAATTTCATATTTTGTCATTTATTATATTTTGCATACAAAATAAACTAACCTAAATAATTAAAACAATCAAGACATATCTAAAAATAATATTTTTTAATACAAAATCTATTTATTACCTTACAAAATATTTTCGATGGTTGATATAAAAAAAATTTGCGTCTAAAGAATTACAAATGATAAAAAAGATTAATTAATTCATACATATGCCTCATTTGATAATGGTTTTAAAACCACGTAAGGCTATATAATTTTTAGCAACTTACATTGACAAAAGGTCATGAAACTATTATAACTCTCCTCACTGTTACCATTTTAGACAATGTTTTATAGAATGGACTAATAAAAAAAAATTCCTAGGCCTTACCAAATTAACAATTCTTGAAGAGAATATAAACGACCAATCCTAATAATAAAACTATATGGTAATTAGAGCTTCCTCTTAGATGACATGATGGAAGCTAGATAAGTAATCGAGAAAATTATGGTGAGATATTAAATTTCTAAAAGATTTTCTTCCATTTTTAATGATATATAAACGACTACACAGTTGCCCATTATTGCATATCTAAAATATGCAATCATATGCTCTCAGCAGCTGTGGTAATAATCTTAAATTACATAGCCACACAAATAATATATCTTGAAAGCAATTAAAATTATATATTATTGTGGCACCATCTCTAGTTGGTATATTATATCTTAAAATAATGGTAGTTTGTAATAATATCGAAAATATATTCGTATTAAAAATTTAACTCAAAACTGTTTTTCAAAGAAGAGAAAAATCGCTATCCTAAATAGGTAAAGAGAAGAAAAGATATTTAATTTACATCCATTGTGGGATGAATAATAAAATGTTTAAATATAATAATTTTTAAAATAAATAGATGGCGTTAAATAGGAAAGCAAATTGTTACTTATATTTATTATCAAAAGCATTGATTAGTAAAGTTTTAAAATGAAAATAATTTTAGAAAGAGACATGATAATTAAATCTAAAAATCAATATTATAGTTGATTAGTGATGTTAAACTCGGCTAAATACAATTAAATTTGTTAATTTTCAATTAACAAATGATTATATTAATTTAAATAGGGTTATATAATAATTTAAATAATAAAAGTCAATTAAGATTCAACTGTTAATGCTAAATTAATATTTAGTGAGTGATATTGATATATTTTTAACATAGAATTTGATCGCAAACTGACATAGTGAAAATATAATTTATATGTGTTAATCTAAACTAATAATTAAAATCATTTAATAAAAATATATATAGTATTATTTAAATAAATTTAAAATATTTTAAAAAAATCTCATTCAAATAATTAGTATTTGTATTTAAAATAATTTACAAATATCTTAATATATGATTTTAAATATAAAATTCACTGAATAGGATTGAATTCGAGTTTAAAAAATTTCCCATATTCAGTTCGGGTTTTTAGAAATTTTTAAAAAAGGGTTTCGGTTCGGTTTGAAAATTTTACTCTTGGTTCGGTTAGTACTCCTTCCCTTACCCAGGGTCAAAAATGAATTCACTGGATTCAAACCTCCCTCAAAAACAGATACCTAGACCCTAGGAACATTATGAATTACACGTTTTTAATGATATTGGTATTACCTTCAAATATTTTAAAATTATCCATATTTAATTATAAACTATTAAAAAAAGTGAATGAAAAAGAATTATATTTTGGAACTAAAATAATTAAAACTTACCTCATTTACAATAAATGCGATGCATTATTATAGTATATTGTTTGGCGTGAATATGCGTTTACTGATAGAATGTCTAAGCCAGTAGTGTAAGCAGGATTTTATCATGGGGAAGGGGGGGGGGGGGGGGTTGGAACCTTCCATTTTTTATAAACACTCAATTTCAATTGCTTATATATTAGGCTATGTTAAATTTATTTTAAATATTTGCATTAAACAAAATTTTTAAGAGTATTTCTTTAAAGATTTTATTTATTATATAAAAATACTTTAGCATAAATAACATTCCATTATTTTATCATGTATTTATTTTTATTATTGTTGGAATTGAATTAGATCCACGTTTTATTATAGTTAGATAATTATATTACATTTTATATTGGTTATAATTTTATTTTATTTTCTTATAATAATTTACATTTTATTTTTCAAACAAAAACAATTTCTCTTTATATATCTTTTTTTAAACAATAAAAATAACTAATACAAATTGATATTAAAAAAAATGTAACGTTAAAATGATATAAAAAAATGTTAATATAAAATTTTCACCGATTAAATTTAAATACAAATTGATATATAAAAAAATAAATCAATTGCCAAAATAAATAATAAAATAACATCGATCAACATATTCAACAATTATTTAGAATAATTTTTAAAATATAGATATTTTATACAGATTATAATATTAAAAATTTTATTGTTTAAAAACTCCATTTTAAAAAAAATTTAATTTAACAATTATATAATATATAAGTAATTCATGCCATTTAATAAAATATTATGAATCAAAATATAAATAATAGACAGTCCTTTGATTAAAAATAGTATTATTTGCATAAATTTTAAGAGTTAATACAAAAATTATATAAATGCATAACTAAGAATTCATTTTACGAAAGAATTTGATTATAAATATTATATGTTAAAACGAATATAATCATATTGCAATTTTTTTATTTGAATTTATAAAGAGATGTCTCTACATTTCTCTCTAATTCATCTAGAATCAAATTTTTATCTCGAATAATCTCCTTATAAATATTTGATAGGGCTAATATAAAAAATAAACACATTGAATTGATATTAAAAATTGTGAGTAAATAATAGCTTGCAAAAGATTCTCAGCATCTGCTAGATCTTTTTCCATGCTTGAGATAAAATTCAGTTCTGCAAATACAACATTATATAATTTATTTTAAAAAAATATAAAAATAATCAAATACTGTAGATCAATTATTATTTATAATAAAATAAGAACATAAAAATAGTTGTTTTTATAAAAAAAGAATTTTCAAGAGAAACAATAATTTTATTCATGTTCTACAACTTTGGTTCATTTTTATAATCCCCCCACCATGCCTACGCTATTCTTTTAATTAAATTTTAAAGGATACCAGAAAATCATTCAGAATGCCATTTATTTGAAAAATAATGATTACATTTATATGCAATATATTAATTTGGCCTATGTTTATCAATATTGTTTTATTATAATGGTCAATAATAAAAGTATTAAATAATTTTTTATAGCTATAAAATTTGAAATATTTTATATAAAAATATAATAAATAACCCTCCAATAATATTTTATGTCTACCTCCACAAATGCCTACTTCCTAACTCTTAATAAAATTGGAAGCCCTACCCTTAGCTCCCCCCTATCAGCATCTATGGATGGGCTAATAGTTCTAATATGCTTCAACTTTCAATATGTTATTAAATATAATTATTAGTTCTAAAATAAATTTTATATGAATGTCTGATTCAATATTATGATATATTAATATTAATTGTTTAATTCGATCTATAAAAATTTTAAATTTCAAAATAATCTTTTTGCAAATTTCATTTAATATTTAGAACATATGTTTTTTTGGAAAATTTGATAAATAATGCCTTTTATTGGGAAAGATTGGAGATCTCCTGGTCATAAATGGATTAGATTAGAAGATGGTTGGGAAGAGATTAAATTGCTCGATAGTTCTGGTCGCATAAAGTAATTTTTACTTTTTTTATTATTTTAAAAATCTTTAGATAAATATATTTCTACACATAATTTTAATTTATTTAAAGTACTATTTTTATTAACTCTAAGAATAAGTGATGAAAATACCTAACGTGTGTAAAAACTTTTATAAAATCTTTTAATCTAAATATTCTTTATTTTTTTGTAAATAATCATATTATTACTAGAATTGTAGTTTAATATTACTCTGTTATTCTTCTAATTATTTTGATTAGAATTTTGAGCCTTTAAAATGATAAACATATCTGGTATAATAATATAGTTTGTAATCTAAATTATTAATATAAAATTTTACAATTCTGAAATCCTTATATTGTATGCAGCCTTAAAAACCCTATTATGCAAATAAATTATCAACAGATAATATACACAATTATAGTTATCAGTTTCTAATTTAATATGACATGAATATGTTAATGGCAATATGTTTTTTTAGTCAATATGTTGCTTTTCAAGGATAAATTAGTCTGTTTAAATTTTAAAAAATTTGATTTTACTAGAAATTTAATACAACATCTGTAGGAAACCTACTCTGTGATTTTTAGATAATTATGCCAAGAACTTTTAACATAGTATATATATATATATATATTAATTAATAGATTTTTTTAAAATGTAAATTATAAATGACTCAAGATTTAATAAGATTGTCTGAAATTCCCAGGATATGTATTCTAAACATGTTGGAATAAATTACCAGTAAAATCAAATTTTTTAGAATTTAAAAAAATACACTCTAAATGATTGATATGAAATTAAAATAACACTTTATTTGGGAAAAACACAATGATGCTAACATACACAAAAACATATACACTACTGTTTCTAAATCAAAGATATTTGTTATTCTAAAATAGGTTTATCAAAGATCTTGTAATTATGCATTTTCCCAGGGTATGTATTCTAAACATACTGGAATTTAAATAAACAAACTCATAAAGAATGATTTGAAATTAAAAAAATCACACATTGTTTGGGAAAACACATTGATGCTAATGAATGCAAACAAATATATACTACTGATTCTAAATCAAAGATATTTGTTATTTTAACATGATTTATCGAAAATATGTTTACTAAAGATCTTGTATAATTATATATTTTTCATTAATAACTTTTCCCAAATCTAATCCCCTTTCTGAATTCTCCAAAACTTTCTGATTGAAACCTTGACTTTATTTAACCTTAATACATAATTATATAATTTAATTACTTATTTTTTGTTTTACCCATAAAACCTTTATAAACTGAACCATGTAAGCAAATTTTAATTAACCTGGGATACATAGATAATCATGATTCACTAATTTTACTGAATATAAATAGCTGATATTATAAATAATAATTTACTTGCATAAATTCAAAAAAATTTTAAGCCTCTACATTAAGCTATGAATTTATAAAATATATATTAAAAAAATCATATACAAATTTCTAAACTGATAAGAAAGAAGAAGCAATATAATTTTTTTCCCCTATATCTTTTTAATTTTTACTTTTTATTTACATATATAAATTTCATAAATTAATTCTGAATGATAAATAAAATTGGTAATATTGAAGAATTATATCTGTTTTTTTCCTACAATAAATATTAGAGACCTGCAGAGGTACCATTTGCATGGCACTGCCAGGTTTTTTTTAAAAAAAATACTGAATATGTTTTATTTATTTTATAGATAAGGGCGATTTAAAATATTCAACCCAGCCCCGTTAATTTTTAAGAAATTTTTTTAGCCCCGGCCCGGTTATATTTAAAATAATTAAATTCGGCCTCTGTACCCGCACCGGGATTAGGGTCGAGCCTACAGGCCTCTGATAAATATATTTTTACTACATTCATTATTTTGATGACTGACTTTGTTAAACGGCTGGATTAAATTTTAGCCAGGATAATATATAAGCCAGGAGATTTTGTTTATAGATGGCAGTATGGTTTGGACATCATATTTGCCAAATCTCGAGGTGCTTGCATGATATTATTTAAGGCTAAAAATCTTAATCGTGGTTAGTTTTTTAAAAATCGACCCGAATCGGGCTTTTATACCAACCTAAATGTATACAACGAATCATGATTCGTCTAATCTTCCCTTATTTACAAATTAATGTATTTGTGTACGACATTGGTGTATTATTCATTTGGCATATATGTTCAATTTCATTGTCAAGATTGTCTCTTTTTTTTGAAAACAAGCCAATAAAAAAAAATATATCTAAATTACCTATTTTTAAAAAAAAATAAAATAAGTACAAAAATGAGAGAATAAAAGGAAAGAGCATAAATAAATAAATTTTATTTTACTGAATTTTATAGTATATTTATGTTATAAATAATTTATAAATTATCCCTCTCTTTATTTTTCAAAAAAAAAATAATATAACAAAGAACAAGCACAAAATGTAAGTAGGGTATAAAAAATATTTTTTTTTTAGTGGAGTACAAATTTTTAGATAAAATTAAAAAAAAAACAATAGGGGAAAAGGAAAACCCAGAGACCTGCAGAGATACCATTTGCTTTGGCCGAACCGGATTTTTTTAAAATATAATTTATTTATTTTTAATATATGTAGTTAATAATGATGTATTAGAATATACGGACAGGCCCGCCCAGGGTATTTGTTAAAAAACAATTTTAGGTCAGGCCCGGTCCGGGTACATTTAAAAAATTAAAATACTGCCGGGTTCTCGGGCCTGCAGGTCTCTGGTAAAAACTAAATATTTCAAATTTTTTAATAAGATTTCTGAATGATCATAATATAAATTTTTTTTTTTATTCCAGGAGGATGCACCGATTAAAGGTCGGTGAAAAGATTTTCGGGCAGGGCCAGACAAATTGCTTCAAATATTTTTATGGGGCCGATCTGGGCCGAGTTTTGAAATTGTTTTTACACAGATAATTAGGCGAGAGGCAGAAAACTCCCGATAACATTTTTACGAGCCTGGCTGCGTTGACTTGCATCAAGTGCAAACCAAAGTGGCATGTCACCAGCTGAATTTTATTCAATGACATTTTCAAGCGCATTTAAATAAATTATCATAATTGGGTAATTTGAGGATTACATATTTTTTTTTATCCAAATTTCCTCTAAATTTATTTGTATAAAACTTTCCAAAAACATCAAAAAATTTAATTCGAACATTTTCAAAACTTTATCGAAAAACATGAATTAAGCCTTTTTAGTAGAAAAATAATAAAAATGACCAAACATATTTATGACATTTTCAAGCTTAAAATCTTTTGGGAAGGTTTTGTAAGCACCCTAATAAAAAAACCCGGCATATTTCTTATTTTCATCATTTTTCGTAATTATACTTTTGGCTCTATTTGAAAACATCGAAAAATTAAATTCGCAAACTTTCAAACCTTTAATGAAAATAAAAATGAATAAGCTATTTTAAATATAAATATAAAAATATGTTCAAAACATAATTCTAGGAATTTTTTTTATAAATTTAAAAAAATTTAACATACGAATTTCATTAAAATTTTATAAATTTGCTGAAGTTTTGAAACTTTTCTTTCTTTCTTTCTTTCTTTCTTTCTTTCTTTCTTTCTTTCTTTCTTTCTTTCTTTCTTTTCTTTCTTTCTTTCTTTCTTTCTTTCTTTCTTTCTTTCTTAAAAGCGTTAAACTTAGTTTTGAATGTTTTTTTTGAAGTTATAAAAAATAAATACCTTTTAATCCATCTTATTAAATAAAGAACTATGTAACATGATATTTTATATTTAAACGAGTATTTCAAAAAATTACAATTTTATGAATTAACCGCCTCGTTTTCGCGTTACCTAATTTTTACGAGGAAACAATTTTTTTTTGAAAATAAATTGATTTTTCGCGACAAAATTAAATTTGATTACCCTCTTTATACTTATTTATGACTTGCGCACCTATTGTACCATTGTTTTAATGTTTTAATCGTTAAGTAAGGAATGGAATGAAAGAAAGAACGAAAGAAAAAGAAAGAAATAAGGAGAGAAATAAAATAAATTTTAATTATCGTAAATTCATATAATTTTATGACTTTGATAATAGCGGTGAATAATCGTTCAAGGTAAGAGATGAGATGGTAAAAGTTAATTAAATCATTCATATTAATTTAATTACCCCTCTATCTATTGCAGGGTTGCCAGATATTTTTTACTTCAAAATGTGAGTTTTTTTTTAAAATTTATAGCCCCTCAATTTTCAGGCCTTCGGCCGGGTTTATCTATATAGCATACTCGTCATACTTAATATGATATATTTAATTCAACCAAATATTTTTTTAATTGATTTAAAATTAACAATTATTGGTATATTTTATATTCGCCGGCTTTTTACATATATAGTATAATATTAATTATTATATTTTATGGATGATTTTAAAAGAAGCAATAATGCATCTGCGCTATGGAGATAGGCCGAAAACTCTTTGCATGAATAATTATAATTTTACTTAATCACCCTTCCAATGGGGATAAACGTAATCTGTCACCTTCTTTTCGCCAAGCAGTAGTCAATAAGCTGAATATTCTCTCTGATGATGCATTTGAATGTTAGATTGAAAATATAAAATTGCGCATTTTCTCTATTAAAGGAGAGCGAGAGTTATCATTTAAAAGGATATCTATCCATTTTTCTTTCGCATTCACATGATTGTTTTTGGATAATTTGTCTTTGTAATATGAATAAAAATGTAAATATTTCTCAAAGAGAATATCTGAATCTATATTTGGAATTTATAATTAGTACTAATTTTTTTTGAAATTCATCAAATATCTAGAATATCATAAGCGTATTTCTAAATATTCTATAATATTTTTTACAAAAATCTTTGACTCATTTTAAATTCAAAGCCTTTTCTTCATCATTATTACGTTGTAAAATGTTTTTGATAAGAGCCCTTATTCAGATTTTAGATGTAAATTTATGTTATTTAATAAATTGCTAACGTTAAGGACATACCTAAATATGCCTCTTAAATATTGTCCAATGAATATGATTGGTTGGTTGAACTATTAACAAATACTACAATATTTTTTAAAAATATTTGAATTAAAACTTTTGTGAAAAAAAGTATGAGTAATTTTAATTTGCTCAATGATTGTGTAAAAAAATTGATATGAAATCGTGAGAATCATGGCTAAATCGTGACATTTGTCAAACCTGTTCTATTGTATAGAAAAAAATATTTTTATTGTATTTTTAGCTATGACATATAATAATACTTAGACTGAAGATGCATTCATAATAACGCATTTGAAAGCTTCGTTGAATGCAAATCAGCTGGACACTCCATTTCGGTAATCCATATAGTAATTATTCTCATGTTAAAAAACTACTATTAAATTTATAACTTGCTTCCTTGTTATCTCGATGATCAGGCCATTCTTTAATAAAGTTTGCATCAGACATAGGAATAAATTTGGGTAATGTTGTTAAAAGGCTCGATTTGAGAAGATTTTTAAAAAGGGCTAACTCAATATTTTAGCTAGTATAATATTGCTTAAACCTTGAGATTTTGCTATTAAATGTTCAAACCTTTGTGCCATCCATAAACAAAATCTTCAAGCTTGCGAAGTATTTCATTGGATAAAATATTGAGTTAGCCATTTTTAAAAATCGGCTCGAATCGAGCCGTTTAAAAACACTTGATATGGATAACCAAAATGGCGTCCCCACCTGTTTTCATTGATATACACTTTTAATGAATGCATCGTCAGTGTAGGTATTATTATATGTCATTGATTTTTAGGGGGATTCGTTAATTTTTTTAAAAAAAATATATTATATTGACTCATAATTTTAATAAATTGAACTGGGGAGGGGATAGGGAAGAAATGAAATGAAATAAAAAAGGAATTTACAAAATTAAATTATATTTCTTCCCGGGTTAGAATAAAATAAGCAATTTACTTCTATAAATTATGCCTTCACTAGGATAATATCCTTATGGTAACTTATAAAGAAATCCCCCCCCCCCATACATCCGAAGGCCGAGTTTTTTTTTTGATTATTAACTCTCGTTAAATGTCAATATAATGCGCGTCAGGCGCGCGTTTTTTTAAATTATATTTTTACGAAAACAGAAACTCATCCGTGAAAAAAATATTATGTCAGCGATAGCTTTATAGGTATATACCTAGGCTGTGGCCCTAACAGCGCGCTGGCTAGACTCACGACGGGCTAAGTTTATTTTTTTCCCCAACCTTTTTGGACGAGGTTTAGGATAAGGGTAAAAGATTAGATAGATATAGGATTTTTTTTAAAAAAAAATGGTTTGATAAAAATTTGGTCTTTAGCAAATTTGTTCTTGCATTAATCTTCCTTCCTTCTTTCTTTCCTTCCTTCCTTCTTTCTTTCCTTCCTTCTTTCTTTCTTTCTTTCTTTCTTTCTTTCTTTCTTTCTTTCTTTCTTTCTTTCTTTCTTTCTTTCTTTCTTTCTTTCTTTCTTTCTTTCTTTCTTTCTTTCTTTCTTTCTTTCTTTCTTTCTTTCTTTCTTTCTTTCTTCCTTTCTTTCTTTCTTACTTCTATCATAAATTAAATGCGGTGGTGATACTCATATGTAAATGTAAGTCGTCTATTTTTTTTAAAAAAAAGAGAATTAAAAATCGATATCTATGTCTTCTCAACTCAAGTATAAATTTTGTTTAAAAAATATGACAAGTTCGTGATTCACCTTCTTTTTCCACATGATATCGGATGATCATGGTTGGTGATGCTAATTTAATTAATGTATAAAAATGATATTTATAATGTTATCACGTGAGTGAGAATTATATTAAAATCATTTTCGAAGGATTAAAATTTACATTTTGTGCACATGTTGATTTAATTTTAATTTTTTAAACATGTTACCACAATACAACATTATAATAAAACAAAATTTGTATAACCTAATTCGTATCTTCGCTCCTCTACGTTCTTGTTTTTTAAAAAAAAAACAGTTATTAGATATTTAGTCATTTTTCGCAATTCGATGTTATAGGGTATTGGAGGGGGGGGGGATATGCGTCATTTGTGTATATCATTTCTTTAAAGGATTTTTAATAGTTTTGTTCAAATGAGATTTTAATAAAAAGTTAATCATTTTTAAAACTGTCTCTGATCTGTCATGTGATTATAAATAGACAAATTTAAATAAATCAGGCGTTGTAACGGCAATTTCCTTGAATTATACCATAATGTCATGTCTAATCAGGAGCCAGGTCTACCACATTGACTAGTAGACTACCACAATTTTTTTTTTAAAAATTCAAAATCCACCACACTCAACTACTAATAAATTAAAAAAAAAATTTGAAAATATACCACAAAATCTTTTACACACTCAAAAAAAAAGAAATTTTTAAATAAAAAATTTTCAATTTATAACCTCTTTCTATTTTGATCCCCCCCTTTTCTTAAATTTGTTGTGTTTTATGTATCTGATATTCAAAAAGAGTGGGACTGTATTTTATATAATTAGCGGCCATATCATATTTAGTAGTATAAATTTTTAAATGGTATAACAAATCATCATTAAAAACTCTTTTTTTAGCCTATCATTTTTTTACAGAAAATTTATTTGTGGTTGATCGATGGATCTCAACCGGTCTCGGGCCGCCTAATCGTGCTGATTTTTACCCCCTACCCTATTTCGTAAATTTGATTAAAAATTGTCACTTGCGACATTGAATGTAAATCGATAAAACAAATTCCAGCGTGTTAATAAGCATGTTCTAGGTGATAACTATGGTTGCTTTTTTTATCACAACCTGGCACACGAATTGTATCTTACTTTTTAGAGATAAACGCCCCCCCCCCTTTTTTTGTTGCCTGTTTGCGAAATTACAAAACAGTTTCCCTCCCCTGCCATGCCCCTTTTCCTTTTTTATAAATAAGAGATAGATAGATTCTAATTGACCCTAAATCTAAACAATCACACATGTTAAATCTCCTAATCTTGGCTAACCCCCATAACTGCTTGGCCAAGTTTTTTTTATCATAAAAAATAGAGTGTGAACCTAATGAAGGGATACAGGAAATTTTGTTAACAGAAACAATCGGAACCAATTTCCTGAGAAGGGTCAGAACCTGACTCTGATCCATATTACCCCGGTCCTGATGGATTGTCCACACATCGGTCTAATGCCAACCAAACAATTTTTAAATTTCTGAACCCTACTTGAAATGCGCCTCAATCTTCGACCCTATGCTCAACTAAAAGCTTCACTAAGCCTTATTCTTGAATGACCAAAGTGAGGAGGTTCAACAACATTCTAATTCTTTTTTTCCCATCCCTTATCCCTTACATTTTATTGCTCCTTAGTGTATTTAAGATAATTTTATTATTCATTTAAAATTTATCTAGTGGTGATATTAAAAAGAGTTGAAAACATAAATATAATTAAAACTCAATCGTTATCGATAAATGAGACTTAACACAATCCCAAATCCATAGGAATTAATAAAACGCGCCGATAAATAGAATGCCCGCATTCCCTCCGCCCGCCCTTCCCCTAAGACAACCATTATTTGGTATCCGTATTTTATAAAAATAATTATAAAATAGAAAACAAACTAAAGATGGCTCCCAGCTCGATTCCGCCGAAGAAAATTGTATTAACCAAGAAACACTCATTCCGATAAATTACGATTCCGTTGGCCTTGCCAACCAATACAACTCTCGTGCGTAAACCCATATTTATTTATTTATTTTAAAAAAAAAACGTATAAAAACCGGAAAGGGAGAAATGAAGGGGACGGATGCAATTTTTGTCAAGGAAAATAAAGGGATTTTAGGAATATTTTATTGCAATATTTAATTTTTTTTAAAAAGAAGTAAATGTTTTAAATCGGCTTATCAACTCGCTCGCTCGCTCGATTAAGTAAAGAAAAAAAGGAAGATACTTAAGTTGTTTTTCTTTAAATTTCGCGATTTAAAAAAAAACGAAACATTAAACATTTTTTTTTTCTCCATAATTAGCGAGTAGTAACCTTGAGAAGATGGTTTAAAATCAATAAAGAGGAAAAAAAATATTTTTGGTTGTATTATTAATTTATATTTACTCTTTGTCCTACTATTCTTTTCTATTCTTTTGGTTTGTTTTGTATTTTTATGAATTTGATTTTGACAGGTTGGGTATTTATTTTTTTTACGGAAACTTTAAGATTTTGCTCATATGATGGCACAAAGTGTTTGGACTTGTATTGTCGACATCCTCGAGGCTTGCATGATATTTTTTTTTGGCAATAAAAAAACCGAGCCTTTTAAGCAACACTGCCCCAAACATTTTTTGTATGAAATTTGTTATCTCGAGGGGAAGTGAAAAGAGAAGAAAAGGGAGGGGGAGGAATGGGAAGAGGCGGAAAGGGTGTGTCATTGTTTTTAAAAAAATTATTTTGTTTCCAATCAAAATAAAAATTAACAAAACAACCCTAATCCATTATAAGCACCGATTCGGTTTAATTTTAGAGTCTCTAAATTCGCTTTTTATGAACGCGTTTCGGCAGAACCTCTTTTTTTTTAAAAAAAAACGTGGCGGACCTGGGCTCGAACCGAATTCGGCGGAAATTTTATCTGGTTCAGAAACTTGATATAGATTGATTAAAAATTGGTAGATTAATTAATTTTTTTAGTGAATGATATGATTAGCCACCGTAAGTTTAACCTCGAATTCTAATTCGTTGTTAATTGACCATTCATCAATATAATTTACACGACCACTTCCATCTAAAAATACGATTTCTTTATAGACCCTATATAATTAGACTCATAGTGCATGCAACCGATGTCGAAAAAATTATTTTAGGCCACCAGAGTTTTTAGAAGATATTTTTCACATGTATCTGGATACAGATTTATCTAGACAGTGTTACAATTTTCTTATGATAGATTATTATTATAATTATTTGAAGGAAATGCAGAGTGCATATACAATTCAAATTGATGGAGATACGACATTTTTATATCTAGATATTTTAACAACCCTCTAGGTCACATTATTTGCACTCCTTTTTAAAAAAACATAACCCTAGTTCTAACCCATATGTGTTTTTTTTGGTGAAATTAAGCAGAGGAGATAATTAAATCCATTTTTAAAAAACAATATTTTGCAATTTAAATCATACATTTTTAATAAAAATCCTACCTAACATCATCAGGAATTCGCTCACATTTAATATATATATGCTCCAAACTAGCCCACGCCAAGCCTTGGCCCAAACGTTAAAACCTTTTATTTCAAAAATATAAATAACTTTTTCAATAATAAGGCTTACCGACCTCTTCAAAAAAAATAATCATTTAGATCCTATCCCTATTATTTTCAAACCCTGCCTATTCAACGGAAACAAGCGTTATTCGTCCCCTCGTGGATTCACTAGTCTAAAGGAGGCGTTTAGGAAGCTGGACTTTTTGGATGGTATAGATGATATCAAGCGGTTTAATTACATTTCCAAAGTAAAATTCATGATAAATAAACTAAATTTGAGGGAGATTTTTTTTTAAAACTAAGAATTAACATATCCCAAAATTTTTATGGGAACATAGAAACTATTAGTACATAGCGTAACCCCTCAATCGCTGTTATCGCACATTCGCGGAATGTTGTATTTTTGTTAATCTTCGCCGCGGATTCGCGTTAATTGTGAATGAGGGGTTATCGGGCTAATTCATCAGAGTTAGGCTTTGTTTATAATAATCGCGAAATTCTGCGATATCGCTCAAAAGACACGTCATTCATTGCTAAACGATAGCATAGCTGCATAAGTTACCATTATGTAATTTATAGATTACTTCTTATCTTGAACTACATTACGGTATTTCGCGATTACTATGAATGAGGTCTTACTAAGAAGCTCTATAAAATATAAAATACTTTTCTATAACATATTTCGTCCCCCGAGAATTTGATTATTCTATCTCCACTTTTTGTAATTTTAAAAATTAAGTGTAGTTAATTAACCTTATATTGGCTATAATTTAACTTATTTTATAAATATTTTGGATTATTTTATTTAAATAGAATTATATAATTATAAAGAATTGTTTTTTTTAAAAAAATAAGTCATTTTTGACAAAAAGTGAATATGGAAAAATCTAATTCTCAATCGGCGATTTATAGATGTTATGAATAAATATATTATTACATATTAATATTATTTATTATTATAACAAGCTATTTTATGGTAATATTGGCAAGTTAATTATGGATTTTTTTTTCCCACTATTTATATATAATCTTTGTTTTAATATACCTATATTTGTCGAAAGGTTCTTAGCTTGCTGATACGCGAAAGACTCCACGAACTGAGTGGCAGCGCCCAAAAATGCATTTTTGCCTTAGCTGGAAGGGTCATCGAGCGCGGCGTAGCAGAATGTCGAAATTTCAGTCTTCTGCGAACTCTCGTGCGTGAATTGAGCAAGGCATTGACAATAGGGCCACCATCTTTTGGGCTTCGCGTCGGCTGCGAGTCGTTGTGGAATGGGCATGCCAGGGATATCCAGCGGTGGAAACGTGAACTTGAGGGCGCCATTATCCTTGGAGATGATAATGTTATTGAGAGAATGAATGAGAGCGAAGCAAAGGACTGGGAGAAATATGGGATCGTTGCCAATAAAGTGAGATTCTATATAAGTATTATATATAACGAAAAGGAGGGAAAAAAGGGATAACTACTAACAAGCTCATAAGAAAGAAAGAAAGATGGATAGATAGATAGATAGGGAAGAAAGAAAAATGAAGATGGATAGGAATGAAAGGAATCCTTATTTTCCTCAAATACCATTCTTAAATTATTCAAATAATAGGATTTAACTTTCGAGAACATTCCCTCGACAATCACTATTACGAAGAGTAACCTCGGGAAACCTGAACATGGCCTAAAGCCTAAATTCAGAATGTCCGAACGCATTCGTCGAATCATAGGAGAAAATTTCAACCATCTCGCTCCAGACGATGATTCTCACAAGCCTTCCTTATATGGTGATAATAAAAACGATAAACTTCTAGATCAAAATTGTGATAAAATGTACGATTTAGCCACCCGCAACTCTCCCCCGAAGGAGACAACAACCAACACTACCACAACTATATACGACAATGGAGGGAAAGGCGCTGTCGTTATCGATATTGCGAATAACCATAAAGTAGGGAGCCTAAAAAGGAATAAGCCGATCAAATTGAGTGGTAACAGCAACAAGGTTCTGAAAGAATTGCCCAAGGAATGCGTCTTTAAAATCGTGTCCTGCCTCTCGGATCACCAAGACCTAATCAACTTGTCCAAATGTTGTGATATAGAGCTAGACGAAAAAATGAAAAGGCTTACCAAAGTTTTTGCAATTTTTTAATATGTTTAGATTTTTGGGGAGGAGGTATATGTTTACAGGTGCTTGGTTTTATCATTTTTTTGGATATGCTAAGGAACAGCTATCACTATTCCACAACAAAAACATAATAAAGTTAATATTAAAAATCGAATTGTTTACCTTAGCTCGAACCGACCTTTAAAGAGTTTTGCCCATGCGCCCCCCCCCTCCCAATAGAGAAACATTTTATGATTTATATACAGTACTAGACTTTAAAACTTGTTTTCCCCCCTATTCACAAAAATAAAAAGCAGGTGAAAAACGACTCTATAAACATTCTGAAGATAGTCTACAATAGTGCAATACAGCCTGCCGTTGACAACATTAATCACGACTATTTCAACAGTCACCCAGATGGGTCTGTTTTAGCCTATTTTTCTGAATGTTCCCAGGAGGCTTATATTTGGAAAAAACTCTGCGCTTTCCATTTCACCGAACAGCAAATAACCAAAAGGATCGCCATGACTTACAAGGATGCTACTACCGCCTCCACGACATCTGACGATAAATTGGATAAGCACGATGACATCCAGGTTGATTGGCAAATGATGTACTTCAAGCTTAAAAGGTTAGTGTGTCTTGTTTTCTTCTTCTTCCATATAGGGATACAAAATGCCGAGCCATGCTAACGGGCTCTGACAGATTTTTAAAATGGTGGCCACGTGACATAATAAATTTTTTAATTAAAGGGCCCTGTTTATAACTACCAAATAACAATGCTCTCTAATAATAATATAACCAGTCTTGCACTTCGGTAAAATAAGTTTTTTTTAAAAAGAGGTAAGAAAATCACTGATTACATTTTTTTTGTGAACCTTTTATAAAATTGGGAGGAATCTGATAATAATTTTTTCACAAGTTAAACCTTTATCCAAAATTATAATAAAATTATTTCCCAAATGTTTTGATAAGAAAATTTTAAACTTAATTTTTAACTAAACATCTGAAATTATTGACTGATCAAAATGCAGAAAAGCAAACCTAAAAAGGCTCAAATATCAAGCTCATTTATTGCAAAAATAGCTTCAAAGTATTCCATCCTGAGTAAAGATTTGAATAGCTCTAACAATTTGGAGCAGGAATTTTTATATTTTACTTGGTCAACATATTCTACCAGAACAAAACGCATTACCTTTTGAGAGGTAAAAAAAATGAATTTTCGAAACTGGAAAATAATTTTTTCAATCGCTTGATTAATACTTAAAAAGAATATCTTTACCAATCTTGATAAAATCATATTCAAGACAATTATCGAACTAAATTTGATCTTTAATTTATTTATGTTTATTACCTTATTTTGTTTGCATTCGATTATCCTAATATTATTTGTTTTAATATTATACTAATGAGCCGGTAAAATATTATGTGACTGAGTAAAAATGAATTTTTTTAAATTTATCAGAAATCTATTTTTGCAGAATGAGAAGAAAATACTAGGGTTGGACACATCAAAGATTTAAGAACTCTAATAACAATGACGAAAATATAAGAATGCTTAAATAAATTATATAAAAATATACATTAGATTATAAATTAATTTCCATTTATTAAAACTTAAAATGGTTTAGGGGGCAGCTAATTCAGAGTGCCGACACCCACCGATACCATTTATATCACGGCCTATAGGTCTAATATTAACATATCTTTTTATTCCTTCTGTTAAAAAAATTTACAACTTAGTGTTGTTAAAAAAATCCTCTATTCCTTAATTAGCCATTTCTGCTAAATCTATTTTTTGAAATGACAATATTTTAATTTAAAAAAAAATATATGTCGAAATATATAGTCTCTCATTTTTAAAGGCAGACGTCCATATTTTAGCGAGTCCAAATTTGATTAAAAGTCATTTTAAATAGTAAACCTTTGCTATTCACAACTTGTCAAATATATTTTTTTAAACGAAGGTATTACGGGGTCAAGGAAATATATGCCAACATGCTCCATTTCTGCCTCGGTTGCAAATGCATATACTGGAAAGGCTTAGGCCACCCCTGCGATCATGATCCAGATGAAACCAAACCTCACCCTTCAATACGTATTTATCCTCACGAATTTATAGAGATAATACTTTACTGAATTATTTTTAAATAAATCTTAGTTTTATAAATTTGAAAGAAGCGAGAAAAAATTTCAAAAAAAAATACAAAAATTTTAAATGTTTTATTTAAAAAATTATATTTATCAATTAAAAATCATTTTTTTTAAAATGATATAATTAAACAATCGAAATATATATATTTTTTTAAAAATATAAAATAATTCTTGCAAAAAAAATTAAAGTAAACTCAATTATTATTAGCAGCAGAGTTCTTATAATTTTGTTTTATAAATCATATAAAGATTTTTATAAAACTCATTGGAATTTAACTGTAATATGTCACGGGAACGGGACTTATGGAAATTTAAGCAAATAAGTCTAAAAATAAATCTTGGTATAATTTTGATAAATATCATTTAATATTCTTGTTAAAGAAGTAATTGATAGCACTTAATTACTCTTGTTCTATGACATATTATAACTATTAATTTTTTGAATCAATATAACTAACAAGGAACAAACTTTAAATTATCATTCGTATTTTATATTATTCAAATTTAATTTTTTTTAAAAAGAATGCAATAATATTATTCAAATTTTTTTTTTTATAAAGAATTAATATAATTTATATTATTATTATTATATTCTGTGTCCACCTATTTAATTTTTTCAATCATGTTATATATATTATCGTTTTTTTTTGTAATTTTTTGATTATATCGTGATGCGTGCTATAATTTGGATTTTATATTATTTATTTTGGTAATTTATCCATTATTATTTGTAATATATATTTTTTAGAATAAAACAATCGATTATCCCGCGTATTTTTGGGGGGAAATTTATATTAATCACAGTTGTTCTTTTTGAAAGTAAAAAAATGGAAGAGAGAATGGATTTGTTTATGTCCAAGAAGTAAGAATGGGATTAGCATCATCAATATAACTATGTCTCATTTTTGGGAACCCAACTAAAAAATAGCTGGCCAAGATATTTTATTAAGATTTTTATGTTATTAAATGTTTGATCTTTGTTTTTAAAACCTTTTAACTAATGCAATGTATAATGTAATTAAGAATAATAAAAATGATAAATGAAATGCTACTTATTAATTGAAGGGGGACGGATTATATTGTTTAAACAAAAAATTAACTAAAGTAACATAAATAAGTGTTTTTTTATAAATAAATATAATAATGTCTTGAGCATATTACAAATTGTCCTAAAAATCTGATTTAAAATATTTTTCTAAGATATAAACGGCATTTTTAAAAACGTGAGAATTTCTTTTCAAAAAAAATATTCGCAATTATTCGATTGCTGCATAGTATAAAAGTGACTTAAGAACCGAATAAATTTCGTTATATTTTACAAATAACTGCAATTTATTCAAGAAAGTTTTATGATTTTCTTTAATCTTGATTGCTCTTAATGCCTTGAAGCAGAGAATCGCAAGTTTTCTTGGCGTCCCCTAATAGCATGCTAGTATTCGGAATGTAAAAGAGTGGATTTTCCACGGCCGCATAGCCCACACCTAAGCTTCTCTTCATAACTATCACCTTTAAAAAAAATTAATAGAAGAATGAAAAAAATATTTATGACAAAAGACAGGAGTGCGGATCTTCTCTAATAAATTTTAGTTTCCCAATACATTGAAGGGGTAGGGCAGGTTGGGTATTATTTTATTTATTTATATTTAAAATTTACTTGATTAGCCTTCCAGACTTTAAGAACGGGCATTCCGGCTATAGGAGAATTTGGATCTGTCTCTGCCCCTATATTAACCGTGTCATTGGCACCTTTATTTTTTTTAAAAATAATAATAATTAAGGTTACCAATTTTTGAACAAAAAAATCCATGTTTTACCCCTTGATTAAATTAAGTCATAATTTTGTTTTTATTAAATTTTTACGAAAGATATTTTTTTAGGAATTAAATGAGTAAGATAATTCAATTTTTTTATTATTAAGTTATAAGCGTCAAAAATAAGATTTTGAAAATTTAACGAAAAATTAATTTTTTGTGAGGATGGTTTAAAATAAATAAACATAGATTGAATACGAAAGATAGTTAAAAATGTAACGGTAATAAATTTAAGTAACGGTAACGTGTTTAATTTAAAAGTAATATTCACAGCACGGGTAAATATTAAAAAAAGGGACATGGGTGTACTACTACCTTGTTTTTTAAAAAAAGTAAAGATTAAGAGGATGTTGAGAAAAAGAAAGTTATATAAATATTTAGAATTAGGCTAACTAACCTATGACCAATACCAAATCAGTTTTCGTGAAATCATCATTGATTTCTTCCATTTCCAATACCTTATCATAAGGAACGCCCGCTTCGGCCAGAAGCACATTCAACTGACCAGGCATCCTACCTTTTGGGGGGAGAAAAAAAAATACCGAAATTTACTTTTTGATAAATAAATATTTTTATTTAAAAAAAATAATTGTTTACTAAATTTCTTCAAAATCATTAATAAAAATTAAGAAAATTAAATTTAGCATTCCGTTATTATCTGATAAATCCTTGAATAATTTTATTTTGTCCAACATTATGTGCCGATGTCATCGGATGGGTTTTGAAATTTGTGGATAAGCATAGCTTTAGAAATTAATTCAAAATTTCTTTTTTTACAAAACAAAAAGGATAAAATATATATACCAGCGACGGGGTGTATAGCGAATCGAACGTTTTTGCCCTTCTCTGTCAGAATTTTGACCATATCAGCTATGGGGTATTGGGCTTTGGCAACACACATGCCATAACCGGGGGTTATAACAATATTTTGAGCGGACTGAATCATATCTACCACGCTATCAACGCTGGCCTCCGTGTGCTTAAGACCAGATTTGGAGGCGTCTAAGGCGAGGTTAGAAGAACCCGTTTCGCCAAATCCACCCAATATAACGTTGGGTAATGAACGATTCATCGCCTTAGGAAAATACAAAAAAAAATGAAATTAATATAATAAAGTAAAGTAAAAATAGAAAATTAAAAACGCTAAAAGATTATATAACCCCGAAAGTTATAATTAGGAATAATGATAAGCCCAGCTTTCAAATGTATGTATTCGGCGTATTCAAATTATTAGTCATTTATTTAACTCATAAAAGATATATTTTTTTGTCAGCGCCTTATATTCTCCAAAATGTTGTTATTTCCTACTTTTGTAGGGTTAAGTTAAATATTGGATTAAATATAATTATTTACTGCAAAAAAATATCATACAAGACTAACCCTAGTAGAAATTAGGCCCTTAAGAGATCTAATTGAAATAAAGAATGGGAATAAACTAATAAAAATATGGTCATTTCCAGGTAGAAAGTTTTTGCAAAGCGGTTTTCTAGGCACGTTTATTGCTAATTTTTGATTTACTTACAAACAGGGTAGATTAAATTAATTTGTTTTTCATACTATAAATTTTCTATTTTATTATGCAAAAAAAATATATTTCTTTGTTTAGAAATAAATAAAAAAATTAGCTGGAAACACATCTTAAAAATTTCCTTGAAAAAACATTGTCTGGAAATTGTCTAAGGTATCTTTTTTTTAAACATTAGTTGACGCTACATTAAATAATATTCTAATTTATTACCTTGCACATAATGTAAGAGAGAATGGCACCGGAGGAGCCTATCAAAGCTCCTACCACAGTCATGAGGTTATTGTTAAGCATAAATCCTTCCGCGCACAGAGCCCAACCTGAGTAACTGTTTAAAACAGTAATGACTACCGGCATATCGGCTCCTAAAATATATGAAACAAATAAATAATAATTGTGTTCATAATATGATAAAAAGTAGCAATTTTTTAAATAAAAAAATAATGATAAAAGATTATAATAGATGGAAATCACAAATATTGGTCAAATTTATTACACATTTTCCATAAAACAGTATATTTTTATTAGCTACGATTTAAAATAACCTGGGAGGGGGGAGGGTGGAGTGGTGAGTGAGAGCAGACTCCTCTAAAATGGGGGTAAGATGCAATTACGCCATTGAAATTTTAAGGGGAGGGAGGGTACTCTCTTAGTCAAATAAAGCATACATAATCGGTACCCATATTTTAGTCTTCGTGTGAAGTGGGGCAACCTCCTGAGCATGGGGAGTGGGGCTAAAGGACTCTAAAGGAGAGGTAGGGGGTAAAGTGCTTAAATCTTTATCAAAAAACTAAAAAATTATCATATATCTTTCAAAATATTCTTATAAAATAATATATTTTAAAATATTAAGAATCAGCAAAAATGTATTATATAACCTCCAATTGCGACCGTCAAGGTGACTCCAAGGGCGGATGAGAGACCGGATGTAGCTAAAAGACAGCTCAAGCCCGTGTTAAAATCTTGAGTGTTTTTCATGTAAATCACTACCGCGGCAACACTAGCTGCTGCCATGGCCGAGTTGATAATGTGCCGGGCGGGCAATAAAGTGGGGGCCGATTTCATCAATCCTTTTTTAAAATTTTGTTTAAAATTAGATAATTAAAAATTTAAGCTTTCCAATTCCTTATTAAAATTTTTTTATAATCGACAATTAGAAAAAGCTATAAACTAGGAAAAAAATTGTTTTCGTTAAATTCGTTTATAGGAATTATTATTCAGAATATTAGATATGTAAAAAAAGTAAGATAATTTGATAGGAATCGGATATATTAATCATAACCTTAAAAATACTACGCTATATGCAAAAATATAGTGACGGAATTTCAAAAAAGTAAAATAAAACCTTGCAATTTGGCGAATGCCACCAAAGAACCGGTGCAAGTTATGCCGCCAATAAAAGTTCCCATTACCAAAGCCATATTTTCCACGGAATCCATGGAGTTTACTTGATTCGCCACGTGACTCACCACTTGATGACCAACGTGCTCGGAGTCGAAGATAGCTAACGATTTGGCGTTGACGTTGTGGTAAAAATTGGAAAGGCAGGTCAACACGGCCGCCATACCTACGAAGCTGTGAAATAGGGCCACTAGCTGGGGCAGATCTGTTATGGGGATACGCTTGGCAATAAGGGTGCCGGTCAGAGCGCCGATAGAGAGAAGCGATAAGGATTGGACGGTGGCAGGGTTTTGGGAGAGGTATTGGAGGAAGAGAGATGTGGAATGATCCTCCGCCGGTATACTTATTTAGAAGGGAAAATAAAATTTTTTTTTAAAATAATGGATCTGATTCAGACCGCTCTAAAAATTCCCCAAAATAATAGTAGTTATCTCCATCATTCAGGTCGAGTTTAGAAACCAAATGGAATAGTCATATTATTAGCTAACTCGGTCCAGTTCAGGCAACAAAATAACCAATTCCCTCTGGTTTCTAAACTTGATCATAAATGTTATCGCCTCCTCATTTTGATTTTTTTTTAGCGAAAACAAAAATTGTGCATCGTATTAGCTTCGTTTTCTCCTTATTATCAAACTCTATTTTTTTTTAAATATCTTTTTATAAAGGTATCATTATATAACATAGATTGTAAGTTAAACTAAAAACTAGTGTTGATATAAACGACTAGATTTTTAAAAAAAGGGCTTATCCAATATCCAAAAAATATTATGCAAGCCTAGAGATCTCATAGATATCAGAAAGGCTTAAATTAGTGATCTGCATCCTGCCCAGCACGAATTTTTTTATGAAAAAATATTAGGACCTTGTTTCTCGCAAGAATTTTAAAATATATCATTTAAAAAAATGCAATAGCATATTTAAAAATTTAAACCCGACATGGCCCGGTTCAAATTTAAAAAAAATAAATTAGGCCCGACCCAGCCCTGACCTAAATTATAATTTTTTTAAACCCTAGGCCGGGTAAGGGCCGTGATTTGCGATCTTTAGGGATATTTATTAACAAAATCTAGGCTTATGTAATATTTTTATGGCTAAAATACTAATTTAAACTTCGCTAAATCGTACCTTTTAGCGACACTAAATTTTGCCCTTTTTTAAAATTCTGTTTTCCTTTCTTAGCATGAGTAGAAGGGGAGGTGGGAGGGGAAGAGGGATCAAATATTCCGAAAACCTAAGAGCAAGATGAGGTTTGTTAAAGGAAGTAAGCGTGACGGTTAGACCACCCAACACACCTGTGAGTCCTAGAGCGTTTCCCAATCGACAAGTTTTTTGAGATGCCAAACCGGCCAAGGCGCCCACACAGCATAAGGCGGATGCTTTTATTTATGTTTTTTCAAAATATAATAATCTCATATTTATAAAACCTTCCTTAAATTTCGATGTTATTAGATTATTTTCAGACAAAATCCATCCAATACATCCATTTATTTGTCATCAAAAAAACATTTGAGATATATATATCTCGCAAAATCATTTATACTACACCAAGTGTTGGAAGTGTTAAAGAGAAAAACGTGTATAAAAAAATGTATTTTAATTAGGGCTTATTTATTTAGTCAACGAGGAATCACGTATAGGGGGGGGGGGGAGTGAGCGAAAATAAACGATTGTGTTATCAGGGCCGACTATTTTCGCGAAAAAATATCTCTACCTTCCTATTTATCCAATTTACTATAAAATATTAATTAAGAGTTTTTTTATAAATATCTTAAAAGTATCCAGGTACATTCAAAAATCCCAAAAGGAAATAAGGTAAGATGAATGGAATTGCGTTATAAAATATAAAATAATTTAAAAATTTTATTTGTAATGGAACCGTCAGAAAAAACTCAAAAAAGGATTGATCGAATCAGCCTCCCCCCCCCCACCCCTTAAACATCTACCCGCACTTTAACAACTCTACCATTAATCTCGAAATATATAATTTAAAAAAAATCAAAAAGTTAATTTTACTGGTAACCAATTTTACTATTTTTTTTTCAACAGAAAAATAATTTTAAAAAAAAACCTAATTCGGCTATTTCATGAACGTGAGGATACTTATAATAATACGCAGCGGCGAGGTATGAACTCAAGAATGCGGCGGTGGGAAGCGCGTACAGGTAATTGTATTCCGGTGGGTCGGCTTTTTTCAAAAAAAAATACATAGTTTGGATTAAGATATCATACACAATCCTAAGTTGACCCCCCCCCCAACAGAGTCTATTTCACTGAAATTGAGTGGGTATAAGATAAGGGGATTATACACCCATTAGCTAGGGTGGCTGCATAGTTGGGCTGGAAAACGGGGTTTCTAAGGGAGCAGGGAAATATCTATAATCTAAGAAGAGGATAGAATAAATCCTTCATTTTTTAAAAAAAATGAAAATTAACGTATTCCAAACAAGCCGTTTTTTTCAAAATGAGAAAAAATAAACAAAGCTTAATAAACGGAATTTTGGAAGAATATAAGTTGTGCATTTATTCTAAAGAGGTCTTGTTTGGAAATAGTCTAAGCCTAAAATTATAACTAGATAAAAGTTTAATTCGACGCATAAATAATTAATCCTACCCCTCCCCTCATTCAGACCAAAGTTAATCAATCTCTCCCCGCTAAAAAATCTCGTGTGACCTGATTAGCTAGAGGGCCTTCAGTACCTGCATTTCTCCAATTATCTAAAAAAAAACAATTTTGGGGGTAAAACATAGAACAAAATCTATCTGTTTTGAAAGTCCAAAGGGATCGCGCTTAATTTAAACTTTTTGTGCCAAGAGAGAAAGAACTAGAAAGAAACAAAGAAAGAATGAATTTAAAAATGAATGAGAAAAAGCTGAGATATTAAAATATGAATCATAAACTGGAAAAGATGGCTTATATTATTAAAAAGTTACTAATATTTCTTCACTGTATGTGCAAATAAATTTTAACATATAGTAATGGTTTAATTGTCAAACCTCCTAAATATTCTTTTTAAAAATTTTATAGAAGATGGGGTGACAAAATAATGACTATCTCAATATTAATTGATAAAAGTTAAAATTTTGATAAGATAATAAAAGCTATTAATATTATACCAAGAGCGATTGAAGAAGGGAATATAAAATTTAGAATAGAGGTTTACAAGATTAACCATGTTAAAAATAAGGCATTTCCGCTAGAGGTTAATGAAGTTAAGATTTTGATGATGATAGAAAAAAAGCGTATTCATTAAACAAGATAAATGGGGGTAAATTGTATTTTGGAAAGAAAAAAATTTGCTATTTATTAAGACTTTAATAATATTTTCTTAATATTTCAGAAAGAGACATTAATTTTTTTGGTGAAAGGAGGGGAGTGGGATGGGAGGTGGGCATCTTATTATTTAACCCGAATTAAAAAAAACAGATGTAAGAAAGAAATTTATAATAAAATCAGTTTTGGACATAGGATAAAATGGCATCATTTCCCCCCAAATGAATGAGCATCCATCAAACTTGGTCTTTTAAACATATCCAGCATGCGTTTGGTTATCAAAAATCCTCCTCCTATATTGACCGCGGAGAGGAGCACACCAAGAGCGGCCAAATGTTGCGACGTTTCGTAGTTGGCGAATTGGGTAGCCACTTCTGTCAGTTTCAAATTAGATAATTTGACGGAGGAGTTAATCTCTGAGAGGTTTTGAGTGTTCAACATGAGAAGAGCTCCTATGGCCGTTAGGCCCGATATGGCGTTGGTGACTGACATGAGGGGCGAATGTAGGGCAGGTTTGACACCCCAGACCGTGTGATAACCTTTTTCCGAAATTGATTTAATAATTAAATATCCATTTCAAGCCCAAAATAATATAATTGGTCAATTATTTTTGCTACTATCTGATTTAAAAATGAATAAAATATTAGGGTGATAAATTCATGTAGGGTTTTATCTTATTTATTCACCCGCTTAGTATTTTTTTTTGAATATCATAATAAGGTTAATTAAGATATCTATATTTAAATAAGAAAAAAAATGGAACGTGGTTAAAAAAATACTCCTCGAAAAATATAGATTTAAAAAAAATAAAATACCAACGATTGAGGATAGGGCAAATGTGGTACACATAGAATTGAAAGCGTGTCCAGGGGATAAAGTTCCCAATCCAACCATCGATGTCAAGCCTATAATAAAATTTTAATTGTAAAAAAATTGTGAGATAGAACATGATGTCTTTTAAACAAGTATTGTTATAAGTTACTTTTGAAATATAACTAGTTATCGCTACATTCTTAAAGAGGTAACTGGTTAATTATAAAATTAATAATTAGTTATATTTTAGTCACGTGATTTATTTGATCCACCAATCGAAAATGGATTAAAAACTAAGCTTTTAAGAGGGGTGACTAAAAATGGATCAATTTTAAAATATTATAAGTCTCTTCTAATAGAAAAGCCGAAATAACAAGTTATTTAACAAAAGAGTTAGACTACACATCGATTATATAAACTACCTCCTGTGTATAGCATGATGTTATTGAGCGCTTTTTTGAAGGGTGAGATTTGGGAAGTTTTGAGTTGAGTGGATGGCTGCTTCTCGGAAGATCGATCGGGCAGAGGAAGGGGTGAGGAAGGTTGAGGAGCCTTAACGGGTGGGGGCCACATGAGTTGCCCATGGAAAGTTATCACGCTACCCCTTATAACCTCGTCTTCTAGATTTACGAAAAACTTGCCGTTTTTGTCTTTAAAATTAGATCATTTTATTTACCCCAAGTGGGGTGTGTATATTTAGTTAAAATCATTAATAAATGGATTATTCGAAAACGAAATCTATTTTCACGATGTGTCTTAATTTAACCTTCCAATGATCACCTGAGCGCTTAAACAGTTAATAACTTGTCTAATTTGAATCACAAAAGACAGATACAGTGTATTTAAGCAGATATTGTTATAGATGGATGGGGAAGGGGGGGGGGATTAAATAATATAACATAAGGTTTTAAATCTAAAGATAGTTAGCAGAAAAACTTCTTTTCTGGATAATCTTTCCAGGTTGTCAATTTAGCAATCAATGTATTCGGGATTTTGAAGTAAATCCTTTTATTTACCTTATTTTTCACCGAAGTAGGGGGTGAGGGATACGTGTAACTTCATAAATTATAAATATAATTTTATTTACCCATATGATATTTATTTGAGTGACACTGATAAATGATGGGATAGATGTTATTTAATTTTAAAAAAAAGCGTAATACTTTTTTGTTATGTTTGGATTATACTCACTCATGGAAAGTAGATATTTAGCGATATTGTTCGAGAATAGGTTGGAGGCCTGGGTAGGTAAACGGCTAGGGAAATCCGTGTAGCCTATATGGGTGACATCCTTGTAAGTCGTGAGTTGACCTGGTGTGATAGTTTCAACGTTTCCACCGGCTTCTGAAGCTAAATCCACCACCACAGATCCCGGTTTCATGCATTCTATCATTTCCTTTTTTCATTTAAATCAGACTGATGATAGTTAATAATATATATATATATATATCAAAATTGTATATAAAATATCAAAAATTTTAATATAGTCTGATTTGTTTTTTTACCATTTGTCAAATATCATCCATTCATAACATAATGTTCAATTATTTAATATCACTATACAATCCAGTTATACTACGTAAAACCTAATATGAAATATTTCGGGTCACACTGATAATATACCTTCGTGAATAGAATTGGTGCTTTCTTGCCAAATATGAGGGCCGTGGTGATCAAGATATCAATATCTTTACACTGATCAAAGAACAACTGTTTCTCTGCCTTCAGAAATTCGGGAGACATCTCCTTCCCGTACCCACCTACACCTTCGCCCGATTCCTATTATTTTAAAAGGATATTATTTAAAAAAAATTATTATTAGGGAAGGAAGGAAGCAAATGAAAGATTTTAAAAAAAATAACCTTGAGATGAATCTCTAGAAATTCTGCTCCCAAGGATTGGACTTGCTCTTTTACCGAAGGACGGGTGTCGAAAGCCCGTACTATGGCCCCCATGTTTTTTGCGGTCCCAATGGCGGAAAGTCCGGCAACGCCCGCTCCCACTACCAAAACTTTGGCTGGTGGAATTTTACCAGCGGCCGTTATTTGACCTGGAGAAATTTTTTATATATTTTTTTCGTATAATTGATTTTTATATTGTATAATATTTACACTTAACGCTACTAAATTTAAATTTCTTTTATTGAATATGCAAATTTTTTTTTTATTAGTCACCTACTAAAATATTAAATTCAATCGATTTTATAAGTTCCTATTTAATTCCATTTTAAATTTAATTTGTAATATGACAGTTATAAATTTTACCAATTTAATATTTAAAAAAAAAATGCTTTTAAATTTATAACAATTTCCAAAAGTTGCCAAATGGCAACCTTACAAACTTAATTAGTAAATTTAAGGCATGTCAAACAGGCCTGCCAGAATGGTGTGGGAAGGGAAGGGGGTTATGATGCATAACTGAATTATTTTATAATTTACTCATCTTAGGGGGTGTCTAGAGGGCTCAGCGCATTAATACTAACCTAGTAAAAATTAAGATAATATACTACAATAGATTAGAAATATATGTTTTAAGAACGAGTTCCCGAAAGTTCCGAAATTGGCCGATACGAGAATGGAACAGGGAAATAAAATCCTTTAATCCGGGTCATAAAATTTCTCCATTAATTCTCATAGTTTCAGGTGCTACAGATATTTATAATATTCGCTAATTTTCTTTTAAAACTTTATTCCTAGGCGAAGATCATTTTGTTGGCTCAAGCATTCGTGATCCTCAAGCAATTCGGCATTGGAACCTTCATTTAAAAGCTAGGACCAGAAAGGGCCATAAAATGGTATTAAAAATTTTATAAAACCCGAGCCCCAAAAAATTGATACAACTCTGGCCGGGCCAAATTTTATTTCAAATAAATCTAGATGACGTTAAGACAATCATAATAAAGGATCATGTGACACATTCATTTGATTCATATTTTAAATTTTCTTTTGAAACATTTGTTTTTAAAAAAAAAACAGCTAAAATCATTTAAAAATTAAAGCATTTTTAAAAATATCTAAGCCGAACTAAAAAAAAGAATTTAAAATCCGTTCCGGGACACATGGAAATTTTATATCCGGTCCGTGTAAAATTTTATATCCGGTCCGTGTAAAATTTTATATCCGGTCCGTGTAAAATTTAATATCCGAGTCGAGACATGCATAAAAATTGAGACTACGGTCCAAATAAAGTTTAAAATTTACTAATCAGGTCGAGACATGTATAAAAATGAGAATCCGGTTGGTTATGTTAGAAAATTGGGTCCGGGTCATTGAAAATCCGGGTCGAACCTAAAAATTTTACCACTGATTCGTGATTCAAAAAAAATTTAATATCTACGTCACAAACAAAATGTAGAAACTATTATTATATTTTTAAAAATGATTACAAAAGGAAAAGAAAACAAGGAAGAATTATTATGTCAATATTGTCATTATCGTTGCAGAATCAATATTAAAAAAAATAAATAGGTCAAAACAAAATAAAATCTTTTTATATCTATTTATAATATAAAATATAATGTTTCACATGAATCCTCTAGGTTAAGATGAGCTTAAACATCAATAGAAGTCTTTTAGCTCCCTTTTTCAGAAATAAATAAATATCGCTTATTTTTTTAGACTTTGCATTGAAAATATCTGTCGATGTCATTAATACTCTATAGAAGATAAATAATCAAAATAATGTTTATATATTTTTTTAAGAGCATTCAAAGTGCGTCTTTAACGCGCCCCGTCCAACGTTTGTCTTTGGAAACGCGTTCCATCCTTATCTAACGTTTGTTCTTGGGACGCGACAGGTTTTAAAAATCCCGAAAAAGACAAAAAAAAATTTTTTTTACAATTTATATTTTTTTATAAATTTCAAATTTTATGATAAAAGTAAGTTACAACATACTAAAATTAATAATAACGTATAAATAAAAATATATTTTGTGAATTCATTTTCATTTAAAGAAAATTTGGGATGGTAAATTTAGGCACAGGGATGGACGTGGATGTGCTATCCAAGGTAAGCATTTGGGACATGTCTCATCTTAAAAATAAGATGTGATGGGATTTGATCATCACTAGTTCCCAGTCTAAACAGTTGATGTTCATAGGAAAGATTGTACTCTCGATATTTATGTTTGGATGGGCAAAATTAAAAGAATAAATATCAATTATCATATAGCAATCAAAAAAAAATATTATTTAATTTTTTTTCACAATATTAGTAAAATTATGTGTAAATTTTACTAATATTTTTATCAATGTTGTTGAACAGCTCATTTTGAGCCAAGTTTTTCCATAGATAGTATAAAGTTTGGACATCTATTAGCGAAATCTTGAGACTGGGGCATTCATTTTCTGGCTAAAATAGTTAGCCGTTTTTAAAAATAGGCTCAAATCAAGCTGTTTAATATTATTTCTATTCAGTAATAGTTAAAAATTGTCATTATTTGTGTGGGAGGAGGGGGAATAAGTTTTTGTTGCTGTTAGACCAATGTATTTGCTACAATGGGTAGAGGGGGTTCGATTATTAAGACCACAATGAATAATCACGAAGAATGGGCATGACTAAAATACGCGCCCCCTATCAAAGAAGCTTAATTTAAATTATATTATTACAGAATCATATTTAGCTTCATAAGATTAGTTAGAAAATGTTTTATTTATTTATAAAAAAAATGGCAACATAGTAAAATTTTTAAAAAATTATTTTTTTTACATGACTAAACTACGTGCCCCCCTATCAAAGAAGCTTAATATATATATAATGAACACAGAATCATATATAACTTATTAAAAGGAATCAAAAAATGTTAATACTAAGTTTATATATTATTGAGATTTTGAAAAAACACTTAATTTCTTCTTTTTTGATTAAATTTTTTTATACTATGTTGTCATTTTTTTTAAATAAAAAAAAAACATTTTCTAACTCATCTTATGAAGCTAAATATGATTCTGTATTAATAAAATATAAATTAAGCTTCTATGATAGGGGGCATGTAGTTTTTGGGGGCACATATTTTAGTCATGCCCCAAAGAATGATTAATATACTATTTTGCAATCTCTATCCAAAATAAACTAAGCAAAGCACATTAAAAATTATAATACTTTAGTAAACAAACCTTATATGACTTAGGTGAAATAATTTTGTTTTTATTAATTAGAAAAAGAAAGTGATGAAGGCAAATACGTGATTTAAAATGAGCTATTGTATTTAAATTAATATTTGAAAGAATGAAGAATCAAATTGTAAGTGTTAACTAGTTTGTTACCAAAAGAAAAAAAATATACTTTGATATTAAAGAGCCCCTATAATTATGTTTATATGAAGAATAACCTGTAAAGAATCTGCCAAAATTGTTAGCTGCTTCAATCACAGCTTTATAACCAGCAATGTTTGCCATTGAACTTAGAACATCAAATTCTTGTGCCCGTGTTATTCTTGGTATACAATCCATTGCAAATGAATTTATGTTTTTTTGCAATAAACTTTCAATCAGCTTTTTATTTTGATTTGGATACAATAAACTTATCAAATATTGGTTTTGTTTCATCAATTTAACATCATTGTCATTTGGAGGTCTAATTTTAAGAATAATGTCTGAATTTTGGTAAAGGTCATTTTTGCTAATAACAATGTGAATTTTGTTTTTTAAATTACCAACAGATTTAACATAATCCTGGTTTAAAAACTTGGAAAATATCCCAGCATCAGATTCTATATTAATATTGAAGCCTTTTTTAGACAACAAAGCTGCAGATGTAGGACTAATGGCAACTCTTCTCTCCCCTATTGTTATATCCTCTTTAGGAATGCCCAAGGTCAATTTTTCGTATGATATTTCATGGCTAGTTTTGGTCGCCTCTATTTCATTGAGATTTAAAACCCTAGAAGCAGCTGTTGTAGCATAGGTGGTAATTCCATAAGAATATTCATTGTTTAAATTAAGAATAAACCCTTGGCATTTTGTAATGTTGTATTTAGAGCTACGAAATTTTAAAATTAGATTAAATGTCATTAATTATTAGTATAAAATTATCGATTTTAGTTGAAAACACCAATAAAACACATGATTTAGAAGTTTGAAATACACAATTTACTCACACACGTTTTAATCATATGATTTTCAATAACCGCGGGTAAGGTTAATTAATGCTATTTAATTTAACAAGGAAAAGCGTAATTTAGTTAATAATAAACTATTTTTTCTTAAAAATATATACCCACACACAGGGGCAGACTAAACATAATATCAAGTGAGCCATCTGCTAATGAAGCCGCGAGAAAATTTCTATTTATAAGGTCGATAATTAAAAAAATTGAAAAAAAAAGAGGCTGATCAGCAAAAATACGTTTATTTTACATTCACATATTTTATACATTAGAATTTCCCATATTAAGCATTTAGAATATCCTATTAATACATTTTTGAGGTGTTCATTTAGATATTGTTATTTAATAGGTTTTTTTCAAAAAATAATGCATGCCTTCAGTTTCAATGAAAGTCAAGTTTTAATATTATTTTATAATTTCTTATTGAAATAGAATTCAATTTGCTTTGAAATAATAAATTAAATAATATCTATGTAACAATATGCATATTTGGGATAATACAGTTGTTAAGTAAACAAATCCTACAGAAAATAATTACTGCTGAATATTCTAAAAATAAATAAAACATGATAACGGTAAGTAATATTTTCAAAATTCTATTCTAATTTCTTAACTTATATTTAATAAAAAAATTTTATATTATTTGCAAAGCAAAGCTTCCAAAAATGAATTTAGTGATTACTTGTTATAAGAGGAAGATATATTTGAAGACGAAAAAATAGGAAAAGAACAGTTTGAACTAGTAATTATAATCAATTAATTGAATAAAATGTATGCATGCAACAATTATTTAGCAAAGCTAAGATCTGTCTTGACTCAAATTATTGAGAAAATTATCACCAGTCAAAACTTCCTTATGCCTAGATGTTTGAAAATTATCATTTCCCCTAAAATCTTTTAATTTTTAAAAATTAGAGCTCATAAAAGACTGTTTTTAACTGAAAGCCAATCATGTGGAATTTGGCAAGGTAGAACCAATTATCCTTTGTTCTAAGAAAATGTAGCAAAATTTTAAAAATGACAATGTTTTTGATCTGAAAACGGATAATAGTATTAATACACTATTAATTTTGAAATAAACCTAACTTGTTTCAACCATTATTAATATAGGATCTGATAAATTTTATAAGCATTATTGGTTGCCAAATCAAATGTGTATATATAATAAATATTGTCAGGATACTGATGTATAGATACTTCAAATTGATGCTAAAGGTTCCCTGGTTACAAAAATCAATAGGTCATATAATAAAAAATCAGGCCATATTTTTTTATATGCGGGAGTAATCACAATAAATTTAAATGTGGTCAAATACCTATGGTGCAAATACTTTCTGCGGGACACGATATTAATCATATTTCACTTGGTTAAATATATAGAAACAAAGTGGAAAAGGAATTCTCAAAATTGTTGTTATCAATTTCTTTAATTTTGCTAGGCAGGGTAGCTTGATCGTTAGAAAATTTTATAGATCTGAAGGCTTATATTGAATATTCATTTAATATAGTAATGGGATAAAAATTAAACATGCCCAAGATTTTTATTAGAGTTTGCACTGTATTAAATTAATATGCAGATGACAGGGTTTATATAAAAATCCTCTTTGTTTAGAGAGTTTTATATTCTCACAATGACTATAGTAATTAAATGTGGATCCCTGCAACAAGCAGAAAAGATAATTGAGTCCTTAATAATTATATGTATACTAGCGGGACTGAAATATGTCCCGATAATTGTGGGAATGCTAAAAAATACTTAAAAATTATTATATCTGAACTTGAGAAAATGGAAACTGATATTTATGATGAATTCGATGATTTTGAGATAATTGATTTAAATATAACCATTAACCTCTATTATTGGATAGAAAATTTGAGCTAAATTTAAATATGTAATGTTTGTAAAAGAAAAAAATTATTTATTGCCCAGATACTATAATACATTTATGCAATAATTTGAGAACATACCCCTTATGGTCCAAATGCAAACACATTATAAATATGGGCCATGCCTTGTTATATACAATATAAAGAATAAAAATTTTCGATAAAGTATTAAAATATTTGATGAGTGAATCAGAAATGTATTTTTATATTGATTAGCTATGATTACTTTTTAATTAAAAATTTGATGAATGAATTGGAATTTTTACATTGATATGATTTCTCAATTTAATTAAAAATTTGGTGATTGAATCAGAAATGTATCTGTTTTTTGATACGATATGATTACTGAATTTAAACAAAAATTTGATGTGTGAATCAGCAATGTGCTTTTGTTTTGATGCGTTTCTATGTGATTTGGCATCTCAATGCCTACCAATGGGCCTACAAATGTGAGTAGCTTGAAAATATATAACCATCAATTCGTAAATAAAAAACAATTATTAATTTTTTAAAGTTCCCCTTTCATATTTTTATCTCTTTTTTTAATTTCTTCCTTATTTAGTCAATTTTTTTCCTATCTTTCCCCATAATTTCCAAATCCCACCTTCACGAGGTGGGGAGTAAACAGCAATGCTGAATAGCGGGGGCTCTGGTATTCAGATAATATGAGTGGTTAATGTGGTAAATATTAAATAAGGTATGAAAAACCTCACCTAACAATAATAATTTATTTTGGCATTAAATTATAAATAAAAAGGATAAAAAATGTTGGCAAAAAGTCAATTCGCCCGTCATTTTTGAAGGGTTAGCTACTTGTGCTGCTATAATTTTTCATTAAAAATAAAGTTTGACAATTAATATTCTTCTATATTTCGCTACATAGCTTCTACAATTTAGTCCTCGACACTCCTATCTAAAAGTGTATTTAAATTAAATTAAAAAATATATTATGCTAGAGTTTTGAAAGAATTTCATTTATTGTGGAAGTTCAATGTTGTATTGGAATTATTAGGAAATATTTATATGCATAATTTTTTCGAATAAAATTAAACTATGTAAAAGGAACAATTTAAATCAGAATAAAAAATCAGAGAATGTTTTTAACTATATCATTTAATGACACTTCAGAATTAGATGTTAAAGAAAAAATGAAGTTGTTACAATAAAATAATAAAAAATGATAAAAATTATAAAAATAATACACCTATTAGAATAGGGTTCAATGGAGGCAATAGTGAAAATAATATTTTGTGACTATGTTATACCTATTCACTGATGTATTTTGGCACCTATCTAAGCTTCTGAACCATTTTATAGTACTCAAATATGGTGGATAATTTTTGGAAACAATTTATAGGCTAAATGAAAAAATACAATATGCATTTTTTAATTATTTGTAACTTTAATACGGGTTTTAACTAAAATAATTCGGAATCTAAATTTTACTAATTTAGCACTAAATAATGGTGAAAATAAGATGTTTGTCGCTGATATATCTTTTATTTATTTTGTTAATAGCCTTTTTATTTTAAATTCGGCTTCTCAACTAATGGAAGCACTAATTTTTACTATTGAAGCACTAAAGACTGATGTAAGTTTTATCTTTAGTGCTTCCAATCGTTCAGCCAACTTCACGCCCAAATCGTAAAGTCATAGCTTATATTTAGCTCATAACTTGTTTTCTATTAAGCGGTTAGCCAAATTAGTTACAAAATTTTAAATTACTAATTAACCACTAAATAATGGCGCAAACGGGGTGTTCATTACTACCATAGTATTTGTCTTGGTGTGCTACTGGTTGTTTATTTTTGTTTTTTTCTTTAATAAATACTTTTTTATTCTAATTGGGGCAACTAAACTGATTTAAGCACTAATAACTAATTACGAAGCTCTAAAGAATTATATGAGTTTCATCATTAGTGCTTTCATAATTTTGCTGACCAACCTCGAAATATTTTTTTAGCGCATAACTATTTTTTATTTGGGGGTTAACCAAATTAATTATGGAATTTGAATTTATTAATTAAACAGTAAATAATGGCAAAAACCGGATGTTACTATAGTTTTTTTAGTAGGCCGCCATTTTGTTTATTAACTTTGTAAAAAATAAATTTTTATTTTTATTTGGTGCTACTAAACTGAATAAGGGACTAATCTCTACTAAAGCACCTAAGATTAATAAATGTTTCCTCGTTAGTGTTTTCATAATTTCGTTGGTCAAAATTTGACCTTAAAACGTTTATTTAGCTTATAATTTTTTTTTATAAGGCGGTTAACTAAATTTATTATGGAATTTTAATTTACTAATTATTCAATAGATAATGGTAAAAATAAGATATTAGTCTCTTCTATTTTTGTTTTGGTGTAGCCATTTTTTCGTTTATTTCTTTAATAACCTTTTTATTTTAACAGAGGCTATTAAACTGACACTAACCTCTGCTAATGAATTATAAAGAATGGTATATATTTTATCGTTAACACTTTCAATCGATTTTTAAATGTGAAGTTGGACAAATTTTTTGTTTTTACTTATAACATTTTTCCTTAACTTAGGCTGCACTTTGAAGTACTAACAAACACTAACGAAGCACTAAAAAAAAGGCATATTAATTATTGTTAGTTCTTCCAATCGTTCGCCCAACTTCACGGAGATAGGATTTCGAGATTTTTGATATGAAGGTATAAATTATAATCAATCACTATGAAATCATATTTTTCAAATTAATCTAAAATTTATAAGTTTATGATATTGTTTTATTTTATAATATTAAATAACAATAAACGCTACCTTGCCACCCCCTTCTCTCCCCCTTTCCGTGGAAAATTCGTGCCTGCGCTCTTAACACGTTTTAATTGAGAGGTATTATTGCAATTTTATAATACACTATAATTATAACTATAAAAGAAATTTTTCGTTCTACATCTTAATTTAAAAGAGCGTAGTAGGTTGTGCCGTATAAGTCCGAGTAAAAGAATATAATAATTGTATTTCAATCCCAGCAAAACTCCGAATAATTTTATTTCAATTCAAAATTTATATATACTATTACAACCCAAAAAAAAACATAATAATAAATCGAAAAAAATTAATTGTTAAAAAAAAAATTAATTAATTTTAAAAAAAAAGAATTCAAAAAAAGAAATGAATTGGTAATTTACAATTTTCGCTTCCCTTTTATAGGGAAGCAATAATCATCACAAATAAATAATTAAATCCTATCATCATAATGACTTTACAATAATTAACTTTTATAAATCTAAAAATAAAATGTTAACGCGATTAAACTAAAACATAAAATTATACAAATAACAATGACTCACCAATTTAACTAAAACATAAAATTATAAAAATAAAAGTGACTCATCAAACGCAATACATACTGACCTTACTAAAAATCAAATTTTACAAATCAAAGTCTCCCAATTATGACAGAGCGTATATAACAATTAAAACCTTAACCAATTTTGCAATAATATAAATTTAAAATAAAATAATTTTGTATTAAATCTCAATAAATCTGTATTGACTATCTCATTACTAATGTGGAAGTTTTTATTATTGGTAAACTCTTATATTATATTTAACTTTAAAAATTCCATCATAATTGACATCTGATTTAATAGGCTGACCCCAAAATTTTATTTAAAAAATTGACAATATTTAAATCACATTATAAAAAATAAGAAAATATGACCATATAAATAAATAATTTAAATTAATTCAATTGTAAATTTTTCCATTGAGGCTTTTGGATCATTACCTGAATACATAAATAATAGTTTGAATATAAAATAGAAAATAATAATAAATATCTTTCTCTAAATTTATTCTGTGAATTATGCAGTTCTGACTCTCTAGGTGAGGGCTCAATTACCATAACTAATAGATCGGAACCTACCCACATTCAATTACCATTCATAAAATTAATACAATATCAAGTCTTATATAAATGTATAGAGACAATAGAATTTAAAACCCTTACTTCTATGGTTCCTCCCCTTTGTCACCATTCTTTTTTTCTTACCAAATATTTACTATATATGTCCAAAATCTTACAGCCTTATATTATCCACAATCATCAACCATTTCGAACCTATCTAGACAGAAGACTATAATAACCAAAATTATATTAAATATAGTCTCCTTATCATGGGTGCAAACAATACTCCCTAATTTTAAGGATATTAGCAATCAATTCTCAAATTCCTTATCACATGTAGCTTTTACTTTACAACATCTTGATTCTGAAAACATAACTAAAATAGCACAATCATGACTTGAATTTTCGCGATCGTAAGGATTATAAATGGTTAAAAGCTAATTCTAGTCTGAACCTTAGGATTTAAATTAGCAACTTAATACAGGTAGGTCATCTCATATATCTGCAGCTATGCAAGATCCAAGTGGATAGTGTAGATAATCAGAAGGCAGATATTTGCGCCATCGTGCAATAAATTTTCTCATACATAAGACCTGTTTAGAGCTCTTATTTTCTCAACACTCGAACCGGTAGGACTCAATATTTTAGACAATAGTGCACAGATGAAATAACATTCACTCTCTGGATAAAAAATAATAAAGCAACCTCTAAGTTAAGGATAGACCTAGACTTATTTACCAAACTGAATTAAATATCTCTTTTATAACTACTGTCAAAACTACGAAAAGTCTTATATTCTTTCTGGAAAATGGCATATCTACCATTTGTCACCTCTACAGATAAACTTTAGCAATGAAGCTTCCCTTTTCCTAAAAACATTTAGAAAAAAATCACCACTTCTGGTGATCCTAAGGAAAAATATAATATCAGGCAGAAAATAAATATATAGATCATAGTTATCTATCTATGAATTTATTGTTCTCATAATCGTTACATTGTAATATGTTTGAAATTATTTAGAAATGTTTTTTTAGATTATATTTTTTTTAACATAAATTTTTAACCTGCTAATTTAAATCTAAATCATATTATATTAATTTCTAATGAAAGATTAGTTATAAAAATATTTTGAAAAAGTAAAAATTAATATAATTTAATTTTATAATATTTTCACAAATATATTGCTCCAAAATAATTCAATTAATGATCATATTGTTAAAAATTTAGTAAAATATTGGGAGAGGGAGATATAAATAAAATGCTCTAGTAAATGGGATAGGAGATCAGACAAGAATAGAAACTTAATTTAAAAAAAATTAACATTGGAAATAAGGAAACTTATAATTGAAATTAAATCATGCCTTTATGTTATAAAAAAATGGACATAAATAGTCGCAGGGTTTGATCGATTTTTAAATCAGACATTGCAATAGAGTTTCTCAGTAGAATACTCTTTTACAGAAAGATTGATAAAGAAACAGTTTATAGATCATAGAATTATTTTCTTAAACTATTTTTTTCTCATCAAAGCTAAATAAATATTTTCTTTTTAAATTTAACAACAAACACTATGCCTTAATTACAAATTTTGATTGTCTGAATTTCAAGCCATGGATTACATTTTTACTCTATGTTATCTAAAAGAGAACTGCTCACTTATGCTATAATATTATATTAGGTAATAATCTACGCCTACCAATGGTGCCTACAAAATATCTAAAATTTATTATTAGGTCTAGACCTAGGAGAAAGAAAGAAAAATTACAATGATGATTAAATTTTGGTTGATGTCTATGTTGATTCGATTCGATTATTAAAGTTTGACTGCGGATGGATTAATCAAGATAAAAATATGATAAGGGGGGAGGTTTTAAATAAATATTCTCATTGGTTATGCAGTCATGGGTATAAAATTTTTCACAGAAAAATATATTATTTTTAAATAAAAAATTTTATAAAAATATTTTTTGAATAAAATTTTCCTAATCTTTAGATGCAAAGAACATAGTTTTAAACATGAAATACAGATCAGAATAATTTTAGAAACTAATGTTAACTTAAAATCTTTGGTTAAATTTTTGCTCCATCTTCCGTTCCTGCCTTCTATTTCAAAATTAATATAGAAGTTAATTTCATGATTGCGACCTACAAGATTTTTTTTATAGTGAGCAAAAATTGTCAATCAATTATATTAATAGCAGATAAATAGTCATCTTTATATGTAAATTCTAGGAAAGATTCACACATTAAAAACATCGCTTATTTTCAAAAACTATAAAGTGAATATTCTAAATAAATTATGTTCGAACAACCTGATGAAATAATTCTTACATCCCTTTGTCCTCCTAAATTAGGATTGTAATGTTTATTTTAATTTTTCAGCTATCTAATTTCGACAATCAGTTCAGCAGTATTCTTAAGAAAACAAATATGTAAATAAACCAAGCCCACCCAAAAGTCAACAATATACATGGAGTCTTTTGAGACGACTTCTTAAAACCTATTAAAGTACTTAGTCGCAACGTAAACAATTTCGTTTTACCTCAAAGACGTAAATTGCAACCTACCAAAACATTTGGTAGGAAATATCGAAATATTATCCATAAAAAATGAAATTTCATATCAAATTTAGAAATAATAAATTAAGAAAGGGTTAATGTTATAAGATTCATTATTCCAGTTAAATATTTCCAATCTACTCTAAATTAAAATTAATTATAAGAAGAGCATAGAACGAGTTTCCATATTGTAAATAATTTCTAATGAATATAAATAGTAAAAAAAAATCAAAATTCTAAAAGATAAAATTAGAATCTCAAATATTCTTGAATCTATTTTATAAAAAGAATAATTTTACTATAATCATTGTAAAATTAATTACACAAAATTTATGATTATTTTAATCCAGACTTAGAAAGTCGGACAAATGACTGAAAGAGTATTTGATTTGCCACAAATACGGCAAAATACTCTAAAACATCTGAAGAAAAAACAAATAAAGATATGTTTTAAAAAAATGACCTGAATTTATATGTCTTTACAATGATGTTTAATTATTCGGATCCCCGATATCAGAGGGAGAATTTTACTATTTAAAAGTTTAATGAAGGAGGTAATATAATACAAGGTGGTGATAATCAGAATATTTAAAGTGATATCGTTTCAGAAGTAAAAGCGGCATATTTAACGGCAAATTACGTGGAAAGCAGTAACTTATAAGAAATGGTGGAACGGCCTTTGCTCACTTTGTCCATTAATAGAAGTGACTAATATTCTACTTTAAATTTTTTTCAAAAAGAAATTGAACGGTTTGGGGTAATATTCATACGAAAAACAGAAATGGAAAAATATGAATACAAATTATGTTTAAATAAACTATCAAATATTATACATAAACAAGAGGCTTACTAGAATCATGTATAACAAATTGCTACAAGGTTTTGAATATATATGTTTTTAAAAATATATTTTACAATATACAATGTGAAAATATAATCATTCTTATATCAACTTAAGAGCAGCGTCTAAATGACAGAAAATTTTAACTTAAAAGAATTAATCCAGCCACGATATTCATTTCAATTATTTTTTCCATAGCTCTCGCCCGTTCGTTTGGTAAACTCCTTAAGTATTTTTTTCCATTCTATGTTATTCATATAATCAGTCCTATGTAATTTAGTTTCAGACCTACTCATGGTATGCTGATTGGATCTTAATTTATATACGATGACATTTGGTTTTTATGGGTATTTACTTTCTAATATTATTTTTTTTTTTTGTATTTTATCCTTTTTGGTTTATCAAGTTTTCACTCTCATAATCTCTATTATCTGTAATAGATATACGATGAATTTGGTTTTTATGGGTATTTACTTTTCAAATATATTTATATTTTTGTATCTTAACCTTTTTGATTTAACCAGCTTGGCCGTTTTAACTCTAAGGGTTAGTTGCATTACTATGAATATATCTTCCACCTATTATTCATTGTAAAATTTTTTTTGTCAAAGAGCACTGCTGATATTGTTTCTCCAACTCAATCATTATTGATTTATTTTATTCCTTATCTATTTATTTATCGTTCCTGCAATTGGTTTGTAACAATGTTGCTAACTAATTAAGGTCGATTTTTAAAAAGGAACGATTAAGATTTAGCCTAAATAATATATTGTAAGCCTGGAGATTTTACTCCTAGCTGACTGAAAGGTTTGAACCTCTATTTGCAAAATCTCTTGACTTACATAATAATATTTTAGCTAAAATCAATCGGGCCATTTAAAAACACTAGTTTCTTATGATTTTTCAGGTTACTTATTCAACTTGTTAGTACTTTTGTAAATCGAGGATATTTTTCTTAGAATATTTTTTATAAATATTATCCCTAATTGAGCCACTATTTATGACCTCAACTTAATAATATCTTGATCAAAATTATTTCAGGTATCATAATTTAGGGATAACAAATATAGTTGGTGACACACCTATTGATATTTAAACTTTATAAAAAGCCCCGAGCCCCGTATAAGTCAAACTGTTTTAAAATTTTGTCTGTGAAATATGATTTTAAAATGTATATCTAATTTGCATTTAATCTATAAATATGGTTAATTTTTTACCCAAACTTATAGCCTATACTTTAAATGCCCATTCTTTAACCCCCCCCCCCCCTCCCTTTATAAAAATTTGAGGCAGGCCCATATACCTTTCCTTTCAAATTGTATACATTGTGGGAAAGGTTTGGAGGGGGGATTTTTTTATTAGCTTAAAGTGATTTCACAAGAACAGATAAATTTCAGTATGAAAAAGATTTCCCCTTATCCTCTCCTCCTACTTGGCTACTCCTATGAATTGACATGATGACAGATGGCTTAAATGAATAAGGTGACAAATAAATAAAGGTTCTGTGTAAAATGAGGCAAAAATTTTAAAAACTATACAAATCTTAAAATCTAAATCGAATATATAATTAATTTAAAATATGCTAAATTCGATTTGAACCCAGTTTCAATTAAATCTCTGGGGTTGGTTTTGATGGGCTAAGGATAGTTAAGAACAATTTCGGAGAATCAAGGTTCGCTCTCCCGGGTTCTGGTTTGGATTTAAAATCCTGATCAAGAGAACTCATTAGGGTTTTAATTTTTCATGTGTATTATTTAGGATCAAATTAGCCGAGAAGTACATCAAGGTGACGCTGTGAATTTGCTTTATAAATAGGTTTTAATAAATTTATTCAGAATAGAAAAATAAATTATTCGTTAAAGTCTGATTATAAGTTATAACATAAAATGATTTTTATTTTGAAAACAAAAAAAAATGGTAAAAATCTTGTACAAATGGTTCAATTCTAATTATATGTTTAGTACCATTAACAATTATATAGGCTTACATTTCAATTGGCTAGCTGTTTATATAATTAAAAAATTCAATAAAATATATTTCCTCATCTATATCCCTTTGATTTAAACAAATTAAAGCCATAGATCATATTTAGTATATTTTTATTTAAAAATTTGTGATTTTATCATGAAAGATTTTTTATGTATAAAAATCACAAAAGATTTACTATAAAAAAAAAATTTTTTCACAAAAAAAAAGATTTGGAATTTTAAAATTTTGCTCAAAAATCTTGCTTGAGCATTTTCAAAATAATCTTCAGAGATATAAATTCCTGTTCACTTTGAAGAGCATTTCAAACTCTGCTATTCAAAATCTATGTGTTTCGTAAAAAGCAAATAAATTATTATTTTAATTTTCAATCGATTCATGTAACCAACATTTATTCTTGTGGGCTCAAATCAGAATGCAATTTAATACATTAAATATCTTAATAAAGAAAAATGTTTAAGCATATAGTTTTCTAAGATGAAATTGATTGTAATATTTCAATAAATAAAAATCAAAACTAGCTACAATTAAATAAAATAGCATGACTAACATCATTTATTTAAAAGATATATATATATCAACAAATAAAAACTTAGAAACCATGCTTAAAAATTGCCTTATGTTCAAAATTACTATGGTCAATAGAATATTAATAAATAGATAATAAAATTGATAATATGGCTAAACAAGTACCGGGCAAATAAAAAATTGTCAATCAAAATTGTATGAGTCCTCACATAGAAAAAATTTATAATCATAATGAGGTATTGTATTCAAGCGTTAGCTAAGATAAATTGCAGACTACTGGTAACTGTATTAAATAAGGAAAAATATATGCTTATTCGATGCAGATTCTTGATAGGAAAAATTAATAATCTGTTAAACGCTTTGTCCATTCCCTTTCCGAAGATTTTATAAAGTAATACATTTTTCCATATAGGAATAATTAATGTATATTTAATAACATTAATTGCTAGTACATTAGACAAAAATCACAAGAAGACGGTATATAATGTAATTGTCATTTCAACTGGACGAAGTTATTAACAAGAGAAGATTCATGATAGAAATATCTATTATGATTTTTACCCTTGGAAAAATACAAGCTTATAATATGCGCATATGAGATAAAAATATAGTTATACTTGGGGTTTTTGTCCGTTTAACTAATAATAAATTTAAAAAATAATCAAATACTAAAGATAGCTAATATATATAAGCTAAATAAAAGCCACTACATCAGGATCTATTAATTGTTTTTTTATCAAAACGAAATAAAAAGCATAATCTAATTTTTAAATATAGCTGTGATTATTTTTAAATCTTTCCGTTAGAGCTCATTCATAAATTGACTAATTAATTTTGGTTTAAGATAGATGGCTAAAATAATAAGGAAATTATAAATTTACCCCTTTTTTTGTCTTACTAAACTATTTCTAGAGTTTAACAAATATAAATGGCATTTTAATTTATAAATAATTATGCACTTAGTTAATTAAACCAAATTGGTCAACTATAATAATTATTTGTAACAAAAGACATTAGTTAGACTGTTTTTTTTTAAAGTTTTAATCACAATATTTATTGTATTAGGATATGGAATCCATAAATATAAATCTCCGAAATTTAAATTAATTATGGATCAATTTAACTGGTGCCAATTTAAAGGGAAGGTATTCCAACATGTATAGAATGCCCGCAATATAGATTTGCCGAATTTTGGACTTACTAATTTATATAAAAAATTATATAGATTTATTTTTAGACATATTGAAATAATATAAGGGTTCATACGAAAATCGCCTGAAATTTATAGAATAGGTAACACTTTAATCTCCTACACCGTGCTGGAATACATTTTCAGTCAAATTAAATTTTTTTGAAAATAATATATTAGTCTAAATGATTCAAAAACTTAGAGATTCCTAATCTACATGGATTCTAGGACATAAAAATAATGAAAAGTAAAAATTTGGACCTAGCCCTAAAAATAAAACTTTTATTTAAAAAAACATATATTTGTTCCTAATTATAAGGATTTACTTGCATCTTTAACTATTTTATCTTATAAATATATATATAATAATAATAATAATAATATACTTAAGTAAGTATAATAAGTTTTTTAAAAAAAACTTTTTAATCAATTAATTTAAATCTTGATGGAACTATTATTTTGTTTGTTTCCTTCTTTTTTTTTTCTTTCTTTTTTCTTTCTTTCTTTCAGTCATTTCTTTCTTTCAGTCATTTCTTTCTTTCAGTCATTTCTTTCTTTTTTTTCTATCTTTTTTTTTCTATCTTTTTTTCTTAATAAGAATTTACTTGCATTTTTAGCCATTTTATCTTTTAAATAATATTAATATAATTAAGAAAGTAAAAATTAGTATTAAAAAGGAAGGATGGGCTATAACCATTATAATGTATGTTATTAGAATTTAATTGTATAAACTTTTTAATAAATAATAGTGACATAATTATGATTGTATAAATTAAGATGTTCGAATCTAATAAAAGTTAAATATTTTTTAAATTAGAAATTTTCCTGTATGCATTTACAACGCTTTTTTACAAATTTTAAAAAATAATTGGCTATTAATTATATTCTTTCATAATTTTTATTTATTGCAACAGATTGTATACATCTTATAGATAGAGGGGATTGAGGAGAATATGTGTGGGGGGGGGGGGTGAATTTATTAGCTTAAAGATAATTACAAAAATAAAATTTTTTTTGATTGTTAGACAAACCTAGGATTACATATTTAGAGTAGTAGGAATAATTAGAGGTCCCCGACAGGTCCAGATCTGTTATAATTTAGTTTTTATCAGCCCGGACGGTCTAAATGGTACCCGATCTGGCTAGGTTCCAACTTTTACTAAGGTCCCCCGGCCGTACAAAGCTAGAGTTTTTTTTAATTTAAAATTATACTATGAAATATCAATAATGACGAGGATATAGGTTTCACGATTTTCTCATAGTAATAAACACAAATTTAGGAAAAGGGAAAAATGGATGAATGATCATAGTAGCAAGTCATTTAGTCCTAAAAATTATTGGCAAAATAAAAAATATTATTTTAACAAAAATAAGGCTTTAGAATCCTTTTCTTTTATAATCTCTACTTTTGGCCAATACTTAGCCCGTTAATTTCTTTGCCAGCCTTGCCCAAATAAATTGCTTTCAGGCTGAGCATAACAGATCTCTACCAGGAATATATTTGCTTTTATAAATCGAAATTTATTCATCATTCCATCTGAAATTATAAATTTCTCATTCAATTATATCAAAAATAAATCTTTAATCATCAAAATTATAAAATGTTAATATTTTTTAAAGTTATCATAGGAACTATTATAGAAAAATTAAATCTGAACTGGTAGGCTGAATCATTCCTTGATTATTTTCCCAAAATTAAGCATATTATTTTTCATTTCTATTTAAAATGTAAAGGTAGTTAATAACATTAATATTGAAAAAAGGTATAAGAATGATGAGTAAAAAGAATATTAAATATGGTAATTGTCATTTCAACGAAACGAAGGTACTAACCAGGGAAGATGTTTAGTAGAAATATCCCATGATTTTTCTCAACATAAAGAATAAATACAAGCTTATCTTTTGCCTATGGATACTTTTTCTTCTTAGGGGACGGCGCGCTATGTTTCTATATCTTTGTTAAATTTATTTTAACTCTACTTTGAAAGTTGATTACTTTAGGAAATTAACAGTGTATTAAGATTCAAATCTTCATATATTATTGCTAACGAAAAGTTTGACATAGACCTATATAAGTAACACTTTTATTTTAAAAAAAATATATTTGAATGTCTATTATAAAGATTTACTTTCATCTGTAGCTATTTTATCTTTTAATAATAATAATAATAATATAATAAAGAAAGTATAAATTAGTTATAAAAAAACTTATTAATTAATTAATTTAAATATTTCATTCTAATAGATGTGCTGGAAGATTATAATGTTTTTTCTTTCTTTCTTTATAAGAGTTTACTTTCAATTTTAGCCATTTCATCTTTTAAAAATTAATAATATTAATATAATTATAAAAGTAAAAATAAGTTTTTAAAAAGCATCTTTTTCTTTAAAAACAATTCAATTATTTTATTAAATGGATTGGCTTGAACCATTATAATGTCTATTATATGAATATACTTGAATTTATCGTCATTTTATCTTTTGAATAAATAATAATGATATATTTAAATGTCTATTACAAGGATTTACGTTCATCTTCAATAATTTTATCTTTTAAATATTTTATTCAATCTTTCTTTCTTTACAAGAATTTACCTGCAATTATAGCCATTTTATCTTTTAAATAAATAATATTAATATAATTAAGAAAGAAAAAGTTTTAAAAAGCGCCTTTAACTTTAATAAATAAATTCAATTATTTAATTTAATGGATTTGTTGGAACAATTATAATGTCTGTTATACGAATTTACTTGCATTTTTTGCTATTTTATCTTTTGAATAAATAATAACTGTTATATTTAAATGTCTATTATAAGGATTTACTTGCGTCTTTAACCATTTTATCTTTTAGATATATAATAAAATTAATATAATTTAAGAAACTATATATTAGTATAAAATACACTTTTTAATCAATTAATTTAAATATTCTATTCAAATAGATATGCTAAAAACATTATATTGTTTCTTTCTTTCTTTTTTTGATTCTTTTCTTTCCTTTTTTATTTCTTTCATTCTTTCTTTCATTCTTTCTTTCTTTATAAGAATTTACTTGAAATTTTAGCCATTTCACCTTTTATATAAATAATATTAATATAATTAAGAATATAAAATCCGTTTTAAAAAGCATCATTTCTTTAATTAATCAATACAATTATTTAATTAAATGGATTGCTGGAACCATTATAATGTCTGTTTTACGAATTTACTTGCATATTTAGCCATTTCATCTTTTGAATTAATAATGATGATAATTAATAAGTATGTATAAATTAAAATGTTCTAGTCTAATAAAAATTAAATATCATTTAAATTAAAAATTTTCCTATATGCAATTACAACGCTTTTCCTTAAAATAATAATAAATATCGTAATATCCTAATGTTTTTAGAAAATATTTAATCTAGATAAATATTGAAGCATCGTTAGTGAGGAGTACTGTGGCTCAAGTCCTCGAAAAACTTAGTGACCCTCTTAAAAATTTGATATTTTATTTTTGAAAATCTAGCTCCTACATAAATTCGAAAATTTTTAAAAAGTGAACTTTATAAAGTTGAAAAAGTTACCAGTGAACAAATATATTTTAATATTTTCTCAAGCAAACAACGTTATATTATTAAGATAAATAATTAAATATTATAACGGTAGAAGTTTTATACGTAATCCTTTTATTTATTTTAAACATATTGACACCGGAATGTATATTCTAATTTAGTGATTCACATTTTTAAAAGAATAAATTATTTCTGATTATTAATGTTGTGAATCAAAAAATATATAAATTTAGTCATTTTTATAATCAATGTAACTGTATATACAATAAAAATCTCAAGCGAATAAATCGCCAGGGAAAAAATTGCCATATAATTACACAGAAAATAATTCTCCTGCAAAAAAAAAATTCCCTGAAAAAATAAATCCCAAAGGAAAAAATTCCCTAAGAAAATAATTCCCCGAAAAAAATTTCCTTTTTATAGATCTTATAAAACATAAATTTTTTAAAATTAACAAAATAGGAAAAAAAATCGACAGAAAAAAAAATCCATAAATAAAATATTTAAAATTTTTGAGAAAATCAACAATATAAAGAAAAATTCCTGTAAAATTTTTCCAAATAAAAATTTATCAAATAAAATTGTAACAGATAATTATTTATTATGACGAGTGATTAATATAAAACCTAACCAAATTTTTTAAATTATTATTAATTAACCCCAACCAATAAAATGTATAATCTTATCCCTAACTTAGGCTTGGTGAAATTTAAGCAAAATAATATTTATAAAATAAAAGAATTGGATACCTAGTCTCGGATACCTATTCTCTGTGATATTAAACAAAATATTATAATAACCTAAGTAATGATAATGGTCAGCCCAGATTGTTTTATTTTGGTCTGCATTTATTAATTCATACCATTTTTTAACCTTCACTATTTTAATTAAATCTATATATTTTTTAAATTCAAATTCCCTAGATGATTTTAGGTTTTAAATAATAACATCGAAAGTTAAATAAATCTAGTTCACCTTTAGCACATTTTCATCATACCTTTAGATATTTATTGAAAATCAAATTTTATTAAAAAAAAATATTTATTAAGATACAAAAGCTCTGTATATCTTCATATATTATTGTTAACGAAAAGTAAATTATAAACATAGCCCTAATTATAACACTATCTATTTTTAAAAAATATATTTGTTTCTATTATTATTATAATGTCTAGATTTACTTTCATCATGTAGCTATTTTAACTTTTAATTATATAATAATAATAATATTATTATTAAGAAAGTATAAAAAGTTTAAAAAAAAACAATTATTAATTAATTTAAATGTTTAATTCTAATAGATGTGGTGGAGCATTATAGGGTTTTTTTCATTTTTTTTTTAAAAGAATTTACTTTTAATTTTAGCCATTTCATCTTTTAAATAATAAATAATATAAAAATATAATTAAAAAAGTAAAAGGATTTGCTGGAACCCTTATTATGACTATAATAACAATTTACATGCATATTTCGTCATTTTATCATTTGAATAAATAATAATGATATATTTAAATGTCTATTATAAGGATTTACTTGCTTCTTTAACCATTTTATCTTTTAAATGTATAATAATAATATAATTTAAGAAACTATATATTAGTTAAAATAAAACACTTTTTAATCAATTAATTTAAATATTTTATTCAAATAGATATGCTGGAAACATTATAGGGTTTCTTTCATTCATTTTTTTTTATTCCTTTCTTTCTTTATAAGAATTTACGTGCAATTTTAGCCATTCTCCCTTTTAAATAAATAATATTAATATAATAAAAATAGAAAAAATAATCTTTAAAAGGCGCCTCTTTCTTTCATAAATCAATTGAATGGATTTGTTGGAACCATTATAATGAAAGTTAAACGTATTTACTTGCATATTTAGCCTTTTTATCTTTTGAATAAATAATAATAATAATATAAGTAAGAATGTATAAATTAAAATGTTCTAGTCAAATAAAAATTAAATATCTTTTAAATTAAAAATTTTCCTTCATGCATTTACAACGCTTTTCCTTAAAAAAATAATAAGTATTATCCTAATGTTCTCATAAATTATTTTTTAGAGAAAATGTTTATTCTAGATAAATACAGTAACATCGTTTGTGAAACACAGTGGTTTAAAGCCTCGGAAAACCTTAGTGACCCTCTTAAAAGAATTTAAATTTTATTTATGCAAATTTAGCTCCTACTGAACTTGAAGATTTTATGGACATATAACATAATAAAGGCAGATAACTAGAGGTCCTCAAATTGCTATTTTAAGCCAGGCCCGGATCAGGCTATACCAAACTCGAGATTTTTTAATTTAAAATTATCTTATGAAATATCAATAATGATCAAGATTTCGGTTTAACGATTTTCTTATATTAGCAATAAACATAAATGTAGGAAAAGGAAAAAGAAATCGTATTTATGGATGAATGATCTTAGTAATGTGGTTTAATCGTAAATATTATTGGCAAAATAAAAAATATTATATTATCAAAAATAAGGCTTACGAATTCTTTTCTTTTATTATCTCTCTACCTTTGGTCAATACTCGGCTGATTAATTTCTTTGCCCAGCCTTGCCCAAATATATTGTTTTCAGGGTGAACATTACAGATCTCTACCAGAAATATATTAGCTTTTAGAAATCCAATTCTATTTAAAAATAGTGCAAAATATAATTGTAGTAATAACATTAATATTGAAAAAAGGTATGAGAGTGATGAGTTAAAAAGATTATTATATATGGTAATTGTCATTCAACGAGACGAAGGTACTGACCAGGGAAGAAGTTTGATAGAACATCCCATGATAATTCTCAACCTAAAGATAAATACAAGCTTATCTTTTACCTATTGAAACTCTTTATGATCTGGCGGGGCTCTATGTTTCTATATCTTTATATAATTTATTCTAATCCTACAGTTTATTACTTTCTGAAATCAACAGTGTATTAAGATGCAATCTCTGTTTCATATATTATTGTCAACGAACTAAAAGTAACCCTTTTATTTAAAAAATATATTTGTTCCTATTATTATTATAATGCCTATTATATAAAGATTTACTTTCATCTTTAACTATTTCATCTTTTAAATATATAATAATAATATTAATATAATTAAGAAAGTATAAATAAGTTTAAAAAAAATACTTATTAATTAATTGTTTTAATATATAATTATAATAGAATTGCTGGACCAATTATACGGTTTTTTTCTTCTTTCTTTATAAGAATTTACTTTCAATCCTTGCAATTTCATCTTTTAAATAAATAATATTAATATAATTAAAAAAGTATAAATATTAATCAATTCAATTATTTTATTAAATGAATTGGCATGGAACCATTATAATGTCTATTATATGAATTTACCTGCATATTTCGCCATTTTATCTTTTGAATAAACAATTATGATATATTTAAATATCTATTATAAGGATTTACTTGCATCTTTAACCATTTTATCTTTTAAATATATAATAATAATAATAATATTATAATTTAAGAAACTAAATATTAGTTAAAATAAAACACTTTTTAATCAATTAAAGTATTTTATTCAAATAGATATGGAAACATTATAGTGTTTCTTTCTTTCTTTCATTCTTTTTTATTTATTTCATTCATTCTCTTTTTATTTCTTTCATTATAAGAAATTACTTGCAATTTTAGCCATTTTTTCTTTTGAATAAATAATATTAATATAATTAAGAAAGTAAAAATCAGCTTTAAAAAGCGCCTTCTTTAATTAATCAATCAATTCAATTATTTAATTCCATGGATTTGCTGGAACCATTATAATGTCTGTTTTACGAATTTACTTGCATATTTAGCTATTTTATCTTTTGAATAAATAATAATGATATAATTAAGAATGTATAAATTAAAATGTTTTAGTCTAATAAAAATTAAATATCTTTTAAATTAAAATTTTTTCATATATGCATTTATAACGCTTTTCCTTAAAATAAAAAGTATCGTAATATCCCAATGTTCTTATAAATTATTTCTTAGAGAAAATATTTATTCTGGATAAATACAGTAACATCATTAGTGTGGAGCATAGAGACTTAAGCTCTCGGAAAACTTATTGACCCTCTTTAAAAATTTGAAATTTTATTTTTGCAAATTTAGATCCTACCAAATTCGAAAATTTTTAAAAAGTGTGAAAAGCTACCAGTGGGCTAATATATCGTAATATTTTCTCAAGCAAACATGTTTATCTGATAAATATTTAAATATTATAACAGTTGAAGTATGCTAATCCTTTTATTGATATAAAACACATTTGCACCGGAGTGTATATCCTAATTTAGTGATTTTCATATTTTAAAGAAAAAAAATTATGTTGAATATTAAAGTTGTAAATCAAAAAATTATAAATTTATTTATTTCCTTAAGCAGTGTAACTGTATATAAATATTTATTTTAAAAAAAATGTAATTAAGAAAAATTAAGAACGGAAATATTAAATAATATTATAGGACCTCGTTTATATTAAAAATAGTATGATGTCTCATCGCGTTTAAATTACAAAAATATGCATAACACTAAGTAGGACCATGCAATCGATTCATCATGAACATCAGATATTATAATCGCTGTGGCTAAGCCTTAAGAGCAGAGGAGTTTTAAAAATGTCAAACAAATAATAAAAATGTCAAACAAATAATAAAAATATGTCATATCAAGACCTTAAAAGGAAATATTTCCTAAACTTGGTGAATGTAGTAAATTTTATATTATATGGGTCATTTTGATTAAAATTAGTTTATGACTATAAATAATTTTTAAAAATGTTTTTAGATTTAAATAAACCTGATGGTTGAATTTTGCCGATATTTACTAAAATTATTTACAATTTTTATAATATGTGTTATAGGAATTATTTAAATTTCAGCATTTTTGCTAAAAATGGTATCACATCAATTCGGCGCGCTAAACTTGGCCCACGATAATTTGACACGTGCATCATTTCGGCGAGTATCTACTACAGTAGCATTTTATTTTAAATTTGTTAGTATAAAAAAAGGATGATTAAATAGATATCATGTTGAATGTTAGTCCCATTAATTACTTTTCATATTTTTTTTTACAAAAATCTCAATTTTATTTATTAAATGTGTTTAATATCAATAAAAAATTTAATAATATCAAAAAAATTTAACAACCAATATTTTTACATTTTATTAGTGAACCAATTTACCACATTATAAGATATATATATTATTTTGGCTAAAATCTTAATCGACAGGTTTTAAAATTAGACCCAACTGCCGTTTAACACTACTAATGTTGATTCAAAAAAAATCAAATTTAGATTAACTCATTTTTCAGATTTATTAAAAATCCTTAAGTAATTCAATTAATTATTTTAAAAAATATACAATATATTATGTTTAAGCTACTAATTTTAAAATAATCAAAAACGTATTACCTCACAATTATTTTATTTATTTATAAAATGACTATAAAAAATATACCATATAACATGCAAAAAATATGTTTATAAGAACATTTAAAAAAAATAGATAACATTAATAAGTTTGTAAATTAAAATTATAAGCGATCCCCCTTATATAATTACTAATCGGGCTATCAGTCAGATACAATTAATATAATATTTTCAGCTGTTTTCCGATACACCTTTCTAGATCTCAGTGGTTGCGTACCAATAATATATAGTTCAATTTTTACTTCGGTTAACGATTGCTCTAAGCGTAGAGCATCTAAAAATTTCCAAATAGGGGGATGGTGCGATGATAGCAGAGATGAGAATGATATGTGAAAGGGATTTAAGATTAGACATAATTTTTATTCATATAGTATTTATCAGAAGGGTAGGGGGATTGTTTTTTAAAACTTTTATAATTTTATTTTCAATTAGTATATTTATAATTTTAATACCTATAATATAAATAAATAAAAAAATTGCGCATTAACTCGTCGGGCCGATTTGGGTCTATTTTTAAAAGCGGTTACGATTTTAGCCAAATAATAAGTAAAATTCGAGATAGAGGTCTAAACCTTTTTTTCTCTTTCTCTCTTTCTTCTATGCGCAAAATCTCAGGGCTTACATAATATTGGCTACTAATCAATAGACCTCATAATATGGTAAATTGGTCCATCAAAGAAATCGGTATTTGTTAATTTTTCTTGATATCATTAAAATTTTTCTTGATATTACACATTTAGTAAATAAAATTGAGATTTTTATATAAAAAATATGAAAAAATAATTAATAGGGACTAACATTTAAATTGACTTCTATTTAAATCCTTTTTTTACACTAATAAATTTATTAAACTGCAGTTGTATTAGATGCGCCAAATTGACGTGACACCTCAGTAAGAATATAGTAAAATTTATATTATATCGATCATTTTTATTAAGTTTAATTTATGACTCCAAATAATTCTCAAAAACATTATGATATATTTAATAATAAATATAAAAAAACCCGGTAGTTGAATTGTGTTTGCTAAAAATTTAGTTTACGATTGATTATCGTTTACTTTAATATATAAATAATTTTTAAATAAATATTTCTGATCTACAATAGTAAAAAAGTATAAAAAGTAGTAATATTATATATAAATGACTTTGTTTAAATTTATTTTATAACTCTAAATATTTTAAGAATATTTTCAAATATAAATACTTGGTTGCTGAGTTTCTCTGATTGTAGTGTTTACTAAAATTTTAATTTACGAATTAATAGAGTGATTCTTTAAATAGTAAAAATAATATTATATGATTATCAATAAATATAATTTAAAAACTAGATAAATTTTATTAATATGTTTAAATAAAAATTAACCTGGTGCTTGAGTTATGGTGATTGTAGCGTTTAGTAAAATTTTAGTTTATAATTTTTATAGTGATTATTGTATTTTAGGAATAATTTATATATCATTATTGATCTAACATTTGAGAATGAATTTATATTACATGGACCATATTTATTAAATTTAATTGATGACTCCAAATAATTCTCAAAAATATGACATTTAATAATATATATAAAAAAACCTGATTGTTGTGTTTTACTGATTGTTTTATTTACTAAAATTATATATTACGATTCATTATAGTTTATATTATTATAGAAATTAATTAAATATCAACATTACTGATCTAACAATAATAAAAATATATTAAAAGTAATATTATATGGATGACTTTGTTTAAATTTATTTTATAATTCTAAATATTTTTTAAGAAATTTTTAAATATAAATAAACCTGGTGGCTGAGTTTCCCTCATTGGAGTGCTTGCTAAAATTTATTTTACGATTGATTATAGTGATTACATTATTATTTAAATATAAACATTTTGGATCTGTAAATTAAGAGTAAAATTAATATTATATACATCTATTTGTATAAATGTAGTTTATGACTATAAATAATTTTTAAAAATGATTTTAGATTTATCAATATATATAAATAAACTTATAATTTTTATAGTGTTTGTTTATTGTATTTTAGGAATAATTTATATATCAGCATTATTGATCTAACAATATTGAGAATGAATTTATATTATATACCATTTTAATTAAGTTTAATTACTCCATATAATTCTCAAATATTATTATATTTTATAATAAATATATAAATGGAGGATAATTTTGGCTGATTTTAGTATTTTCTAAAATTTTAGTTTGCGATTTATTATAGTGATTATATTATTATAGAAATTATTTAAATATCAACATTTCTATCTAACAATAGTAAAAAAAACTAAATGTAATATTATATGGATCACTCTGTTTTAGCTTAATTTGTAAATCAAAATATTTTTAAATATAAATAAACCTGGTGGTTGAGTTTCTCTGATTGTAGTGTTTACTAAAATTTATTTTACGTTTGATTATAGTGATTACATTATTATAGAAATAATTTATAATAGTTATCTGCATCGGGCCTTATTTTTCAAGCCAGGCCCGACCCGATTTTTATTAAAAAAAGTTTTGCGGCCCGGCCTAAATCCGATATTTTTTTAAGAGAATTTACCGGCCTGGCCCGATTTTATATAAATATAGAAATTAATTTTTATAAATACTCAAAATAAAAGACATATGTTATATGGCGTATAGTTCTATAAATAAAATCAAATATTTTTATTTTACATAAAAAATTCAATAAAAAAATTGATAAATTTAAAAATATTTCCAAGGCCCAACCCGACGCGGTTCGAATTTAGTTTAAAAATATTATGCCCCACCCGACTCGAACATAATTTATTTTAAAAAAAATTAAGCCCGAGCCTACTTTTCAGATCTCTAATTTATATATATCTACATTTTTGATCTGTAAAAATGTAGTAAAATTTATATTATATAGAACTATTTGATTAAATTTAGTTTATGTCTACAAATAATTTTTAAAAATGTTTTTAGATTTATCAATAAATATAAATAGACCTGATGGTTGAATTTGGCTGATTTAAAATTTTAGTTTCCGAATTAGTGATTAAATTATTATATAAATTATAATAATACTAAAAAAATATTATTTAGATGATTTTAATTAAATATAATTTAACACTATAAATAGATTTTTAAAATATGTTTAAATAAATTAACCTGGTTCTTGAGATTCTATGATTGTTATTTTTACTAAAATTTAGTTAACAATTTTTATATTGATTATAGTATTATAGGAATAATTTAAATAATAACATTTTTGATCTAACAATTAAGAATAATATTAAAATTTATATTATATGGATCATATTGATTAAATTTAATTTATGACTCCAAATAATTCTCAAAAATATTATGATATTTAATCATAAATATAAAAAGGTAGAGGATAATTTTCGCTGATTGTAGTATCTAAAATTTTAGTTTACGATTTATTATAATGATTATATTATTATAAAAATTATATAATATCAACATTTCTGATCTTACAATAGTTAAAAGTACAAAAAGTAATATTATATGGATGAATTTGTTTAAATTTATTTTATAACTCTAAATATTCTTTAAAAAAATATTTAAATATATATAAACCTGGTGGTTGAGTTTCTCTGATTATAGTGATTGCTAAATTTTTATTTACAATTGATTATAAAATTTGTAAAAATATAGTAAAATTATATATAGATCATTTGATTAAATATAATTTAAAACTATAAATAATTTTTAAAATTAATAAATTTAAATAAACTTGATGGTTGAGTTTCGCTGATTGTAGTGTTTACTAAAATTTTAGTTAACGAAATAATATAGTTATTCCTTTATTATAAATTATTTAAATAGTTAAAATAATATTATATGAATGATTTTGAATATATATAATTTAAAACTCTAAAAAATTTTTAGAAATATGTGTAAATATAAATTAACCTTTTTGTAGTATTTACTAAAATTTTATTTTACAATTATTTTTAGTGAGTATTGTATTTTCGGATTAATTTAAATATGAACATTTTTTATCTAACAATGGTAGGAATATAATAAAATTTGTATTATATGGATCATTTTGATTAAATTTAATTTATGACTCCAAACAATTTTTAAAAATATTATGATATTTAATAATAAATATAATAAAACCTAATGGTTGAGTTTCGCTGTTTGTAGTATTTACTTAAATTTTATTTGACGATTAATTATAATAATTACATTATTATAAAAATTATTTAAATATCATCATTTCTGATCTAGCAATAGTAAAAAGAACTATAATATTATATGGATCACTTTGTATAAATTTATTTTATAACTCTTAAAAAAATTTTTAAATATAAATAAACCTGGTGGTTGAGTGTCTCTGATTGTAGTGTTTACTAAAATTTTAGTTTACGATTTAATATTGTGATTACAATATTATAGGAATTTTTTAAATATAAACATTTTTGCTCTGAATGTAGTTAAATTTATATAATATGGATCTTTCTGATTAAATTTAGTTTATGACTACAAATAATTTTCAAAAATATTTTTCGATTTATTAATAAATATAAATATACTTGATAGTTGAGTTTCACTGATTGTAGTGTAAACTAAAATTATAGTTTACGAATTAATATAGTAATTACTTTATTATATAAATTATTAAAAAAGTAAAGATAATTAATATATGAGTGATTTAGTATATATAATTTAATACCCTACATAAATTTTAAAAATGTTTAAATATAAATTAACCTGGTTGAGTTACGATGATTGTAGTGTTTACTAAAATTGAGTTTACTATTTTTATAGTGATTATAGTATTTTAGGAATAATAAATATCAGCATTTTTGATCTAACAATACTAAGAATAATAGTAAAATTTATATTATATTGATCCTTTTGATAATATTTAATTTGACTCCAAAAAATTTTTAAATATATTATGATATTTAATAATAAATGTAAAAATACCTAGAGGATGATTTATTTCAGTATTTTCTAAAATTTTAGTTTACGATTTATTATAGTGATTATATTATTATAGAAATTAATTAAATATCAACATTTCTAATCTAGCAATAGTAAAAAAGTACTAAAATTAATATTATATGGATATTATTGTTTAAATTAATTTAATTATAAATATTTTTTAATGTTTTTAAATATATATAAACCTGGTGATTGAGTTTCACTGATTGAAGTGTTTACTAAAATTTTAGTTTTCGATTGAATATAATGATAACATTAATATAGAAATTATTTAAATATCAACATTTTTGATCTGCATGTATGTAATAAAATTTATATTATAGGATCATTTTTATAAATTTAATTTATGATTCCAAATAATTCTCAAAAATATTATGATATTTAATCATAAATATATAAATACTTGGTGATTGTGTTTCGCTGATTGTAATATTTACTAAAATTTTAATTTACGATTTATTATAGTTATACATTAATATATAAATTAATTAAATATCAACATATCTAATCTAATAATAGTAAAAAAGTACTAAAATTAATATTATGGATAATATTGTTTAAATATTATATATTTTTTAATAATGTTTTCAAATATATATAAACCTGGTGGTTGAGCTTCATTGATTGTAGTGTTTACTGAAATTTTAGTTTACGATTGAATATGATTAAAAACCATTTAAATATCTACATTTTTGATCTGCATGTATATAGTAAAATTTATATTATATGGATCATTTTTATTAAATTTAATATATGATTCCAAAGTTTGGAGTAAATGAAAGACGCCAGATGTGTATTTATATTTCGTATATTATTGGTCATATATTATCAATCACCCCTATCACTTGGATTTAGTAATGGGTGGCGTGTTGTAATGTACACTTTTTTAATGTATATTTTATTTGATAAAGTGATTTATTTTAACAGATGTATTAATTTTTATGTAAATGACTGATGATATTACATTAACGAAATTGTAAAAATCTCTTTTTCATATTATAAAAACTTTTGATTCAATTTAATTTTATAATAATAAAAAAAATATAAAGAGAAAGTTAACAAAATTTATCTCAGAGTATCGCCATCAGAGGCGATACTCTTATTCCAATAAAAAATATACGTTAATTTAAATTAAATTTCAATAATTATATCTGAATCCCCGTTAATTATAAAATCATGTAGATTCTTTTATTCAATTTATGAAGATTTATTCTTTTTAATTGGGGAAATATAAAAATATTATTATAGAAATTAATTGAATATCAACATTTCAGATCTAACAATAGTAAAAGAGTACTAAAAGTTATAATATATGGATAATATTGTTTAAATATAATTTAACTATAAATATTTTTTAATAATGTTTTCAAATATATATAAACCTGGTGATTGAGTTTCACTGATTGAAATGTTTACTAATATTTAGTTTTCGATTGAATATAATGATTACATTATTATATAAATTATTTAAATATCAACATTTTTGATCTGCATGTATATAATAAAATTTATATTATATGGATCACTTTTATTAAATTTAATTTATGATTCCAAATAATTCTCAAAAATATTATATATTTAATAATAAATATATAAAAACCTGGTGGTTGTGTTTCGCTGATTGTTGTATTTACTAAAATTTGAATTTACGATTTATTATTGATTATATTATATAGGAATTAATTAAATATCAGCATTTGTGATCTAACAATAGTAAAAGAGTACTTAAAGTATATGGTTAATATTGTATAAATATAATTTAACTATAAATATTTGTTAATAATGTTTTTAAATATAAATAAACCTGATGATTCAGTTTCACTGATTGAAGTGTTTACTAAAATTTTAGTTTTCGATTGAATATAAAGATTACATTATTATAGAAATTAATTAAATATCAATATTTTTGATCTGCATGTATGTAATAAAATTTTTTTATATGGATCATTTTTATAAATTTAATTTATGATTCCAAATAATTCTCAAAAATATTATGATATTTAATCATAAATATATAAATACTTGGTGATTGTGTTTCGCTGATTGTAATATTTACTAAAATTTTAAATTACGATTTATTATAGTGATATAATATTATATAAATTAATTAAATATCAACATATCTATCTAATAATAGTAAAAAAGTATTAAAATCAATATTATATGGATAATAGTTTAAATACTAAATATTTTTTAATAATGTTTTCAAATATATATAAACCTGGTGATTGAGTTTCACTGATTGAAATGTTTACTAAAATTTTAGTTTTCGATTGAATATAATGATTACATTATTATAGAAATTATTTAAATATCAACATTTTTGATCTGCATGTATATAATAAAATTTATATTATATGGATCATTTTTATTAAATTTAATTTATGATTCCAAATAATTCTCAAAAATATTATGATATTTAATAATAAATATATAAAAACCTGGTTGTTGTGTTTCGCTGATTGTTGTATTTACTAAAATTTGAATTTACGATTTATTATAGTGATTATATTATTATAGAAATTATATCAACATTTTTGATCTAACAAAATTAATAAAGGTAATATTGATTACATTATTTAAATATAATTTAAATATAAATATTTTTTAAGTGTTTTCAAATATAAACCTGGTGGTTGAGTAGTGTTTACTAAAATTTTAGTTTACTATTGATTATAATGATTACATTATTATAAAAATTATTTAAATATCAATATTATTGATCTGTATGTAGTAAAATTTATATTTTATGGATTATTTTTAATAAATTTAATTTATGATTTCAAATAATTCTCAATACTATTATGATATTTAATAATAAATATAAAACAAATCTGGATTTTGACTTTCGCTGATTGTAATATTTACTAAAATTTTAATTTACGATTTATTATAGGGATTACATTATATAAATTAAATATCAATATTTCCGATCTAACAAGTAAAATATATTAAAGGTAATATTATATTGATGATTATATTTAAATTTATTTTATAACTCTAAAATATTTCTAAATATATATATGGTGGTTTAGTTTCTCTGTTTGTAGTGTTTCCTAATTTTAGTTTATGATTTATTTTAGTCATACATTATTATATAAATTATTTAAATATCAACATTCTTGATCTGTAAGTATGTAGTCAAATTTATATTATATTGATTTATTTGATTAAAGTTAGTTTATGACTAGAAATAATTTATGATTTATCAATAAATATAAATATAAATAAACCTGATGGTTGAATTTGGATGATTGTATTTTTTACTAAAATTTAGGTTCACGAATTAATATAGTTACATTTTTAAAGAAATTATGAATATAAAATTACGTCATATAAAATTAAATAAAATTATTATTTAAAATATATGATTATCTGATAAAATTATTATATAATATTAAAATGTAATTTTTTTAATCTTGACTTTGACTTGTAGTTCCTAGATATATAAATGTTAAAGGTTAGAAATATTAATTAATTTATTATATATTATATTATATTAAATATCTCTAAATTAAGTAGGTAAATGTTCAGGAAATTAAATATCGAGATTAATAATAAATATTATTAAAAATATAGCAAATTCAGAAAACATTTATAAATTTATTAAGCCCGATTTTTAATAATCGCTATGATGATTATCAGACCAAGAGCTGGCTGAATCTCTACTCAAACAAACCAGTCGTATGATCCATAAAATAATAATTTGAATTTTTATTTTGATCAAACATATAATTAGATTTAAATTTGATAAATTTCCTGGTTCATCATATTTAGATGACATTATCATAATATGAGTTGGCTGAATCCTTATTCAACATACGATCCACAAATTATCGATTTTAGAATTACTAATATGATCATACAAATGATTAGCCTTAAAGTTTTCACTCTTTTAAGTTATTAAAATTTCCTGATTCATTTGTCATATTTAGATGACTCTTTTAACTACTTTTTATTATTATTGTTTTTTTTAAAAAATGATTTAACAACAAATATCAACAATATGTTTTCTATTATATACATTTATATTTTTTTAATATATAGTTTATAAGTTATTTATATAATATCAAAAAATCTTTTTTAATTTAAACATTCCCATTGAAAGTAATGTTGATTTAACTTTGGAGAATTCATGAAATAAAAAAATTTGATCAAGCTTTTAATATACTATAGAAATTATAAACATATGAGCTATAGATATCTTAAGTTTATTTAATTTTTAATGGATGTAATAGTAAAATCTTTCAATTCTAAAATAGGGTTTAGAATATAGATCAACTGAATATGAAAGTTTTGCGATAATATTGGATACTTGAATTTTATTAACAAATGTATGAACATAAGAGGGTGATTTGTTTTCTAAGTGAGATATAGGTAAAAATATGTTATTTTTATTTTCGATTAAATTACGTCATATATTATGAGATAAAATTATTCATAAAAATATAATATTAAGAAAATTTATTTTTTTTAACCTTGGGTTTTACTGACTAAATATATAATCGCTATGATGATTATCATAATATGAGCACGCTGAATTCCTATTCAAAAGAACCAGTCATACGTTCCACAAAATTACTACTTTGATCATACAAATATTTAGCTTTAAAGTTTTTAATATTTTAATATTTAAATTTGCTGGTTAGTTATGACTCTTCTAATTATTTTTTTTATTATTGTATTTTTTCAAAATTATTTATCAAATATCAACAATATATTTTCTAAATTATAGTTATTATATTTTTTATAATATATTAGTTATTTTTAGTTAACTAATTTCAAAATAAATCTTTTTTTTAATTGAAAAAATTATTATTGAGAAAAAAGTAATGTTGATTTAACTTTAGAGGATTTATGGAAAAAATTTGATCAAGCTTTCAAATATACTATTGAAATTATAGACATGATATAGATATCTTCAATTCGAAATGGATATAATAATATAATCTTTCAATTCTAAAATAGGGTTTTAAATATAGATATGTAAAAATGGTGGATATGATAGTTTTACGAATATGAAATTATAAACATATGAGATATAAATATCTCTAGTTTATAAATTTTTGATCGATCTTTCAATTCTAAAATAATTCTTTGAATATATTTGTATTCCATATCAAATCAACTGAAGATTTAACCCGACCCTCTTCGATTTTTTTTAAAATTTGCATGATGGTAGTATATACACTAACTAGCAATAATATAAAATTTTAATTCTCAACTCAGCTTACTTTATGAGATATGGCCATCTTTAGAAAGCGAAAAGTTCAAAATACACCATATTTAATTTTAAATATCTCAAAAAGTAATTAAGCTAAAGGTATAATTTAAACTTTATTAAATAACTCTAGAATAGCCCTTTAATATGATATAAAATTTATTATATTAAAAATAATTTTATTACCAAAAACCGGAAATAGAAAACCGGAAATGGTTATAAAATAAAAATTGCCCTTTTTTTTCTTTCAAAATTTTTTAACAAATAGAAATTATTTATCTTAATATTTGTACAAAATCCTAGATTGGAACCATTACTGGGCCAATATTATTACGCTTTAAATATAAATAGTATGGCTTAAATTCTATATTATACGAAATGAGTAATTATTTTTTTAACAAAAGTGATAATATTTGTGAATAATAGTATTATAACTGAAATCCGAACCCCATCTTAAGATTTATATTCCCCCCCCCCCTCCCAAAAAAAATTTCTTCTTAAATTCGAGATTTTTGACCTGGCTATTTCTATGAGTGAATTATGTAGATTATTTTCTTTGCCGGATAAAAAATTATCTTTGTGATCGTCAGAAATATATTTTCATAAAGATTATTTTCTACTTATAATTAATTATCAAATAAAATAATTATCATAAAAATCAAATTCAATTCCAACAGCAACAGCAACAGCCGTCATTTTTATTGATTAATTTTATTAAGCCATTTTTCTAAGAAAATAAATTATCGGTATTCATTATCCAATTTATTTTTAATTTAAAATAATTATATAAAATTAATAGCTATCTTTTATTCCTTACCAAAAAAATTTAGATGTCTAGAAAAGTTATTTCTAATCCAGTAAAGTGCTGTAATCCCTTTAGAATAAAATCTCATTCAGTACGTTACGATCTTAGAAATGTTTTACAATGGATGATAGAAGTGAATTCTAGCTTATCAATTAATCAAAAAATTTGTAGCTCTTGCCTGAAATTAAAAAAATATTCAACAAATCTGATCTCACCTTTTACTTCTACGATCCCGATCACATTACCTTCTATTTCTAACTTACCTTCTACCTCAACTATTAATGAAGCATTTAGCGATTCTGAACCTGATCAACCATGCAATAATCGCGACTCTTATACAGATTTTAATACTTCAATTTCAACTTTAAATGAAACTGCCATTTTTAGGGGAGACACCTATTAAAAAGAAAAGGTTAAATGAAAAAAAATATCCTGTAAATAAATTTTTGAAAATTCAGGAAAAAATTAAAAAAGTTTTTAAAATAAATTTAGAGGATCAAGCAAAAAAAGATAAAGCCGAAATCATAAATCAACTGAAAGAAAAATTTGCTACAAGTTCTTACAATGAAAATACAAATTTTAACAGTTTTACCAAAATCTTCGACTCTTGATAAAATTGAAAAGGAATTTTCAACCACAAATTTTATGGCCCGGACAGCTAAACAATTAGTTGAAGAAAAGGGTGTTTTGTCAAACCCAAATATCATAAATTATATATCTTAATTCCTCATGCATTTATTTCTTCGGAACAATCTTCATTTTTTAAGTCATTAAAATCGAATTTGAAGGATGGGGAATATCTAATAATATCCGATTTTCAGAGAACCACGCTTTTGTAGTTCAAGATCACGCTCAAGGCTTCCATTGGACTAATAATCAGGCAACACTTCATTCATTTATGATTTATTACTGCGAAAGCGGTACCATCAAACATATAAGTTACGTAGTTATATCAGATTGTCTAAAACACAATATTTGTTCCTTTTATTTATTTCAAATAAATTTAATTCAATTCTTGAAAGAAAGATTTGATAAGATTTCAATAGTTTATTATTTTTCTGATGGAGCCGTTACCCAGTATAAGAACAAAAAAAACTTTGTAAACCTCTACCATTATAATGATTTTGGGATCAAGGCAGAATGGCATTTTTTTGCAACTGCACATGACAAAACTCCTTGCGATAGTTTAGGGGGAATTACAAAGAAGTTGGCTGCTAAAGCAAGCCTGCAACGTCCTTATGAAAATCATATATTAACTCCTATGGATTTATATAATTATGCGAGAATTAATATCCCGGGTATTAATTATACATTTGTCAGCAACGTTGAATATTTAAGAATGGAATTTAATCTCGAAAATAGATTTTTAACGGCCAAACTAATTCCCGGGACACAAAAATATCATTTATTTATTCCAATGGAAGGAAAAATGAAAGTCAAACGTTATTCTAATACATTAAATAATTTAAACTATGATAACATTTATAAAAAAATATAATCGGCCCGATCATAAAGTAATTTTCTTTTTATTTGTTTCGTAAATTACTATATATTTGGTATAATTTAGGATTTAAGCCATACTATTTATATTTAAAGCGTAATAACTATTGGCCCAGTAATGGTCCTAATCTAAAATTTTGTACAAATATTAAGAAATATAATGTCTATTTGTAAAAAAAATTTGAAAGAAAAAAAAGAGCAATTTTTATTTTATAGCTATTTCCGGTTTTCTATTTCCGGTTTTTGGTAATAGACTTTTTATTAATAAAATAATTTTTATATCTTATTAAAGGGCTATTCTAGAGCTATTTAATAAAATTTAAATCATGCTTCAGCTTAATTACTTTTTGAGATATTTAAAATTAAAAATACAGTATTTTGGAATTTTCGCGTTTCTAAAGATGGCCATATCTCATGAAGTAAGCCAATTTGAAAAGTAAAATTTTACATTTTTATTAGTTAGTGTATATACTACCAACATACAAATTTTTAAAAAATCGAAGGGGGTCGGGTTGATAATCGACTTTTTTTGGTTGATTTAATATGGAATACAACATTATATATATGTAAAAATAGTGAATATGATATATTTGTCATAAATCATTGGATAATAAAAGTTTATATAATAGGATGACATGATAGAGATACATATAAAAATATGTTATTTTAGTTATCGATATTTAAAAAATACTAAGGATATAAAATTACGTCATATATAATGGATAAAATAATTAAAATATATGATAATCTGATAAAATTATTATATATTAAGAAAATGTATTTTTTTTACTTTGGGTTGTAGTGGCTAAATAAATGTTTAAGATTATAAAATATTAATTAATTTATTATATTTTATATAAATATCTCTAAATTAAGTAGGTAAATACAGAGAATCACTTAGATCGTTAAGCCGTGAATGTTTTACTGATATTAAATAACTAGATTTAATAATAAATATTACATCAATACAACACAGAAAGGCAACTAGGAATATATTAACTGGGATGTTAATAATCGCTATGATGTTTATCATAATATGAGTAGGTTGAATCCATATTCAAAAGAAAAGTCAAACGACCAACAAAATAACTATTTTGATAAAACAAATATTTCGCTTTAAAGATTTTATTATTTTAAATTATTTAAATTTTAATTCGTTTGTCATATTTAGATGACTCTTTTAAATTCTTTTTTTTTTTTATTGTTTTTTTTTAATCAACAATATTTTTTCTATTTTATAGTTATTATATTTTTATTAATACATAGTTTATAAGTTATTTTTAATTATTTATTTAATATATTATAAATCTTATTTTTTAATTGAAAACATTAGCATTGAGAAAAAAGTAATGTTGATTTAACTTTATAGGATTCATGAAATAAAATATTTGAACAAGTATTTATATATATTTGAAATATAGATATATGAGATGAGATATCTTCATTTTATAAATTTTTGGTGGATGTAATGGTGTAATCTTTCAATTCTAAAATAATTCTTGGAATATAGATATGTAAAAATGGTGAATATGATTGTTTTGCCATAAATTATTGGATAATAAAAATTTCATATATAAAGTATGAATATAATAGGGTGATATGTTTTCTATAGAGGTATATCTAAATAAATATTATTTTTATTTTGGATTTTTTTAAAAAAAATTTGGAATATGAAATTACGTCATATATAATAGGATAAAAAATGATTAACATATTAAGGAAACGTATTTTTTTAACCTTGGGTTGTAGTGGCTAAATATATAAATGTTTAAAATTAAAAAAAATATATTAATTTATTATATATATTAAATATCTATAAATTATATAGGTAAATACAGAGAATCACTCAAATTGTTAAGCCGTGAATGTTATCAGGATATAAAATAACGAGATATAATAATAAATATTACATCAATAAAGACAGACAACATTTAGGAATTTATTAACTCGGGTTTTAATAATCGCTATGATGATTATCATAATATGAGCAGGCTGAATCCCTATTCAAAAGAATAAGTCAAACGATCCACAAAATAACGATTTTGATTAGTATTTTGATCATACAAATAATTAGCTTTAAAGTTATTATTATTTTAAATTTTTTAAATTCCCTGGTGCGTTTATCATATTTCAATGACTTTTTTCACTACTTTTTTTGATTTTTTTTTAAAAATGATTTTACCAAAAATATCAACAATATATGTTCTATTTTAAGTTATATATTTATTTTTTAACCTTGGGTTGTAGTGACTAAATATATAAAGGTTTAAGATTAAAAAATATTATAAATACAGAGAATCACTCATATCATATAAGCCGTGAATGTTTTCAGGATATACGAGATTTAATTATTAATATTACACCAATATAACAAAGATAGAAAACATTTAGGAATTTATTATCCAGGGTTTTAATAATCGTTGTGATGATTATCATAATATGAGCAGGCTGAATCCCTATACATAAGAATAAGTCATACGATCCATATGATAAAATTTTGATCAAACAAATACTCAGCTTTAGATATTTTATTATTTTAAATTATTTAAATTTCCTGGTTCGTTTGTCATATTTAGATGACTCTTTTCACTATTCTTTTTTATTGTTTTTTTTAAAATGATTTCATCAACAATATATGTGTTCTATATTAGTATTAAAAATAAAATTAAAAATATGAAATTACATCATATATAATGAGATAAGATGATTAATAAAAATATATGATATATTAAAAATTATTATATATTAAGAAAATGTATTTTTTTTAACCTTGGGTTTTAGTGGCTAAATATATAAATGTTTAAGATTAAAAAATATTCATTAATTTATTATATTTTATATTAAATATCTTTAAATTATGTAAGTAAATACAGAGAATCACTCAAATCGTTAAGCTAAGAATGTTTTCAGAATAAATAACGAGATTTAATAATAAATATTACATCAATATAATAAAGACAGGCAAGATTTCGGATTTAATAACCCAAATTTTAATCATCGCTATGATGATTATCATAATATTAGCAGGTAAATCCCTTTAAAAAATATCAGTCATACGATCCATTATTATTATGATTACTATTTTTATCATATAAATAATTAGATTTAAAGTTTTTATTATTTTAAATTATTTAAATTTTTTGGTTCGTTTGTCATATTTTGATGACCATTTCATTACTTTTTTTTATTGTTTTTTTTTAAAATGATTTTATCTAAAAATATCAACAATATGTTTTCCATATTGTGGTTATTATATTTTTTTTAATACATAATTTATAAGTTTTTTTTAGTTATTTATAATCTTTTTTTATTTGAATACATTCCCATTGAGAAAAAAGTAATGTTGATTTGACTTTGGAGGATTCATGAAAAAAAATTTGATCAAGCTTTTAATTATACTTTAGAAATTATAGACATACGAGCTGTAGATATGTTCAGTTTATGAATTTTTAATCGATGTAATAATATAATCTATCAATTATAAAATAGTGTTTTGAATACAGATATGTAAAAACAGTGATTATGATAGTTTTACGATAAATTATTGGATAATTGAATTTCATTAACAAATGTATGAACATTAAAAGGTGAAGTGTTTTCTAAGGGAGATATATATATATATATAAATATGTTATTTTTATTTTCGATTTTTTAAAAAATATTAGGAATATGAATATGTCATATATAATAGGATAAAATGATTCTATTATATATTAAGAAAATCTATATTTTATTAACCTTGCTTTGTAGTGGCTAAATATAAAAATGTTTTAAAAAATATTAATTAATTTATTATATTTTATATTTAATATCCCTAAATCAAATAGGTAAATTCAGAAAATCACTCAAATCATTAAACGTGCCCTTAATGTTTCAGGTTATATAACGAGATTTAATAATAAATACATCAATATACAAAATCAGACAATATTTATGAATTTACTGACTTGGTTTTTAATGTTCACTATGATGATTATTATACCTAGAACCGCCTAAATCCCTACTCAATTGAATCGATTCATAAAATAACAATTTTGATGCCCATTTCGATCAAAAAACAAATCAGCTTAAAAATTTTTATAATTTCAATTATTTAATTTTCCTAGTCGTCTTGATATTTAGGTGACTTTTTTAACTACTTATTTTCATTATTCTACTTTTTCAAATATTTTAATATCAGCAATATGCTTTATATATTAAATTTCTTATATGTTTTTAATACATAGTATATAAGTTTCTTATTTAATTATTAATTAATATTAAGTTTTATAGGAGGATATTTTGAGTTAGGATAATGAAATTTTATCGAAACATCCATAATAACATAATTTATTAGCTTTAAGACAATATCTAAAAATTAAATAAAAACAAAACGACTCTTTTATTTTTGATTGTTAATGAAATATATGTAACAAAAAAATGCAGAACTCAAAAGCCATCAATGAGTCTTAACCGATAGGATAACAGTATTCGAGCTAGTTATAAATATAATGTCCATTCAAAATCTCTCAAAAGTTAGAGACTATCTTAATTCTGGCTATCTGATAGTAGTGCGGTATTATCTTTATTTTTCGACATATCAATATATTAGAATAATATATATGAAATGCATGTATAGAAATTTTATCTATAAACACCATCCACCATTATTACCTATATTCGATAACTGATAATGATGACTAATTTTGATATTACTCAAATATTTTTAGATTTTTTTGATAGCCTTTATTGAGATATTTTTAGAAATGGTTCCTTTCCATTATATCCAAAAAGATAAATAATTGATAAATCATAATAGCACTTAAATCATTTATTATATTTTAATTAATAACCTTGTTGAGATATTTGTTAGAAATTTTATTAAACTTACCATAAAAATTAGATTTAAAATAATTTCAATAGGTTTCAAAAAATATTTTTATTAGCACTTATTTGATACCTATGTCTAGATATTTTCGTTGAAAAATTATTACTCCCTATTGTCAACCCTTATTCTTCTTTGATCCAGAGTTAAGGACCTTGAGAGATTAGAAATAATGTAAGTTAAATAAAAAAATAAAAAAACTATCAATATATAAGCGAATTTATTATATTATATGAGAAATTTAAAGGAAATCTGAGAAAATGAAAATTATATTTTTATTCTGAGTAAATATTATATAATTATACCTGCTATAATTCTAACTAAATATTCAAAATGAATCCAAAAATATAATTTTAAATTTTACTAAATTTTATGTGGCCTATTATATAGATTAAAAACAAGTAGTGCAAATAATTTCAATAGTTTTAAAAAATATTTTTGGTAACTTTTATTTAATACCTTTATCATACTCCCTATTCCCACCCCCTACTATTCTTTGATCTAGAATCAAGGACCTTGAGAGATTAGAAATAATGTAAGTTAAATAAAAAAAATTAACTAGTTACGTTTTAAAATATAAATAATATTAAAATATTTTTAATATCTGCGATATATTATAATATATGAGAAATTCAAAGGAAATCCGAGAAGATGAATATTATTTTTTTATTCTAAGTAAAATAATAAATTTTAGTATTATACCTGCTTCGCCTTCAACTAAATATTCAAAAGAAATTTAAAAATATAATTTTTAACTAAATTTCATGCTTGCTCATTATAATATGTACATCTTTCAGGCTAATTTAATTTTTTACTAACCTCAATCATGGACTGACCTTAGGTCACGCCAGGCTGATCTCCTTATTAAACCTTTTTATAGCATTATTTAATACCCTAATCAGTCTGTTCCTCTAGAAAAAATTAATAATCAACCCCCGTCATTACCATTCGAGAGCTTAGAATGATGATTAATTTTAATATTACTCAATTATTTTTAGATTTTTTTGAAGTCCTCGGAATTTTAGAAATCGTTCCTTTCCCTCAGACCCGAAAACATAAATAATAGATTAATTTCAATGCCACTTAAAAATAATTTACTATCTTTCAATTTATACCCTTAAGGAGATATTTTTTAGAAATTTTCTTAATCTCGCCGACCTAATGTAGATTTAAAAATTTTAAGCTAAAATAATTTCAATATTTTAAAAAAAATATTTTTGTTAGCTTTTATATTATACCTTTGTCGAAATATTTTCTTCTAAAATGTTATTATTCCCTATTCCCACCCCCCTACTCTTCTTTGATCTAGAATCAAGGACCTGAGATGAGAAATAATATAAGTATAATTTAAAAAAATAATCTAGATACGCTTTAAAATATAAAAATATTTTTAATATCTGACCAATCCTTCATGACCTATATTCGATAGCTTAGATTGATGACTTATTTTAATATTACTCAAATATTTTTCTATTTTTTCGATAGCTCTCTTCGGAATATTTTTAGAAATGACTCCGTTTCCTCAGACACGAAGACATAAATAATTGATTATGAGAAATTAAAAAGAAATCTGAGAAAATGGAAATTATTTTATTATTTTGAATGAAATAATAATATATAATATTATACTGGCTGCCAATCCAGCTAAATATTAAAAAAAAAAATTAAAAATATAATTTTTCTTTACTAAATTTTATGTATCCTCAATCACGGTCTGTCACTCCATGCCGATCAATAAACCTTTATATAGCATTTATTTAATATCCTAATTCGGATGTTCCTCTAGAAAAAATTAATAATCAACCCTCGTCATAATTTATATACGATAGCTTAGAATGATGACTAATTTTAATATTAATCAAATATTTTTATATTTTTTTGATAGCCCTTTATTAGAATATTTTTAAATATAGTCACTTTCCCTCATACTCGAGACATAAATAATTGATTAATTTTTATTCTACTTGAAAATCATTTATTATCTTTCAGTTTATACACTTGTACAGATATTTGTTAGAAATTTCTTTAATCTCATCCCCCTAATCTAGATATAAAAACTTAGAGTGTAAATAATTTCAATAGTTTTAAAAAAATATTTTTGTTAGCTTTTATTTAATACCTGTCATAATATTTTTTTTGAAAATTTTAACACTCATTATTCCCACCCTCTACTCTTCAGAATAATCAACCTTGAGAGATAAGAAATAATGTAAGTTAAATAAAAAAATTCGCTTTAAAGTAACAATATTAAAATATTTTTAATATCTGAGCGATTTATTTTAATATATGAGAAATTCCAGAAAAGAAAAATTATTTTTTTATTCTAAAAATAATAAATTTTAGTATTATACCTGCTGCGCCCACAACTAAATATTCAAAATAAATTTAAAATATAATTTAAATTTTTTTTACTAAATATCATGTTGGCCAATTATAATATTTTCAGGCTAATTAAATTTTTTATTAACCTCACACACTGACTCACCTTAGACTACTCCAGGACGATTTCCCTTAATAAATCTTTTTATAGCATTTATTTTATACCCTAATCTATTTGTTTCTCTATAAAAAAATTAATAACCACCCCCTTGATGACTTACATTCGATAGCTTAGAATGATGACTAATTTTAATATTAATCAAATATTTTTCGAATTTTTTGAGCCCTTATCGGAATATTTTTAAAAATGACTCCGTTTCCTCATACCCGAAGACATAAATAATTGATTATGAGAAAATAAATGGAAATCTGAGAAATGAAAATTATTTTTTTATTCTGAATGAAATGATAATTATATAATATTTTACATGCTGCGCCTCCAACTTAATATTCAAAATAAATTTGAAAATATAATTTTATTTTTTTAAAATAAATTTCATGTTAGCACATTAAAATATGTACATTTTTAAGGCTAACTAAATTTTTTATTAACCTCAGTACATACTTACCTTAGGGCACGCTAGGCCTATCTCTTTTGATAAGTCTTTTTATAGCCTTTATTTTATAACCTAATCGAGTTGTTCCTCTAGAAAAAAATAATAACCACTCCCCATCATATCCTATATTTGATAGTTTAGAAGGATGACTAATTTTAATATTACTCAAATATTTTTAGAATTTTATGATAACCTATAGTAATATTTTTCTAAATGGTTCCATTCCCTCAGACCCGAACACATAAATAATAGATTAATTTCAATGGCACCTAAAATCATTTCTATCTTTCAATTTATACCCTTGTTGAGATAATTGTTAAAAATTTTCTTAATCTCGTTGACCTAATATAGATATTAAAACTTTAATTTTTAATAATTTAAATAGTTTTAAAAAAAAATTTTGTAAGCTTTTATTTGATACCTTTGTCGAAATATTTACTTTGATAATCTTATTACTCCCTATTCCTACCCCCTAGTCTTCTTTGATATAGATTCAAGGACCTTGAGAGATGATAAATAATGTAAGTTAAACAAAAAAAATAATGTAAGTTAAACAAAAAAAATAAAGTAGATACCCTTAAAAATATAAAAAAATAGAAATATTTATAAAATATTAGCCAAAATAATGAGAAATTCAAAGGAATCCGAGAAGATGAAAATTAATTATAAATAATATTATACATGCTGCGCCTTCAGCTAAATATTAAAAAAAATATAACTTTATATTATTTCATGCTGGCCCAGTATAAAATCTACATTTTTCAGGCCAATTATTTAATTTTTTACTAACCTTAATCAAGGACTGACCTTAGGCCACGCCAGGCCAATCCCCCTTAATAAACCTTTTTACCTTAATCGAGTTGTTCCTCTAAAATTAATAACCACCCCCTTGTGATGACCTATATTCGATAACTTAGAATGATGAAGATATAGTTCATTTCCCTCATACTCAAAGACATAAATATTTGATTATTTTTAATGCCATTTAAAATTATCCTTCAGTTAGTATCCTTGTGATGATATTTGTTAGATATATCTTTAATCTCAAAAACCTAATCTAGATTTGAAAACCTAGAGTGTTGATAATTTTAATAGCATTCAATAAATATTTTTGTTACTTTTATTTAATACCTTTGTTGAAAAATTTTCTTTAAAAATTTTATTACTCCCTATTCCCACCCCCTAATAATCTTTGATCTAGAATCCAGGACCTTGAGAGATGATATATAATGTAAGTTAAATAAAAATAATTAACTAGATACTTTGAGCGATTTATCATAAAATATGAGAAATTCAAAGAAAATCCGAATATGAAAAAATTTTTTTATTCTAAGTGGAATAATAAATTTTAGAATTAAACCTGCTGCGCCTCCAACTAAATATTCAAAATAAATTAAAAAATAAAATTTTAATTTTTTTTACTAAATATCATGTTGGCCCATTATAATACATTTTTCAGGCTAATTAAATTTTTTATTAACCACAGTCACTGACTGACTTTAGGCCACTCCAAACCGATCTCCTTTAATAAATCTTTTTATAGCCTTTATTTTATAACCTAATCGAGTTGTTCTTCTATAAAAAATTAATAACCACTCCCCATCATATCCTATATTCGATAGTTTAGAATGATAACTAATTTTATCTACTCAAATATTTTTAGATTTTTTTTGATAGCCCTTATATGAATATTTTTAGAAATGGTTCCTTTCCCTCAGACCCGAAAACATAAATAATTGATTAATTTCAATGACACTTAAAAAATCATTTAATATCATTAAATCTATACCCTTGTGGAGATATTTATTATAATTTTTTTTAATCTCGCAGACCTACAGTGTTGTGATGATTTAATGAAACATATCGACGATTAAATTAAAAATCATCCATATAAAATTATTTTCTTTGCATAAATAATTAAAATAACAAAAGGAGTAATAAAATAATTTTCAATAATGCTTTGTCTATATAATTATTTTTGCAAAGAAAATAATTTTATATGAATGGGTTTTAATTCAATCGTCAATATGTTTCATTTAAACATCACAACACTGTAATATAGATATGAAAAAATTAAGTTGAAATAATTTTAATCGTTTTAAAAAATGCTTTTATTTGATACATTTGTCGAAATATTTTCTTTAAAAATGTTATTAGTCCCTATTCCTACCCCATACTCTTCTTTGATAGAGATTCAAGGATCTTGAGAGATGATAGATAATGCAAGTTAAATAAAATAAACAAGATACTCATATAAAAAAAATATAAATATTTATAATATCTGCCAAAATATATATTAAAAGAAATTCAAAGGAAACCCGAGAGGATGAAAATTATTTTTTTATTCTGAATGAAATAGTAATAAATAATATTATACATGCTGCTCCTTCAGCTAAATATTTTAAAATAATTAAAAAATATATATTTATATTTTTTACTAAATTTCATGCTGGCTAATTATAATATGTACATTTTTCAAGCTAATTAAATTTTTTACTAACCTCACTCAGATATAGACATTAGGCCAAGACAGGCCGATCTCCCTTAATAAACCTTTTTATAATTTAATACCTTAATAGAGTTGTTCCTTTAGAAAAAATTAATAACCACCCGCCGTGATGACCTATATTCAAATAATTTCAATAGCATTCAATAAATATTTTTATTACCTTTGTTGAAAAATTTTCTTTGAAAATTTTATTACTAACTATTCCCACCCCCTTCTATTTTGATCTAGAATCAAGGACTTTGAAAGATGATAAATAATGTAAATTAAATAAAAAAAATTAACTAGATACGCTTTAAAATTTAAAAAATATTTGATTTTTAATATCTGAGCGATTTAATATATTTTATGAGAAATTGAAAGGAAATCTAAAAATATGAAATTTTTTTTTAATTCTAAGTGAAATAATAAATTCTAGTATTATACCTGCTGCGCCTCCAACTAAATATTACAAATTTAAAAATATAATTTTAAATTTTTTAATAAATTTCATGTTGGCCCATAATATTTATGCACAATTATTAGGCTTATTAATTTTTTTATTAATCTTAGGCACGGACTGACCTTAGGCTACGATAGGCCGATTTCCCTTCAAAAGCCTTTTCATAGTATTCATTTAATACCCTTTTCCTCTAAAAAAATAGCACCCCCCCCCCCCACTCAACCCCATCATGACCTATATTCGATAGCTTAGAATGATGACCAATTTAAATATTACTCAAATATTTTCCGATTTTTTCGATTACCCTTATCGGAATATTTTTAGAAATGGTTCCTTTCCCTCATACCCGATAATATAAATAACTTATTTTAATGGCTTAAATCATTTATTATCTTTCAATTGATATCCTTGTGGAGATATTTGTTAGAAATTTTTTTGATCACACCCGCCTAAACTAGATATGGAAACCTAGAGTTTAAATAATTACAATTAAATTCAAAAATTATTTTTGTTAGCTTTTTTTATACTTTTGTGGAAATATTTTTGCTGAAAATTACTCCCTATTCCCACCCCCGACTCTTCTTTGATCTAGAATCAAGGACCTTGAGAGATGATAATTAACGTGAGTTAAATAAAAAAATAATAAACTAGATACTATTTAAAATATAAAAAATATTAAAATTTAATCTCTGAACGATTTATTATAATATATGATAGGAAATCCGAGAAGATGAAAATTATATTTTTATTCTGAATGATTTAATAATATATAATATTATACATGCTGCGCCTTCAACTAAATATTCAAAAAAAGAATTAAAGAATATTATTTCAAATTTTTTTCTAAATTTTATGCTGTTATAATATGTACAATTTTCAGGCTAATTATATTTTTTACTAACATCAAGGACTTTATCTCTCTTAATTTAATTTAAGAGTTGGATAGAGGGTGACACCTATAGTCCCAGGTCATAGGAGGACCAATTAATTATTAGGACTTATAATGTTATCATTTAAGAGGTCCAATAGTGTTTGAGACTGAATAGGATGCCAACTTTATTTTGTGCATAAAACAGATATCATTATAGATTTTGTACGGGGTTGATGCCCGCGATAGAATATCTAGTGTAGAGGAGGATAGGCATTTGATTCAGTGGATTGGTGTAATCAACACAAATGTAAGATATAAATGCATTCCAGCCTGGTCGAGATCTAGAAATGTGTAGTTGTTCACCAGTCATTAAAATCAGGCTGGAACTGGGGATGGCTAATAACTACTCATATATAGAGTTGTAATAATATATTGTTTAGAATTTTCCTTTAAATGTCTCTTTAAAATGAGTTCGATGGAACAGATAATCAAAAGAGAATTCCAATCTTTTTGAATGGTAGCAACTATAAGGCAGGAGAGGGACAAACATTTGTTATCTCTGAAAGTATGGGAATGAATGGGTCAAAATCTATAAAGGTGGATACACTATTCATGATGTTTTTAAAAGCTGAAAGGGAAAATTGCATCGGGCCAACAGTGATATGAGGAATATATTTAATAACCATATATAGTTGGGTAAAACGCTTTGCAAGGAATTCAAGTTTTGGTATATCAAGAAGATAGAACAAATGTTCTCTAGGTCACTAGAAGAATCTTTTTAAAAAATAATCCAACAGCTTTAGTCTTCGAAAATATGTTAGTTTCAGGAGAAATATTTATTTATTGGGTAGACTAACTTGAGGTTATCTGAGGGTTGGTTTTATAAAAATTATAGAGTGAACTCGCTGTTCGAAACCAAAGATTCTTCATAGGTTTTTGAGTAGATATGTTTATATTATAGCTTTTTATTTAATTCCCTATTAGTAATAGAGAGTAATGTAGGTTCATGAGTAAGGTATGTAGTATTATTATAGGGACTGAAGAAGGGTAATAAAATTTTAATAAATGTCGATAATGGGATAATATTGTGAATTTCTATTTTGAGATTGAAATTAGTGGAGTTTAATAGGTTTTTCAAATTAGAAAATATTGGCTACTGTTAAAAAGATTAATTGAAGAATACAGCAAATAAATTGTGACCGAGGAATGCGAGAGATATTTAGAATTTTGGATATAGTTACGATTTTATGATCTTATACATGGCTATGAAAGAGGATAGGGTCACAGATATTAATCAAGAACCTAGACATATGGAGGATAGAAATTCATGTAATTTAAATTCTCTAACTTTTGTTATATTTGTATATTTGTAGCATATGGGACATACATCATACATTTGAATGGCTAAATATTATCAGTTGTCTTTATAATATGCCAATCCTTTATTAAAATCTTTTATAAGATTCGATTTTTCATTGAACTATCAGGACTAAGTGGGTTTTTTATTATCAAAGATTACGGGATAATTATAAGATATGAATACATATGTTTTATTTAATAATGGACAACACTATATCAAAATTTCAGATTATAATAACAATATACATTATTAAAAATACACACAGATAGTATATAATTAACAATATATATGATGCTACAATAATATTGTTTACACCTTCAATGGCTAATTTGAATCTTAAACTTAAAAAAAATCTAGGTTGGGCGAGCATTGTTTTTATTTATTATTCAGATAAATTCTGGAAAGCAAATTATTATGCTTAATTATTAATATTGAAATTTGATATTAACAATGATTATTTTAGAGAGATTTTATATTAGATCCTTTATTCAAATTTAAATTAAATTTTCACATCACATATATAAATTGTTTTAAATAATATGATTAATAAAAGAAGGTATATGTATACATTATAGAATTACACTTTACTTTACAACATACTTCATAGTGAGAGCTTCTGCCTTGCTATATAAAATAGCAGAGCTATGTTTGGACCTTCTCAAATCCCGTTTAATTAGATTAAGAATTTGTGGGTTACCTAAAAGGGAAGTGCATCCACAATTTTTAGATAGGCGGCAGTAACATCTGTGCGCACAAGGGTCAGAATGACTTACTTAAACACCAATGGGAATAAGAAGATAGATACAAAAGCCCATGTCCGATAAGTTGTGATTATCTCGGGTAATGTAATGGCTAGGTTAATTTTACCTTTTATTTGATTATAATGACCAAAAAGAATAACTTAAGATTGAATAAAATAAAAATACTTATACGAAGACGATCACTTTTTAATTAAACGTACTTATATGAACACATAAATTATTCAATTAATTTAAGCCTGGCAAGTCTCCCGAATTTATTTTCCGAATGTTATTTTAAAAATAATGAATCTAGTCTGTTATTTTATAATTTTTGTAAAACCCTCATTCATATTGTACTTAGACCTTGCGCCGCCGGCTCGCCGGCACCGCCGGTATTTATATTCACAGCCGGAAAAGCCGCCGATTGAGATCAGCAGCGCAAGCCGGCTACGCCGCCGATTTTTATTATGGCGGCGGCGCGGCGTGTGTAATTTTTAGAAAGCATATTAATTATATTTATATATTAAATTATTATTATTTTAATTTGAATACTAACATTAAATCTAATTTATAATTTGTTTCATTCCAGCCCTTATTATTTTGTGTTTTGTAAATATCTTTTTAAAGTATTATTTAATATATAATTTTTTAAAACTTTATTAGAAAGGTTAAACTAAATCAAATTTATAATTTGTTTCATTCCAGCTCTAATTATTTTGTTTTTAAATATCTTTTAAAATATAAACTTAATATACAATTTATTAAATTAATTATGTAAAGCTTTATTTTGAAAGTTAATACTATATCTAATTTAATTTGTTTCATTCTAGCCCTAACTATTTTAATGTTTTTATATATCTTTCTAATGTTTAAAATAAATATGAAATCTAATAAGGCGAAATTATGTTTTGATGTCTGCTTAGATTTAATGCCATTTGATTCTATAAACAATAAAGGAATGACAGACTTTCTAAAGGTTTAAAATTTATATAAAATGATTATTAAAAAATAAATTGTTCAAAAATTAGAAATATAAGATAATTGATTCCTCGTCAGAATTGCCAAATAGGACAACCATTAGTCGGGATACACTAGACGATGTTTATTTATCTATGAAGGCGCATGTTTTAAATTTGATTGACTCTGGACCAAAATTTTGTTCTATCACTTTTGATTTGTGGACCGATCATTTTAAGCGTCGAAATTATATCACATTTAGATGAAAATTTTGATTTAAAATATTTTACCCTCAACTAGAAATGTGACTCAAAAGCATACTGGGGAAACAATATTATCTGATATTGATAGTATTGAAGAGGAGTTCCATTTAAAACCAAAATAATACAAATAGTAACTGATGCTGGGGCCAATGTCAAAAGAAGCGTCAGATTAGGGGATTATGAGCATCATTTATGCTTAGGGCATGGACTTCATAATTTGGTTACAGTTGTTGGCATAAAAAAAGTTACCAAGATTGATATTCTCATTAAAATAATTAGAGAAATTATTTCAGCCCTCAGATATCGAGTAGCTGATTTGGAATGTGAAATTGAGGCTGAACATGGTAAATGTCTGCAGTCAATTTATGAGACAGGTAATATCTTGGATATTGATGATTCTGATCTATACCTTACCATTTTGATATGTCTGATGAATCGGATAATAGAAATGGCATTGCACCAACCAATCCAATTAATGCAAAAACTTTAAAAATAAATTGTCCAAACCGCTAGCATAGCATATTAATTATGCTAGGAAGTATTTGCATTGTAAACAAAATTCCTATAAATAATGTTCTAAATAAAATAGGAAAACAATCTTTAAAACTCTTTAATAATGAATAGGATATGATAGATGAGCTTTAAGTAAATCCATTCCGAGAGTCGGTGGAATTTCTTTCCTCCCAAAAAGGATCTACAATAAACTCAGGGTTATCATTTAGCAGTGAAATAGAAGCTCATATACAAATCAATAAATCTGATTGCTCAGATATAATATGCTTAAAAGAAAATATGAAAAAAAAGCTTGACCATAGGTTTCCGATCACTGAACTTCAAGTTATTTTATATTTTTATTAATTAAATTATATTCTAAACATTAGATATTAGCAACTCTACTTGATCGAAGATTTCAAAATCCCAATATTGTTTCACAATATTTAAATTCAAATTCTACGAAATCATTGCAATTTCTAATACGACATTTAAAACTTTTAGAGCATGATAGAAATGCTCAGCGTGAAATTCAAGTCGAGGATGGTACATCATGCTCTTATATAGCGAAATTAGCTCGAAAACATTCCCTTCCTATTAGCGATTATAACAATATTACTAATCTTAAACAAGAATGCCATATTTTGCTCAGCCAAAATATTATTTCAGAAGAGAATGCATTGCTCTTGGAAGAAAAAGCGACTGGAACTTTCTATGCATGCTAATTTAGCTAGGAAGGTTCTTTGCATACCTGCAACCAGTACACTCAGCAAAAGAATTTTTTCCATTGCTGGATTAATACTCAATGCTAAAAGGAGTTCTTTATGTCCTACAAATCTTGATAAAATACTGTTTATTCATGACAATTATAATTTTGCTAAATCTGAATTCTGACTTATCATATTTCATACTTCATATTTTGCCTGCATTCCAAATTTATTTTAATTATAATAAAAATCAATAGGATATTTCTTATATGTGTTGTTGGTATGACTCTGATTGAGTAAAAATAAAAATACAATTCCTTAGTCTATTTCTGAGAATGAGAAAATACATAAATTTAAATTGGAGTGAGACGGGAAATAATTTAAGATCAATTAAACTATGTTAGCAATGTGTTAGAAAAGATCGCCTACATAAATTATAAAAAATGTAATACATTAATTTATAAATTAAATTCATTAAAAAATATATTGATTTATAAATTAAATTCATTAAAAAATTTTTTTAATAAATATTGCGCCGCCGCCGCCGAAAATTTAGTAGGCGGCGGCGAAATCGGCGCGCCGCCGAACGCCGATAAAAAAATTTTAAAAAACCGCCGCCGTTGATTGAGACATCGGCGCACAGGTCTAATTGTACTTGAAAAAAAATTAAAATTTAAATATATGAAAACACATCAAGCTATCAGCTGATGAATGGAAGTAATAAACTGTTTTTTTTTCATTTTAATTTTTATTTAAATATTATAAACACCTCATATAGTGTATATTATTAAAAAATCAGTATTTAATTTTAATTAGACACATAATACGACATAAATTTGATACGCCGAAATAAAGTTAATTCATTAAAATAGTTAGCAGGCAAATAAAATGATAATGAATTACAGGATTTCTAATTCAAAAAAAGAAAAGTGCCAATCAGAAAAGGAAAAGTGACAAGGAAAAAGTCTGATCAAAAAAAGATAAGGTTCGATCAAAGAAAAAGTGTCAAACAAAAAAGAAAAAAGTTCAATCAAAAAAGGAAAAGTGTCAATCAAAAAAGGAAAAGTGTCAATCAAAAAAGGAAAAGTCCCAGCTTAGGAAAAATATCATATCAAAAAAAGTGTCAAATAAAAAAGAAAAAGATTTATTCAAAAAAGGAAAAGTGTAAAAAAGGAAAAAGTTTAATCAAAGGTCAAACACAAAAGGAAAATTCACATTCATAAAAGGAAATGCTTTATTTTTTTTAAATATTTTATAAAAAATTGTAAATTTTTTTTTGTCAATTTTTCATAAATATTTAGTTTTTTATATTTCTTATCTTTTCTCAATTTATTTTTCTTCCCAATTTTGATAATTCATTTTTATATTATAATATATTATTTTCCCTGTTATTTTTCTACACTTCTCTATTATTTTTAACAATTTTTTACCTTTCTTTTATCTTACGTAACAATCTTTTGATTTTTTTTTTCTCCTTATATTTTTATTTTTTAAATTTCACTTAATTTTTATTTCTCCTTGGCAATCAAATTTTTTTTTGTTAATATTTTTTATCTCTCATAATTTATGCGTTAAAAAAGGATAGGATTAAATAAGCTATAAATCTGTGACAAATATTAAATACTCTAATCTCAAAAATAGAATAAAATATAGTTTACTCTAAGGAGGATAACGTGCATGCCAGAAGTTAAATCAGGAACAAGAAGAATTATATTAAATTGTATAAATTAGAACCATGTGTAATGTTTTGATCCGAATTGAGAAATTAATTTTAAGAAGAGAAAAAGATAATATGCAATATGGGAGATTTAATAAATGTGAGATAAAATGATAATCAATTTTAAAAATCATAACGAATTCATTTATCACATTATTTTATGAAGTTGGTGGAAGGGTGATGGGAATAGTAGGTATAGAGAGCGAAAAGCCAATATCTGTTTTTTAGAAAAATCTAAAAATGAATTCAATATTCTGTTTAAGGAAGACCATTATCCAGATATTGCATTTAAAAATATTACTGCCCTCCAATAACCTAGATCTGAGGATTAAAAGTGATTATTTATTTAATAATATTCAAAAATTATTTTTAGATTTTCTTTGGATCAGCCTTATCGAGATATTTCTTGCAAAGAATCCCTCCCCCCTCCCTCTTCTCCCCCTCCAAAAAAAATTTTTTTTTTAACGATTTTGACTTTAACTTGTTTTAAAAGGATTCTATAAATCGTTTTATTAGTTTATTTGACAAAATATATTCAGATAATTTCTTGAGAAATGTTTTTACCCCCTACCCTCCCCACCTGATGATTCATTTTTATGGTAGTTGAAATGATTTTTTATAGAAAGACTTTTAAATCCCCCCTCCTCTTCCCCATATTCCTCATTTCTATTAATTTTCTTATCGAGTTATTACAAAATTATTTTTAAATCCTCCGCCTCGAGGCCTAGAGGGATGATAAATATATAAGATAAATAAAAAAAATTAAACATTTAGTGCACTTATATAATATAAAAATTATTTACAATATCAATAATTTCTGAATTAGTTAGTATATATTCTGAAAATTTCAATAATAAAGTGGAAGAAAATCAAATATATAGATTTAAATTTTTTTCTATTTTCAACGAAATAATATATTTTATACCTGCTACGTCTCCTTTAAATGTTTAAAAAATAAAATATTTGTTTTTTTCAATAAATTCCTGAAAGCCAATTTATATATTTAGCTTAATTTTATCCGGATAATTAAATTTTTACTAAGCTCAGCCCACAAACTGATCTTAGATTTTAAAAAAAACATTTTTCCTATAATTTATCATATTAAGAATTGAACTAACCTTGAGTATTGTATTTTATTCAAAAATCAATATTTAATTTAGAGTTGGAGATATAATACAATACGAGAAAATATGATAAACCTACAAAAATTTCATTAACAAGTATATGATTAATTGATTTATAAATTTATATGATTATTTTAATATTCAACTTTAAACATCAATAAAATGATATTACAAATATGGAGAAAAAGATATAAACCGATTATAAATTTAAATGTGGAATATAAAAATGATTTATTTTAGTTATCAGATTATTTTATAAGTATATTGGAAATGTAATTTAGAAAAATAGGTGTTTCAAAGCGAAAAAAAAATAAGTGATTTAGAAAGATCCTTAAAAGTATTTAGTATTAAGGGATATCCTGGTCTCTCTATTCCTTTAAAGAATGATCACCAAAGCACCTGATGATCTAGATTTGAGTGTTTCTAGTGACAATCAATTTATAACACTCAAAAAAATATTTTTATGATTATTTTCGATTACCTATATTTAGAAATATCATCCCACCCCCAACACCTTAGACGAACGATTATCAGTTTATTGCATTTTAAAGATCTTTTAATTGTTGCGATATTTTCAGAAATTATTTTAAATCTCCTATTCACGCCAGAAATTGACTTGAATATTTAGTGTGTAATTAATTTTAATAGTATTCATTTAATATTTTATAGATTTAATTTAATTTGATATAATTTATATATTTTATTTTTAACCAATGCCTAAATATTTCGTAAAAAAGTATTTAACCCCCACCCCTCTCCTTGTGATATAAGTCATATAATATATCTGCTGTGCCTCAATATAATATTTGTATTTTTACTTAATTCCTACCAGTCAATTTATATATTTCGCTCAATTTATCCGGATAATTAAATTTTCACTAAGCTTAGATCCAGAAACTGATCATTCGATTTAAAAAGAATACATTTCTTCCTACAATTTATTTTATTAAGAATTGAAGTAATGTAATTAAAAAAAATAGGTGTTTCAAAGCGAAATAAACAATACGAGATTTAGAAATATCTTTAAAAGTATATTTTGTATTAAGGAATATCCTTGTCATTATATTTATTTATAAAATGTCTTCTTCGGCTCCAGATAATCCAGATCTTAACACTCAAAAATATTTCTTGGATTTTTTTCGAATATCTATATTTATAAAAATCATCATCTCTTCAAATTGATAATTAGTTGATTGCATAATATTTTTTATTATACTATTGTTACGGTATTTTCAGAAAAAGATTTTGTATCCTTTATCCCCGCCACGAATTTTAATAGTTATCAATTAATTATTTTATTAGATTTCATTTCCAACCCTTGTCGAAATATTTCATAAACAGATTTTTAACCCCACCCCTCTCAGTGTGATTAAGGCCCTATCACCTAGAATTATTTAAAATAAATGCACTGAAAAAAAAGCATTTAAAATATCTTCTATTTCTCAGCTATTAAGTATATATTCTAAGAAATTCAACAATAAATTTTGGGATAATCATATAATTATTACATTTAATATTTTATTAATTCAAGCGAAATAATATAAATCAGATATTAATATACCTGCTAAGCCTGTTAATAAGTATTCAAAATAAATATGATCAAATCTAAGTCGATATTTTTTGCGAAATTTCGGTATGCCAATTAATATTTTATGCACAATATTTCCGGCCAATTAAATTTTACTTAGTTAAACTCATGGACATTTGGTTAAAAAATTCTTCATATAATTTGCTTTTATTAAAAATTGAAGAACCTTGTGTAATGTTTTGCTCCAAAATAAGAAATTAATTTTAAGAAGAGAAATAGAAACCATGTAATATGGGAAATTTAATAATGTGATTTAATAAAAAGATTAGCAAAGAGATAAAATAAAAATATTTTTTTTTAATATATAAAGGATGTGGAGAAATTATTAATAATTCAAGACGAATTCAGCTATCAGATTATTTTATGATGGAAGGGTAATGGGAAAAGTATGGGCATGGAGCAAAGAGTCACCTGTTTTGTAGAAAGATCAATAAATGAACAATATTATGTTTAAGGACCATTGTCGAGATATTTGGTAAATATAACCGCCCCTCCATATAACCTAGATCTGAGGACTAAAAGTGAATATATTTATTTAATAATATTCAAAATATTATTTTTGATTTCTTTGGATAAGCCTTATCTAGATAATTCTTGCAGAGTAACCCCCCCCCCCAAATAACTAAGGATCTTGAGTGATTGTTATAAAGGCACAATAAATTATTTTATTAGTTTATTACATATCACTGCTAAGGTAAAAGAGACAGGAGAACGTACAAAAACAACAAACGATTGGAAGCAAGTTCGACTACTGCGAGAAACACAGAAAGATCGAAGAAAGGACAGAGGGGGTAATGTTAATTTAAAATGAATTAAATAAAAATAAATTTTGTTTTATTTTTGTTATCTTATCATAAACTCCCTGCCTTTACCTTTCATTCATTTTTATGGCTTGAAAATTTTTTTTTAAACTATCTTTTGATAATTGTCAAGACATTAGAAAATGTTTTAAATTTTAAACCACCCATCCTCCTCTTATTCCCCATTTCTTTTGATTTTTATGTCAAATCATTACAAAATTATTTTTTAACCCTCCACCTCCTGATCTAGTCAATAGGATTTAGAGGATAATAAATAATGTAAAGTAAATAAAAAAATTAAACTTAATGCTTACATAATATAAAAGGTTTAAATATCAATAATATTTGATTAATTTATAATATATATTCTGAAAAATTCAATAATTAAGTTGAAGAACATCAAATAAATTATTAGATTTAAATCCTTTTTATTCTTAACGAATTAATATAAGTCATATAATATTTTATACCTGCTGCGTCTCCTTTAAATGTCCAAAAATAAAATATTTTTATTTTTTATACTGACAGCTAATTTATATATTTCGTCTAATTTATCCGGATAATTAAATTTTTTAAGCTCAAAATAAACATTTCCTCCTATGATTTATTTTATTAAAGAATTGAAGTACATTGTGTAATGTATATAATTCATAAATCAGTATTTAATTTAAATAGTGTTATAGATATAATACAATATGAAAAAATCTGCAAAAATTTTATTATTAAATAAGCAAGTGGATAAAATGACAAAAATTTTATTATTAAATAAGCAAGTAGATAAAATGACTTTCAATTATAAAAAAATATATATGTTTGCCTTCAACTAGTGCGTAAGATATAAATATATTTACGACTAATATCCCCCCCCCCCACCCCCGCCTGAAATTAACAAGTTCAAATGTAATTTATTTTAATAGCATTATATAAATTATTTTATTGACTTTCATTTTCAACCCTTGTCGACATATTTCAGTGAAAAACCTTGTTAAAATATTTTCGTCAAAACTCCTCCCTCCCCCCTTATTCCCCTCTACTTGGTCTAGACCCTATCACATAAAATGCTAATCCATTTATATAGTATATAAAAATAAAAAATATTTAAAATATCAATCATTTTTGAGCGATTTAGTATATATATATCTATTATATTTAATAAATTCTTAGAATCAATAAAAAATTTTGATATGAAGGATCGATGGGACTATATTTATTAATTATGTAAGATTCTGCAATTGCGATGGCATCGACATTATAATTCTATGGGGTGTTTGGATTAATGTAGCTAAAGTTCTTAACCAAAAGCCGACTCTTTGACCATAGGACTTAGGGCATTTCACTTGGAAGTTCCGGTTGGTTAAAATTTAGATAGATGGGCCATCGATTTGAATGCACGCAAGTTAGATCAATGCATATGGTATGCTGTGGGAAATAATTTTATCGACATCGGAGAATGTGCTTAATCTAAACTGGTTTCACGCTTGCATTGAAAGGCGAAATAAATTTGGATTTAAGCCTTAAATAGCAAATCTGTCTGTAAGAGGACAGGAGAAGCAAATTAAGATTGGTAGAGGGTATGGCTTGCATAAACTCGTAAATTGATCCTTGGTTTAAGTGTTGAAAATCTAGTCATCATGAAAATCTGATCTTATATATAAAACGGATATTTCATTGAGTATATTATCCCAGTCCATAGAAGCAAGCACGAGTAGCTTCTACATGACCAATATTTTGTGCAATATCCCACTAAAAAGTAAGATAAAATAAAAACATATTACAATATGAGTAAATCTGATATACCGGGATATAAGATTAATATGTTAACTTAGTTGAGATAAATGATAAATAATTATTTTTAAAAAAAAACTTTACCTTCACCTGCTGCAACTAAATTAAAAATGTTAACGATTTTGAGTAAACCATAAAGTTTTATATCATGCCAATTATTTTTGGTATTTCTATATATGATAGTAGAGTTATTAAAGATAGAAACGATGGATATTATTTTTTAGAGTTTATAAGGAATAACACTTAAAACGTTTTAAACATTTATGAGCCCCTAGATAATAATAGAGATAAATGAAATGGAATGAGAGAATAAAAAAGAGTTTGGTGTAGAAGATATTTAAAAAATCAATTACTAAAATCCTATAAAGATAACACCAAATACATCAGATAAGTTATACATTAAGATAGAGTGTTAATAAACAAGACTTATAATTGGGAAATTTGATTCATTACACAAATATGATAGAAAAGAATTTTGAGATTTCAATATTTTTTCGATTCTTTAATGAAATCGATATATGATAGAGGTGAATATTTAGTTAAAATAAATTTTTTTATAAAACAATATTATCCCTTTCACTTATGAAACAAGTTATTCAAGAAAATATGTTTGTCAAATTCTACAAAATTTTATTACAAAACTTTCAGAACGGTGAATAATAAGATAAAATGATAGACAAAATTTTGCAAATAATTTAATGAAGAGAAGAAGATTCATGATACATGATAAAAAATATGAAATTCTGATAGACTCGAATTTAATTAAGGCATTTTAAATGGTTGACAAGAATATAATATATAATATGCTATAAAATAATTATATTTGTTTACCCTCAGCTATCTCTGTTAAATTTAGTATGTTTAATGAGGATTTATAAAATTATATGTTCAAATTATTAAATATTTTTGGTGTAAGGTAGTAGAGAGATAGATAGATTTATTAAAATAACAGAGAAGAAGATAAAAATGATAATTAATAATAAAAAAATATTTTTTTTTTACCTGACAAAATAAATAAATATTTACGATTGTGAAAATAAAATAAGGCTCCGCACTAGGATATAAAATTTCACTAATAAAAACGGGTAAAGATTTCTGAGCCCTTGCATAATTACAGAGAGAAATGTAAAAAAATGAGAGAATAAAAAGGAGTTTGCTGATTGCAGATATTGAAAATATCAGTTATTATAATCTTGAAACAAAAAGGCTGAATACATCACATAAAGTAATTATGTATTAAGGTGAAAAATAAAATGAAACATTTTTAAAAATTGATATGATTAGAGCAGATCTTAAAGGAAACCGAGATGGTATTTGATTAAAATTAATAAAGAAGTATAAGGTTTTTCAATAACATTTTCAACAATAGAGAAATGGATGAAAAGCGACATATGATAGGGAAGAATAATTAATTTTAAAATAAGTTTTGATAAATATAATATTACATCTTATAGTTCTGAAACATTATTTAAGAAAATTTATATGTATAATTTTAATTATAAATTTTTATATAAAAACTTCAGAACAGTGAATTCTTGTTTAAATTTATCGACGAAATTTAGGCCATTTAAAATAATCTTTAAGTATACATATGAATAAAATAGAAAAATGTGATAGACTGGGAAAAGAATTTGGCAGATGTTTAATCTTTGTCAAAATTTAGAAAAACCCAGCCAATGTATAAATGTTGGATAGGAAGATAAAAATTTATCGTTAATAAATTTTCTTCACATTTAGTTTTAAAATATTTTTTATCTTCATAGGTGTTTTTTATAGTAATAGTTTAATTAACTTCGGCGCTTTCAAATCCTAGCTAATTCGGTTAAGAAATTTAAGATAATCTTGTACTTTCACAAAAGACAAAGGCTCTTCTAAATAGCCCATGAGGTAAGAACAGGTATAAATGTTCCTAATAAATGTATGATTGGAGTGTTTTGGCAAGGTTAATTCTAATAATTTATTGTATTAGAAAAGAGAAATTTGTTCCTAAGAACAAAAATTGAACAAAAATTTATGATTAAATAAATTAAAAATATCAAGAAATAAAGGATCACTTTTCAATTAAAATAATTCTTTGTGAATCACCTTACTTTATCATTTGAAATTAACCTACGAGCGGATGGATGGAAGTAAAATGTTTCTTAAAATTATTTTTTTAATTTAAAGTTTTGAAATAGCCTGTATAGTATATAAAAAATCATTATTTAATTTCAAGAAGAAAGATATAATATAATATCGGAAGAAATACGAAGATAAGGTTAATCCATATAAATAGTTGACAGGGACATAAAATGATAATCATTTATATAGATAGAATATAGTTTTTTTTACCTTCAGCTCCTTCAACTATTGAAAATAGATTTGCAATTTAAAATAATTTTTAAGATTATACGATTCCTCTATTTTTTCGCTTTTGCAATTCAACTTTAATTATGGATATAATTAATCGGTAAACAATAAAATACATATGTTTATAACCTTTTATAAGGGTTTTTAAAGGAAGAATGATACATAAATTGGAGGAGAATATATCTATAATCCCGATTATAAATGTAAAAAGAATGTAGAAAAATATAAGGAATTTACAAAGGAATTAAGTCATTAGATAATTTTATTAATGATTTGGAAAAATAATTTGAAAGGTAAATGGTTTAGAGCTAAATAAAAATATGTGTTTAAAATTAATTAGATTTCAACTTTAGCCCTAAGGATCATCGATGTCAAGATATTTTAAAAGCTCTCCATCTCTCCATTATCTGTCAAGGACTTAAAAAGATGATGCATTTTAATAGCACTCAAAAAATCGATTCATAACTATATATGGATGGATATAAATGCCCACCGATTTGAAAGTCAAAATATTAGAACCGTGGGAAGGGGTGTCGGCATAATGAGATGAGAAACAAAGATATTTGACAAAATAAGTTTGAAAAGTAACAATCGTTAGAGAGTTTTTCATTCATCCTTAAATGTATAAAATCCATTTAAAAGAAGAAATATAATTAATAAGGTCCCTATTTTTTATAAATTTTATATTATACCTGGAACTTCTTCGACTAGTTATGATAAATTTAGGTTTACATTTAATTATGATATTTCTTGGTGGCATGGTTAAACAAAGTATTTGACAAAAGTTTTCAGGTCAGTCAAAATTTTAGCCAAACCAGCTGTTGTATATATGTTTGAGAGGGCATAAAAATTTAACTTAAATAAACTCTCCTTGCATTTATTTTTTCAAAATATTTTTTATCTTCTCATGTATTTTCTTTAGTAATAGTTTAATTTTATCAGGAACCTGCAGAGCTATAAAGTGGCCAAAAGACAAAGGGATAAAACAGAACTACCATAGGATATTACTGAATTATTTGGTAATAAATAATAATGGCTATACCATAAATTATATAATTGAACACTTACCATCACATATAAAAATGAGCGATTCTGCTTTAACATTAAATTATTTGGTTGGAGCCCAAAAAGACTTGGGAAAGAACTCGATAGAAGAAACGCTCTAGGAATATAAATTCCAAGGGAATTATTGTGAAAAGTGAAAGATATTCATCATAAAAAAGTATTATTGAGCGAGACAGGGTTTATTACCTACATTATTTTGCAATATGGATACACCCATGGAGAAAGACCATATGTTAAGTTACCTCTTTCCAAGGAAAAAATGTATCAGTATTTTACACAATAGGAATAAGTGGATTGAAAATGTTTAAAATTATAAATGGGGCTCTCATGGCCATAAAATTCAAAATCTGTCTCTTCAAGAAGAAAGATATAATACAATATGGAAGGATTTGATATACAGGGATAAGGTATTTCCATAGGCACGTTAAATGATAATAATTTATAGAGATAGAATATAGTTTTTTTTTACCTTGAGCTTCCTCAACTATTACAAAATGATTTACGATTTAAAATGATTTATATAATTATATGATTTCTCTAATTTTTCTCTTTTAAGATTCTATTTTTAAAAAATAAATTATAAATTAAAATTAGAGGAGTGCATCTAAATTCCGATTATAAATGTAAAAGAGATATAGAAAGATATAATAATATTTCCAAAGGAATTAAGTTATCAGATAATTTTATTAAAAATTTTCAAAAATTATTGAAAAGGTAGATACTTTAGAGGTAAATAAAAATTCGTGTTTTTGGAAAAATCCTTTATCAATATTCGCATTAAGGAATGCCTCGATATATATCTCGAGAGACTCTCCCTCTCCCCATTATTTAGAATCGAGGATATAAATTGATGATGCATTTCAATATCACTCAAAAAATTTTTAGCCCGTCGATTTGAATAATTTAAAAAATTAGCTTATTAGATTTGGCAAACTTTGGCGAGAAACAGATAAGATATTCGACGAAAAAAGTTTGAAAAATAATAACCTTTAAGAATTTTTTTATAAGATATAAAATATAATTAATAAGACACTCATTTTTTATAAATATTATATTAAACCTGGTATTTCGGCTAATTATTTAATAAATAAGAGTTTACATTTAATTACTATATTTCAAGGTAGCGTGGATAAACAGAGTATTTGGCAAATGTTTCCTGGTTGGTCAAAATTTTAGCAAAGCCCAGCCCTTGTATATATGTTGGATAGGGACTTAAAAATATAACTTTAATAAACTTTTCTTGCATTTATTTTTTCAAATATTTTTATCACCGGAGTTGTTTTATTCTTGTAATAGATTAATTCGTTCACGAACCTACAGAGCTTTTAAATCCTATCTAATTTGGTTAATAAATTATAGGTAAATAAGAGAAAGGCCATACACATTCTTTGGACAGGATGTAACAATTTGGTCAAACCAAGACAAATATTTCTTCTAAAACGTTCAGACGTATGAAAAGATGTAAATGTTTAAGCAGATTAAATAAATGTGGTGTTTTAGCTAGTTTAATTCTAATTCTTTGTTATATTAGAAAATACAATAAAATAAGTAGTTTATATTTTTATATAGATGTTTTTAAAAGATGAATTATAAATTAAAATTTGAGGTTACATTTATAATCCCGATATTATGATACATTTTGATAACCTTCAAAAATTCTCTTTTTAAAATATATTTGGATATGAATGGCCCCGATTTGAATGGACAAATTATTAGATTTGGTACACCGTGGTAAAGTATTTCTGCAAAATATGAGAAACAGATAAGATATTCGACGAAAGAATTTAGAAAAGTAATAGCCTTTAAGAAGTTTTTCGATTAAGACAGGAAATATATTCAATAATGTACATATTTTTTATAAATATTATATTAAACCTGGTACTTCTTCGGCTAGTTAATTAATAAATATAAGTTTACATTTAATTACGATATTTCTCGGTAGCATGGATTAACAAAGTATTTGGCAGAGGTTTCCTTGCTAATCAAAATTTTAACAAAGTCTAGCCGTCGCATATAATGTTTGATAATGACATAAATATATAACTTTAGTAAATTCTTTGCATTTATTTTTTAAAATATTTTTAATCGTCGGAAGTGTTTTCTTCTATTAATAGATCACTTTTATCAAGGATCTATATAGCTAAGCCTGAACTCTTTGAAATTCTATCTAACTTGGATAAAAAAATAAAGATAATCTAAAAAAATGCCCCAAACAATCATTTGGGAGGAAGCAATACTTTGGCATGCTCAAAAAACAATAGCTCATTCTATAACGCTCATTGGATGTAAGAACAGATGTAAAAGTCTAAGCTGATTAAATAAATGTTGTGATTGTTAGCAACGTTTATTTAAATTCCTTGTTGTACTAATGAAGAGACATCTGGTCCTTAGAACATAAATATGATTATATAAATTAAAAATATCAAGAAATAAACGATCACATTTTCAATTAAATTAATTGTAATATTGAAAGTTTGGATATAATATTTAAATGCTAATGCAATAATGTGATACACCTTACCTTATCATTTAAACATATCAACCTATAAGCTGATGGAAGATGTAAAATGTTTTTAAAATTTTTTCTTTTATTTAATCATATGAGGTTTATAGTATATAAAAATCAGTATTTAATTTCAAGAAGAAAAATATAATACAATATGGGAGGATTTGATAAACAGGTTAAGGTTTATCAATATAAATAGTTGATAGGCCCTTAAAATGATTATCATATAGATAGGTGGAATATAGTTTTTTTTTACCTTCCGCTTCCTCAACTATTACCAAAGATTTACGATTTAAAGTAATTTATAAAATGATTCCTCTATTTTTTCCTTCTTAAAATTCTTCAAATGTAAGTAAGGATATTGTTTGAATCTCTTGAAGAAAGACAGATAAGATATTAGACGAAACAAGTTCGAAACGTAACTTTTATAAGTTTTTCGATTAAGATATAAAATATAATTAATAAGGAACATATTATATAAATATTATATTACATCTACGGCTAGTTATTTAATAAATATAAGTTTACACTTAATCACTATATTTCTAAGTAGCAGATATAAAAAAGTATTTGTCAGAAGTACACCGGCTAGTTAAAATCCAAAGCCCAGCCATTGTATATATGTTGTTGGATAGGGACATATAATTTCACTTTAATAAACTTTCTTTGCAATTATATTTTAAAATATTTTATAGCATCGTAGGTGTTTTCTTTTTGGTAATAGATCAATTTTTCAAGAACCTAAACAACTAAACTTTCTTTTAATCTAATTTGGTTAAGAAATTACAGGAAACCTAAAAAAACGCCATACACAATCTATGGGCAGGATGCAATAACATGCGCGCACATAAATGACAAAGGTTCGTTCTAAAAAGCCCATGAGATGTAAGAAAATATATAAAAGTCCAAGCAAAATAAATGTTGTTCTTGGGATGTTTTAGCTAGGTTAATTTTAATTTTTTGTTACATAAGAAATGTGAAATTTGCTCATTAGAACAAATATATAAGACAAAATCAAATAAAAATAACAAAAAATAAACGATCACTTTTCATATAAACTATTGCTTATATTTATAGTTTGAAGATAATATTTAAATGCAAATGCAATGTGATAAACCTTACTTTATTATTTAAACGTATTTATTAACTTATAAGCTGATAGATGGTAGTGAAATGTTTTTTATAATTATTTATTTTTATAAAGATATGTGGTATACCTTGTATAGTATATAAAACTCAGCATTTGATTTCAAGAAGAAATATATAATACAATATCGGAGAATTTGATATACAGGGATAAGGTTAATCCATATAAGTAATGAATATCATTTATATAGAAGAAAATAGTTTTTTCTCACCTTCCGCTTCCTCAACTATTACCAAATTAAATACGATTTAAAAAGATTTACAAAATTATATTATATTTTTAGCTTTTTAAATTTTACTAATGTAATTATAAGGATATAGTAGAATATCCTTCAGTAGTGTTGTTAAACGGCTCGTTATGAGCTCATTTTTTAAAACGGCTAACTCAATATTTTAACCAGAAAAATATTGCTTTAGCCTCGAAATTTCGCTAATATATGTCTACACCTTTGTTCCCAGGCTTGATAGTAATTTTCTGGATGAAATATTGAGTTAGCCGGTTTTAAAAATCGGCTCAAAACGAGCCGTTTAACAACACTATCTTTCAGAATACCTAAAGGCTTAATAATAAAATTCATATGTTTATAACTTTATATAAGAGTTTTTAGAAAAATGAATTATCAATAAAATTTGAGGGGAAATATAATCAATAAGGTATATATTTTTTTATAAATATTATATTAAACTTGGTACTTCTTCGGATGAATATTTAATAAATATAATTTTTCATTTAATTACGATATTTCTCGGTAACATGAATAAACAAAGTATTTGGCAGAAGATACCCTGCTAGACAAAATTTTAACAAAACTCAGCCGTCGTATATATGTTCGACAAAGACATAAAAATAAAACTTTAGTAAACTTTCTTTGCATTTATTTTTTAAAATAATTTTTGTCATTGGAGGTGTTTTCTTTCAGTAATAGATCCCTTTTTCAGGAGTCTATAGAGCTAAGCTTAGATTCTTTCAAATAAAGACATAATACATTATTGGAAATTTATTATACAGTGATAGTAATTTCAAACAAATAGTTGATTGGCAGATAAAATGATATTCATTTCTCAAAGTGGGAATATATATTTTTTACCATCATTTACCTCATTTAATATTAAAATATTTACGTTTAAAAATGATTTTATGAAATAATATGATTCTCCTATTTTATCATTTTTATACGAAGAATATGTACAGAGAGTATTCCACTCAGAATGCCTAATGGTAAACAATAAAATAAATATGGTTAAAAAATTTTTTAAGGGTTTTTAAAGGAAAAATGATACATTAAAATTGAGTGGTATATCAATAATTACGATTATAATAAAAGAGTTTTTGAAAAATATAATATATTTAAATTAGAATTAAGTTATCGGATAATTTTATGAACGACTTTTAAAAATAATGGGAGAGATAGATAGCTAAATAAAAATACATGTTTTTAGAAATATCCTTAAATAGTGGATATGAAATTCGCCTTGTATAAATAAAAGGTAATTAATTATAAAGAAAAAAAATATTTTTTACCTTCATCTGATTGACGTAAAATAAAAATAGTTATTAATAATGTTTTATCAAATAACGTTTATAAACATCACATATTACTTTAAATGTAATGAAATAATAACCAAAAATAAGTTTGATTTCAACTAGAGATAAAGACATTACATTATTGGAAAATTTGATATTCATTGATAGTTATTTCAAATAAATACATAATCTGGAATAAAAATATATAGATAAAATATATATAAATAAGGTTTTAACATTTAAATTATGAGTGTCATAAAATCCTTAATTTTATATTTTTATTTGTTCTTAAATTTTAATTTCCGGATTAGTTATCTGCATATCATTATTTCTCTTTGTGTTTTATTTAAATTTTAATTATTCCTGACAAAATTCGAAAATGTAAAAAAAATCGTTAAGGTGGATTTCTATGTATAATAATTGTAAAATGTGTTATATTTTTAATTCATAAAATTTATTCGCTAAATCATCATTTTATCGATATTGACCTATTACAAAATAAAATTATATGATATTTTATGATAATTTATCTTAATAAATTTTTATTTTCATATTGTTTTCTTAAAATATATTAAATATAAGGATTAAAATTATAATTTGATAAGTCATTAGAGGAATTAACTTGTGAGTTAATAATTAATAAATTTTGAATCTTTTTTTATTAAAAATTATTTTATTTTTTTTTTATAATTTACTATTTCATTTTATTTAAATCCATGTTAAAAAATAACATGAAAAATATTTTTTAAAAAAGATAAATATATAAAATTTAAATTAAATGGAAGAATGATAAATATTTGATTTGGTATTTTCTCTAACTGAACATAGTGAAATCCTTTTGAAATTATAACTAAATCCTGATAGTAACCTCAATAAAGTATTTTTTGATATTTCTACATCATATCTTTTTTTAATCATTTCAACTTTTATAATGATAAAGTGCTATACAAATTATACAATTTATTATTATTTTTCCTGTTCTTGATTTAATTTCTTGCGTGCCCGTGAGCCTTCTTCTGGTAAAACTATATTCCCATTTTCAGATTTGATTATATTATATTTGTCTCAGCACAATTTTATAACTTATTTTAAAACTTGATGCTATTTATGATACTATTCTATTTTAAGCGCCAATATTAATATAAAAAAAAATTTGAATGCCAATGAGAAATAAAAATAAAGTATAATGTAAAAATTAAAAATATAAAGAGAAAAAAAATTATGAATACAAAAAATTGTAATGTAGGATGAAAAAAAAGAAATAAAAATTGTTACAAATTACATAAAAATACAGAAGTAAAATGGAGATTGAAAAATTTATTTTTAAAAAGACAAAAAAGTTTTATCAAAAATGGGAAGAAAAAATAAATTGAGAAAAGATAAGAAAATTATAGATTAAAAATGACTAAAAGAGAAATAAAATAAGAAGAAAAAAATAAATAAAATTAAATAATTAAGAAAATTTTTTATTATTTTTAAAAAAACGATTTTGCTTTTTAAATAAAAATTTTCCTCTCTTTTTGTGAATTTTTCTTTTTGATTGATACTTTTTCTTTTTAGTTTGACATTGGAATTTTTCATAACCCTTTCGGACATTTACCTTTTTGATCGGATCTTTCCTTTTTTAATTTATTATTTTCCTATTTTTGATTATTTACTTTTCATTTTATGAATGGGAAAATCCTTAATCAAATTAATTCAATTATCGAATTATTTTACAATAAGGATTTTTGAGAACGTAAAAATATAAGTGTTTTTAGAATGATCTTTAAAAGAATTTGATATTCGCGTTAAGAAAATTTTTGTCTTTATATTTCTTTAGAAAATATCGATTGCAGATCCTGAAATGTTGTTCATAGGATATTAAGACTGCTTTATTAAAAAAAATTTAAATAATATCAGAATTATATTAAAATTTGTTTATTTAAAAAAGTAGGTAACTTCTGAAAAGCCAATATTTAAAATAAAATACAGTTAAATATAATTTAATATCAAATAAAATTTTACCTGCCGTTTGATAATCACCTATTAAACGAATAAAAATTAAAGGAGAAAATATATATATTAAAATAAGTTTTCAGTATAGAGTTAAAAGTGCCATGAAATCCTAAGATAACCGTAAAATATAATAAAAATTTTATTTGCTTTTCGTCAAATTGTCCATGTTTTTAGGCCAATTTTTTTTTGAATAAAGTATTTAGAAAATATTAATATTGTTATATAAATAAAATGATGTATTAAACTTAATTATAAAATCAATTACACAATCACCCAAATTGATTACAAACTCATATGTTAAATAAGAACTTTTGCCCTCCTTGAGACATATTATACTGCTCTATTGCATCTAGGCGTTCAAGTATATACACTCTAATTCCACTCACCATTAGTATTTCTCTCTCTACATTTCAATTCCCACAATATAATAATGTTATTACTAATGTCATAGATCAATTACCCTTTTATGAAACCATTTTTTGCAATCAAAGCTTTTAATTACATATAATAAACTGATTTGAAGATGGAAAATGAAAATTATAGAAATATTCCAGACAGAAAAATTTAAATTTATTAGTAAATGGATTGTATATTTATGGCAACTGTCAACAAAAATCACATCACCACATTCTACTTATATGAATTTTAATTTACAGAACACTTAGATTTAGCCATAAACACATCTGTGAATTTTAACGTTAAAGGTTCGTATTATACTGCTCTATTGCATCTAGGCTTTCAAGTATACACACTCTGGTTCCACTCAACATTAGTATTTTTCCCTCTTCATCACAATTCCCACTACAATAATGCTATTACTAATGATATAGATCAATTACCCCATTATGAAACCATCTTTGCAATCAAAGCTTACATATCCTGATCACATATGATAAACTGATTTGAAGATGGAAAATAAAAATTTTAGAATTATTCCAGATAAAAAAATTTTAAAGTAAAGGGATTGTATAATTTTTGGCAACTGTCAACAAGAATCTCATCACATTCTACTTATATGAATTTTAATTTACAGAACAATACATAGATTTACAAATAAACACATCTGTGTTTTTTAACAATAATGATATTCACATTCTCCCTAACTTGGCTTTAAATAAATTAATATAATTTTAAAGGTAAAATATAGAGAACTAAAATATGTTTAATTACACAACGTGTTCTAACTGTTCTAAAAACATTACTGTTACCAAAAATGGGAAAATACTAACCCATAGCCCCCGGAAAAATAGATGTCCTCTTTCAGGTGTCTCATTACCAATAGCCCAAATAGACATCCCTTCATATAGCTACCCTGCTTTAAGTAATGATATTCAATGATGCACTCCCCCCTAGAATGCTCTACCAATAATCCTCCAGTCCCAGACTGAATAAATGATCTTTTATATAACACACTACCCTCAACGATATCTAGGATTTCTCTGGGAGTCAGAACACTTGCAGCCAGTAAACTTAATACCATTATTCTGTCTTAATCACTTGAAGGGTCCGTCGACAATAAACTTAATAAAACAAATTAAGTGTCAGTTAATCAACCCAATCCCCAACAGCAATGTCTTGCTTATCAAAACTTACCTTTAATAATAACATCCCAGATTTAAAGGCTAAACTTATCAATTGTAAAAATTAATGGTGAAGCGGCCTCCCATGCAACGCGCATCCAACTTCACTTCACAAAAAACTGCATACTAAAGGTGGATTTTAAAAACGCCTATAACTCTCTTAATTTTCTTCCCATTTTCTGCGACGCTTTTCCAGAATATTCTCACTATCTTTTCGCCCCTTATAACAAATCATCCTACCTACCTTAAATTCAACACAATAATTGAATCAAGACATTCAACAGAGTGATCCCCTTGGACCCGCCCTTTTTTATTAGGTTGTTGATCATTAAAATGATAACTAGCGAAACAAATTTGACCCTCAATGTTTGGTATTTGGATGATGAAAGCCTTGCTGGTCCACATGAGGAACTCCTAAAAATAGCCCCCATAATAAATAATCTAAGCAATATTACAGGGTTGTTTCTTATTAAAAACACATGCGAATATTCACCAGTCAAAATCTTTACCTCTCCTCAACTTCACACCCATTAATCTATCCAGGTTCATACATCTTGGTCCCCAATAGGAGGCAATAAAGCATTCGAATATTTAAAAACAAAATTTCTCCCCAATTTCCACCTTTTACATAAAATCCTCTAAGTCCTTCCTTCCCATCAAGCTTTCTTCCTTCTCAAAAACATTTTCTTTATTCCCAAAATCCAACATACCTTCCGCTCTACCCCATTTTTCTTATTCCTGGAAATTCTCACCCAAATAGAATCAACAATCAAAGACTCTTTAGAAGGCATCCTCAAAATAAAATTCAGCCCTAATTCTTGGATGCAGGTTTCCTTGCTGTCGAAATTTGGGGGTCTTGGCCTAAGACCACCTGTGCCATCCAGCCTTGCTGTCTTTTAAGCCTCAGAATCAAGCTGCCGCTCAATTATTCTATCACTAAACAATAACTCTACCGACCCTCACCTCTCCCACACCCTAACAATCTGGAAAAATAATTCCCTTTCTGCTCCAATTCCCACATCACGAAAGCAACACGACTGGGATGTTCTCTTCATTGTCGATTATCTAAAGGTAGATATTCTTGGCACATTGCAGTTAACGGCACCACTCTCCGCGCTCTACGCTTAGCTCAAATCCCCGCAGCCCTCGAATCTTGGGGTCTCTCAACCGAAAATAGTATCCGGCCAGATGGGCTGACCTTAATACCTTGGAGTAATGGAACTCCTTTAGCATGGGATTACACTTGTATCGACCGATTCGCTTTCTCGTTTAGTAACAACTCATTCGTGCGAGCGGAAAACTCTAAAATTAACAAATACAGTTCCCTAACCAATTGCAATCTCATACCAATTATATCCGACACAACCGGTTTTTTCGGCAATCGACCTAATCTTCTTCAAATCCCTTGGCAAAAAAATTCGCACCATCACTGGTGATCCACATGAAGGCTTCTATCTTCGTCAGCATGTATCTATTGATATATGCAGATCTAATTGTTTAGCCATCCACGGCTCCTTTTTTTGACCTCCTCCCTCCCAATATATTATACTAATTATATACAATTTAAATTTTGTAAAATTTTAAAAATACTACTATTTTTACATAAATAAAAAGTTTTTATCCTCTTTATATAATTTTAAATTTTTATTTATTTTACATTAATCATTTTTTTTTATTTTTAAGGAAATTAGTTTTATTAAAATTTATTAAATCAACATATATTTCTTTATAAAATAATTGATTTTTTTATAAAAGAAATATTAATAATAGCTATAAAAGATATATTGAATGCAACATTTAATCTCTGATTTTAGAAGAGTTTTTGACATTCATTATTATGTATCATTAATTTAGGATTATTTGACCTCAAATAATAATGTATAAATTATTGATCCACTTTTTTTAGTTGAACCCGGTATTTTTAATACTTTTTGTAAGGGTTATGGAAGAATGATACATTAAAATTGAGTGATACATCAATAATTCCCATTATAAATGAAAAAGGGATTTTGAAAAATATAATAATATTTCAATAAGTATTAAGTTATCGGATGAACGACTTGGAAAAATAATTGGAGAGATAGATAGCTAAATAAAAATACATGTTTTTAGAAATATCATTAAATAGTGGATATGAAATTCGCCATGTATAAATAAAAGGTAATTAATTATAAAGAAAAAAAAAATTTTTTTACCTTCATCTGCATTGATAAAACATAAAAATAGTTATTAATAATGTTTTATCAAATAACGTTTAAAACATCACATATTACTTTAAATGTAATGAAATATTATCCAAAAATAAAGTTTGATTTCGATGTAGAGATAAAGACATAATACATTATTGAAAAATTTGATATTGTGATAGTTATTACAAATAAATAGTAGATTGGCAAATATAATAATAATCAATTTCAAAGTGAGAATAATATTTCTTACCTTCAGATTCATCAACTAATAAAAAAATATTTACGATTAAAAATGATTTTTATATTTTCCTTTTTTTTAAATTTCCATAAATATAAAGAAATAGAAAGAATATCTCTCAGAATACCTAATGGTAAACAATAGAATATATATGTTTATAACTTTATATAAGGGTTTTTAAAGTAAGAATGATACATTAAAATTGAGTGGTACATCAATAATTCTGATTATAAATGAAAAAGGGAATTTGAAAAATATAATAATATTTCAATAAGAATTAAGTTATCGGATAATTTTATGAACGACCTGGAAAAATAATTGGAGAGATAGGTAGCTAAATTAAAATATGTTTTTGGACGCCTAGCGACATTTTATCACACGACACTTTATCATGCGACACTTTATCACGACGACACTTTATCACGACGACACACTTTATCACGACGACACTTTATCATGACGACACTTTATCACGACGACACTTTATCACTCAGTCATTTGATAACGCGACACTTTATCACGCGACATTTTATCATGGTATACTTAAAACTTAATTTTATATATTTGAAAAGTTAAATTTTGATAATAACTCATTTTTTGACATGATATACTTAAAACTTAATTTTATATATTTGAAAAGTTAAATTTTGATAATATCTCATTTTTTGACTTTTCCGTCTAAATTCCAATATTTAAAAAATTTAAATTAATTTTTTATGTTAACGCGACACTTTATCATAATATACTTAAAACTTAATTTAATATATTTGAAAAAATAAAATTTTGATAATATCTCATTTTTTTGACTTTTCCGTCTAAATTTCAATATTTAAAAAATTTAAATTAATTTTTTTTGTATTTTTTTTATTGAGAAAAACTCATATTTTAATTTACATAAATATAATTTTTTTTAACTTAATTATCATCTTATATAGGGAAACAGGAGACATAAGCAATAATTTTCTATTTATACTTTTTATTAATAAGTAACTATAAATCAATAAATCACCACACTTAAATTAATGTGTTTATCTATTGATATTTTTTAAGCTAATCGTTTTTTCACAAAGATTTATAATTTTTACAAATTAAGGTTTTGTATTTACCCATAAATATAATAATATATTTTTTTTCTATATATACCTCAATTTTCTATATTATTATATATTAAAGAATATTTTTAATTAATTATAATGTTTGAATTAGGATTTACATCGAAAAATAAACCAACCCTTTTATATCAAAATTACGAATATACTTAGGACAAATAAAAATGAATCAATATGCTGGAGATGCGCCAAATATAAATCTCTAAAATGCCATTCTTTTATTACAACAAAATAGTCCTTCTTTGGTCCATGCAACAACATTGTTAAATTATGATAATAATACCTTGATGGTTATGCCAAATAAGTCTGCCCTTTATCGATCCTTACAAAGGCATAAAAAATCGATCTCTACCATTATATTGCCTCCTATCCCTAAGGATCTCACTTTCTTATATCCGGAATGTTACAGGGATATGCTCAAATACGATTCTGGGCCAGATGATAATTTAAGATTTATAATGTTGAGCACGGACGAACTACTCGAAGGATTATCAAGATCGGATATATGGATATGTGATGGTACCTTTAAAATTGTACCTGAAATATTCTTCCAACTTAATACCATCCACTTTCAAATTGCACCGGGCGCGAATCCTGTTGGTATACATTGCTTATTACCAAATTAAACGGCGCATACATATGCAAGGATGATAAAAGTAATCATATTATATATTTTAAGAGATGTAATTTAAATTTTATTATAGGAGCTGAAAAAATTACTACCAGGGGCGCATCCGAGGAAAATATTGGTGGATTTCGAACAGGCACCGATAAATGCGTTTAGAGCTGGGTATCCACTCGCAGATATCCTTGGATGTTATTTTCATCTAAAACAGAGCGTTAATAGAAAAATAAACGATTTGGGATTAAAAGAGATGTATGAGTCGAATGACGACTTTCGATTGTATAGTAGGTGTTTATCGGCTCTTGCATATGTCCCAGAGGATGATGTTGGAAACACATTTGATACTTTGGCAGAAATATTTGGTGAATTGAATGGCTCATCTGAGCTAATTTCCTACTTTGAGAAGACCTATATTCGAGGACGTAGAAATCCCAGTAAAAAAATATTTTTTTTATTATAAATTTATTTATTTATAGGGCAACGAAATAACTTTGCAGCGCCTTTATATAATGTAAGACTATGGAATAAACACAATTCCACGTTAGAAGGTGTCGCCCGAACAACAAATTGTGTTGAAGGGTGGCACTATGGAATTCAATCCCTATACCAATGTTCTCATCCAACACTATGGAAATTTTTAGATGGGATACAAAAAGATATGCAGAAACATAAAGCTCTATATCTTCAAGTCGTGATGGGAACAACACCGTACATATCAAAGAAATATGAAGATATAAAAAGACGAATTCAGATTTGTGTTTTAAATTACGGATTGTCGGATTCTTTAATATTTTTAAAAGCTATTGCCCATATTTCGTGCAATTAAATATATTATAAATAATTTATATTTTTTACTCGTGATATATTGATTTATAGTTACTTATTAATAAAAAGTATAAATAGAAAATTATTGCTTGTCTCCTGTTTCCCTATATAAGATGATAATTAAGTTAAAAAAAATTATATTTATGTAAATTAAAATATGAGTTTTTCTCAATAAAAAAAAATTAATTTAAATTTTTTAAATATTGGAATTTAGACGGAAAAGTCAAAAAATGAGATATTATCAAAATTTATTTTTTCTAATATATTAAATTAAGTTTTAAGTATATCATGATAAAGTGTGGCGTTAAGAAAAAAAAATTAATTTAAATTTTTTAAATATTGAAATTTAGACGGAAAAGTCAAAAAATGAGATATTATCAAAATTTTATTTTTTCAAATATATTAAATTCAGTTTTAAGTATATCATGATGAAAGTCAAAAAATGAGATATTATCAAAATTTAACTTTTCAATTATATTAAATTAAGTTTTAAGTATATCATGATAAAATGTCGCGTGATAAAGTGTCGCGTTATCAAATGACTGAGTGATAAAGTGTCGTCGTGATAAAGTGTTGTCGTGAGAAAGTGTCGTCATGATAAAGTGTCGTCGTGATAAAGTGTCGTCGTGATAAAGTGTCGTCGTGATAAAGTGTCGTCGTGATAAAGTGTCGTCGTGATAAAGTATCGTCGTGATAAAGTGTCGTCGTGATAAAGTGTCGCATGATAAAGTGTCGCGTGATAAAGTGACTCCAAATCGTTTTTGGAATGTTATTCAAATAGATTTAACTTCATCGCATTAAGGAATACCTATGTTAAAATCCCTCCCTCTCCCCATTTTTTTTAGATTCAAGGACATAGAGTTTTATGTTTAAGAAATAAAAACATATAACTCTCAAATAAGTCAATTTTTACGGTTAACAGAGTTTTGTAAAGATAAAAATGAAGGATATAAAATTTCACGGATTTTATTAGAATTAATACTTAAAAGTTTAAAAAATTTATGAGCCTTTAGATAATTAAAGAGAGAAATGAAAAAAAAAGTTTGGTGAATTCAGAGATATTAAAAAAACGTTAGTTACTATAATGTTGTAACGATGACACCGATTACATCAGATAATGTATTCAAATTGATGTGGAGGGTAAGACTATTGATAAAAAACTTTTTAAAAAATTGAAGGATTTTATTATGGCGAATTTTAAAGAGTAGAAATCGAGATCGCATTCAAAAAAATGATTGAAGAAGTAAAATTCCGGTTGTTCGAAAACTTTTTGACAATGCTTAATGATGAAAATTAATATATTTTATGGAAAAATAATTAATTAAAGATATTATAAAATTTCTGGGGGCAGGGAATTCTAGGTCAAATTTATTGTCGAAATATAAGACCATCGAAAAATTAATTTTAAGAAGAGACGAAAGACACATAATATGAAAAGGGAATCTGATAGACTGAGATAAAATTAGACTATTAAAGTAGTAGATAAGAATGTAAAATGTAATGTGCAAATATAATAATTTTTTTTTTACCTGCATTCGCCTCTGCTAAATTTAGACAAAAATAATATTAAATATATATAATATAAAAATTTCTTGCATACCGAATTCACAGTTAGAAAAAATTCGCTGCGAAATATATTAAATACGCTGCGAAGTATACAAAATATGCTGTATTTTTATATATAAAGCCGAGAGGGCTAACTGTGGATACAGGTTAGAATATAATTTTTAAAATTTATGTTGGAGAAGGGGGTTCGCGATAGAGATTTTGTTGTATATGTTTCTCGGATAAAGTTTAGCTGACAGGTTTCTTAGGAAAAAATTCCACGATATTACCTTCGTTCTAAAATTCCTTCGAATTTCTCTAAAAAGTTATCCATATGCATTGACATAACATAAAATTAAATATGATTATTAATGTTTTATCGAATAATATAAATGCTTATTTAATTCACATACTCCTAAATGTAATGAAGAAAAGAGTAAAATTCACTATGAGAAAATTTTAATCCACTGAATTGATGTGATTACCATCCGATCTAATCAGGATACCTTTAGGTTAAAAATAACCTGCGAGAAAGAATTATATCTTTATAAATAGCCCTATATGAAAAGAATATCAAGAGATGAGATCGGAAACAGTCACATTTCACGCAAATAATTTGAAACAAGTGGTTTTTAGCTCATAGTTAAACATATAAGAATCGATTTAAGTTAGGAAAGAATAATTAATAAACTATTAATTTTTTGTAAATATGATATTATTCCTGGTATTTCTTCTGCTAGTTATTCAAATCGTCTCCTGAGAATTATATTATTCCATCTTCACTTTTTGTAATTTTACAGGAGACAATTTTAAAAATTAAGTTTCTATTTTTTCAATAGGATTTAACCCTATATTGGCTATAATTTAATTTATTATATATATTGCGAATTTTATTTAGATAGAATAGTATAACTATAAAAAATTGATTTATGTAAAAAATTAATTCTCCAATCAAAAATTAACCCAAGCCCAGCTGATGGATCAATATTGAACCGAACCAAAAACCCAATTATAAAACAATATTATATTCTATACATCTGAAACAAGTTATGGTTAAATTCATCCATAAAATTTAGGGCCATTTTGTACAAAAAAATTTAAGAAGAGAAGAAGATACATGATATAAAAAGGAAATTCTGATAAACTCGGGTATAATTAGGGTATTAAAATAGTTGACTAGAACATAAAATATAATATAAAATATAATATAAAATATAATATAAAATATAATATAAAATATAATATAAAATATAATATAATATAATATAAAATATAATATAAAATATAATATAAAATATAATATAAAATATAATATAAAATATAATATAAAATATAATATAAAATATAATATAATATAAAATATAATATAAAATATAATATAAAATATAATATAAAATATAATATAAAATATAATATAAAATATAATATAAAATATAATATAAAATATAATATAAAATATAATATAAAATATAATATAAAATATAATATAAAATATAATATAAAATATAATATAAAATATAATATAAAATATAATATAAAATATAATATAAAATAAAATATAATATAAAATATAATATAAAATATAATATAAAATATAATATAAAATATAATATAAAATATAATATAAAATATAATATAAAATATAATATAAAATATAATATAAAATATAATATAAAATATAATATAAAATATAATATAAAATATAATATAAAATATAATATAAAATATAATATAAAATATAATATAAAATATAATATAAAATATAATATAAAATATAATATAAAATATAATATAAAATATAATATAATATAAAATATAATATAAAATATAATATAAAATATAATATAATATAAAATATAATATAAAATATAATATAAAATATAATATAAAATATAATATAAAATATAATATAAAATATAATATAAAATATAATATAATATAAAATATAATATAAAATAAAATATAATATAAAATATAAAATATAATATAAAATATAATATAAAATATAATATAAAATATAATATAAAATATAATATAAAATATAATATAAAATATAATATAATATAAAATATAATAATATAAAATATAATATAATATAAAATATAATATTAATAATATAAATATAATATAAATATAATATAAAATAAAATATAATATAAAATATAATATAAAATATAATATTAAATATAATATAAAATAAAATAAAATATAATATAAAATATAAAATATTAAATATAATATAAAATAAAATATAATATTAAATATAATATAAAATAAAATATAATATAAAATATAATATAAAATATAATATAAAATATAATATAAAATATAATATAAAATATAATATAAAATATAATATAATTTAAAATATAAAATATAATATAAGATATAATATAAAATATAATATGCTATATAATATGCTATATAATATGCTATATATTAGAGTGTAGAAACCGAAATAGCATTCTGCGAAATTATTTGAAAATGTATAATTTAGGTTGTTCAAGACCTTTTTCGATAAATTTTAATGGATGAAAATCGATATATTATGAGGAAAATATAATTTTTTTTAAAAAAAAATTTTATCAGTATTTTATTCTATACTTCTGAAACATATTCAATAAATGATATTATGTTTCTAAATTAAAATTTTATTACAAAACTTCGAAACGTTAATTTATGATTAAAAATCAACAAAATTTAGAGTGATTTTAATAGGGAAAGGAAAATCTGTAACACTGGTTATTTAAATAGTTATCAAGAATAAAATTTAACGCGCAATAAATAAATAATATTTTTTTTACCTTCATTTGCTTCTGCGAAATTTAAAAAAGTTCACATTTAATGAGGATTTATTACATTATGTATTTGTATTCATAAACTTTAAAAATTTCTAAACGTAACGAAGTAGAAAGACTGATAATCAATATTAAAATGCCTAATTGTGAAGTTTCAGAATCAATGTGTATACCATTTTATATAATGGTTAGGTTATTAAAGGAGAAAGGATATTGATCACTGAAGGAAAAAATATATAATCCTAATACGTAAGGTAAAGGGAATATAATGAATATAATTATTATAAAGGAGATTTATATGTTCATATGATTAAGATGTTGAAAGAGTGATTAGAATAGATTATTATTATCGGATAACAACAATTACTTAGTGTAATTCTACGTTTAGATTTATAAACCGATGCCATACTAGTTTAATAATTTAGGTAAATCATTTAGGTAAATCATTTAGGTAAATCATTTAAGTAAATTAAAATGTTTACCATGTCTGATAATAAAAAAGACATGAGAAGATGCCAAATGGCTCAAAGGATATAATAGTATAAATTTTATTATTAAGGATAAATAGGAATAGATATTTACAAAAAGCCCTTTCAACGAGTTGGGCCGTTTTTGTTAAATATTGATAAGTAACACCTATTAATTCTAGATTAGAGTGGTATTCGAAATGATTTTTCAAATAATTGCATGAAGGGTATCATTGATAAAAAAAATTATAGTAATGAAAAAATAGGAAGATATCTGAGAAAATAGAGGTAATTCTATGAAATGTTGTCATCAAGACTCGCAATTGAACTCATTCTATAAAAATGGTATAGATATTAGTGGAATTGAGAAAGATATAATTAATGAAGCATTATTAAAAATTTATCGAAAATGGAGAATTATGGATTCTTATGATCGAAATCAATTTATTTTGATTTATTATTGAAAAGTTGCGTGAACCTTTAAGACCCTAAATTAAAAATGATATTTCATTTATTAGTAACCCCCTCCGCAAATTTATACCATTTAAGATAAGATTTCTGGCATAAAAATTTCGCAATATTAAATTCACTCTAAAAAAATTTTGAGATAAAATTTTGCTAAAAAGTGTTTCGCGATAATTTGATGAATTGCAGAGGCATTGCCGTAATATGAAAATATAATGATTATCAATATTTTATCAAATAATATCGTTTTGAAATTTCATATACTCTTAAATATAATGAGGTAGAAAACAGAAACTCCCTACCAAAAATCTTTCAAAATGCAAATGAAGGAAGGGAGAATTCATAATGACCACAGCAAATGTAGACACCTTTGGGTTGAAAATAATCTGAGGAAAAAACTTTATAAATAGCGCAATTTGATAAGAGTGGATTTTTCAGGATATGTGATCAGAAACAAAATTCGCATCTGACGCAAATAATTTGAAACGTCATTTCATTTAAGAAGATTTTTGTTCGTCCTTAAATCTATATAAATCGATTTAAGTTACGAATGAATAATTAATAAACCATTAATTTTTTTATAAATATAATATTATATCTGGTATTTCTTTGGCTAGTTGAATAAATAAATAATTAAATTTTATCATGGAGAAACAAAGTATTTCGCAGTAGATTCTCGGCAGTGAAAGTTTTAACCAAGCACAGCTGCAAGATATGTTGTGAACTGGGCCGCACAATTTTTTATTAAACAATATTATACCTGGAATAACTTTTTACAAGTTCCTTCTCCTTGTTAGACAAAGAGTTTCAGAAATAATTCTTTTGTCGTTTGTAATATCTAGAGATTTCATAGATGTTATATATTTTTGAAGAAACATTTCCTTAATAATATTATCTTGAGTATCAATGTAGCGTGGTACAGTGACATCAGCTCAATGATTGCAATATCTGTTGTCTCATCTGTCAAAATTGAGGAACATAGAGCAGAATTAATTTCTATTATTACAAATATTATTTATTTCATTTTAAATTCTGGGCTAAGATATGTTGCATTTTTGCTGCTATTTAGGATTTTCGTTAATGCAGAACCCTTAATGCTTTAAATGTTAAAAGATTAGTAAAATTACTTTCATTATTAATATCATCAAAATTCAAACCTGAATTCAAATGGTCAAGTAATTCTAGGCGCTGAAATTCACAATACAAAATAGACTCAATGGTTAATTTTATTTTACATTTATTTTATTGTGCTATTTTAATCCTATATCAATATGGATGAAATGGGAACCATATATATAATTTGAATTGATTCTTTTGACTGTGAAACTTTAGCTTAAATAATATTATATTTGAATTGAAGTCTTTTAATTTATTTATTACAAGAATTAAAAGTGAATGGAAACATTTATGAAGTTTATTATTTGAATCATTTTTATATAGTGGACCCTTCAGAACATCAAAGTGATGTCAAATATTTTGTAAAAATCTTAATAAATTTTAATCTTCAAATTGTTTTATCAAAATATATTAAATACATTATGATTTAAATTAACATTTGACTAGTTAAAAAAGAAACTTAAAGTCAATATTTAAAATAAAATGCAGTTAAATATAATTTAATATCAAATAAAATTTTACCTGCTGATTGATAATCACCTATTAAACGATTAAGAATTAAAGGAGATATTTATAAAAATAAAGTTTTCAATATAGATTTAAAGTGTCGTGAAATCCTCAGATAACGTAAAACTCTTCTTTATGTAATTTTAAATTTTTATTTATTTTATATTAATCATTTTTTTATTTTTAAGCAAGTTAGTTTTATTAAAATTTTCATTAAATTAACATATATTATATTTCTTTATAAAAAAAATTGATTTTTTTAAAAATAAATATTTATAATCGCCATAAAACATAAATTAAATATTTTTTACAAAAAAATTCATATAATCAACAATTGTCAAGATTTGATCTCTCATTTTAGAAGAATGAATTCCTATTAATTAAATTTAGTTAATGGATTTTATACACAAATTTAATTCTTTATTTTAACCAATTTCCACCAAGTTTTTAATTTGTATCGATGTATTTATATATCCCTTTTATAGTTTTCTGCTAAATTAGTCCAATTATCAGATGCATTTCCACGTCATTCGAACGAAATATTGTGTACCAGCAAGTGTGTGAATAACATTTACATTCTAATTGATTAGAGATAGACCTTAATAGTCCACTAGTCAAACTTATTTTTTCCTTAAATATTTTTTAATATTCATTAGTTCTTTAAATATTTGACAATATTTATTCTTTTCGCGATATTTACTCTTTCTATTTTAATATATCACAAATATTTATTCTTTTTCCATGAATATTTTAAAATATCTATTTCGTCTAATATTTCCTTTAGATTTTTTCAATATTTATTCATAAATTTTTTTTCAAATATTAATTTAACATATCCATAATTTCAATATTTATTCCTTCAAATATTTCGCTATAGTTATGCCTTATATATATCTGGAATGGAGAATGAGCATGGGGGAAATAAATGCTGGACATCACATGTAATGATATCGCAGACATATGTCAGATCGTGTGAGATTCATAGTCAGAGTGTTCCGCTCATGATAGATAGGAAACAATCGAATACCTTCGGAGCTATGATCTTCCAAGATCATCATAAGAAGAATTGTCCCTTACGTAGAAGACTGTCTATAGTATCCAGTTTATTGAAGATAACGAAATGAAACCGATATCGAATATGATCCCTGTAAGGCCAATATCAAATATAATCCCAGCAAGAATAATGGAAAGACGTGTACATTTAGTTAAGATACCTTAATAAATATAGATTAAATTTTGTACAAAGCCTTGTAATTTGTTAGGGACTGATATTTTGTGGATAGTCCTAATTGTAATGAGTGAAAGATATATTTTTTACATTTTGAATTCATTATATTTTTTCTTTTCTTTAAAATAAATATTTTTGTGATTTAAATATATTTAAATAAAATGAATTTTAAAAATATGGATATAAAGAGAAACAATCGCTTATTCAAGGCCCAGCCCCCATCGAAAATTAGCATGTTCTAGTAAATATTATAATTTTCCCCCTACACACTCCCCAACCCCTTTCCTCCAAAAATATAAACAATATACCATAAGATCTCCAATAAAATTTATGGGATAAAAAATTAACTAATAGTATTCCCCCCCCCCCCCTTTTTTAGCAAAACACCAACAATGATAAGAAATAACTAAATTCAAGGAGTTTAAAGGTATGAAGAATTTAGTGCTGTATAAATATTTAAGAAAATAAGATTTAGAAATCATTAATAATAGAAAATAGAGTGTAAAAATAATTAAGATATAGATAAGAGATTAAACATTAATAAATATAAGATTCACAATACTTAAGTTTATTTATTTGTCTTTAAGTTTTAATTTTTCCCGGACATATGGCATACAACTTTTTCACTTATAAGTTATAATTTTTCCCAAAAAAATATTGCTAATCCTTCCATCTTAAATAAGGATAATGCTTTCTTCTTCAAAATTAATCCTAAACGCTATATATCAGATCTATTTTATTCAGTTGAGTAATTGACAATTTAGTTTTAAAAAAAATTACCAGCTAGAATCATCATCTCTATATTATAGCTTACAAGATTATGACCAATTTTCCAGAAGAGATAGCTAAAGCATATTAAATTTTTAAAACATATTGGCCAGACATAGATCTACTCCTAAATATTTACAAAACAGAATTTCGTATATACCCATCCTGTAACTGTTAGGCCAAGTTTAAAAGATTCAATTTTAAAAAAATTGTTGGATTAAAAATGGAGTTAAATAAGATCAAATAAAATTATTCATACCATAATCTGGAATAAAAATATATAAATAAAAAATATCTATAAATAGGGTTTTAAAGTTTAAATTATGAGTGTCCTGAAATTCTTAATTTTATATTTTCAATTTGTTCTTAAATTTTAATTTTAAGACTAGATATCTGCATATCATTTTTTCTCTTTGCGTTTTGTTTAAATTTTATTTATTCCAGGCAAAATTCGAAAATATAAAGAAAATCGTTAAGATGGATTTCAATGTATCATAAATGTAAAGTGATCTTGAAATATATTTTAATTCATGAAATTTATTCGCTAAATTATCATTTTGTCTATATAATGAATTCTTACAAAATTAAATTATAAAATATTTTATAAGATTTATCATAATAAATTTTTATTTTCATATTGTTTTCTTATGATATTAAAAATAAGGATTAAAATAATAATTATATAAGTTAATAAAGGAATTAACTTTTTAAGAATTAATAATTAATAAATGTTTGAATCTTTTTTTAATTAAAATTTTTTTTATAAATCTATGTTAAAAAGGAACATGAAAAATATTTTTTAAAAAGAATAAATATATAAATTAAAAAAAAAAAAATTAAATGGAAAATGATAAATTAATAATTCAGGCAAGTATTTTTAAACATTAAATAATTGGAACAATTTATTGTGATATTATCTTTGCCTAGTTTCGCAGGCATGACCAATGTTATCAAATCTGATATCAGATATAGGAGCTATTATAGAAGAACTTTTTTTTAAATTATAGGTTCATTCAAAGGTCTCCCTGATTTTCTTTTACTATTTTGCCTGCCAAATGCATTAAAAATATTTGTTTTAAATTTGATTATTCTCTTTTTTATGGCATATTTTTCGCATATACAAATGCCATGAATTGACCACACATATGAATGAGATGAAAACTGATTTCCAAGTAGAACTTTTTTCCTTTAATATCTACACGATAGCACTCAACTAGAATATCATGTAAATTGACTCCTCCCATGCTTTCAATATATATTTTTAATATATTTGGTCTTGGCACTTTATTATATTTTTTGCTACTTAGTGACCATCTTTTTACATATAATATCGGATGAACACCGACAAAGGATTAGATGATGTTCACAAACTTATTGTCGTATTATTTGACAATTATTATATTTTTATCAACTTAACATACATAGCTCTCGCGACCTTCTTTTTTAAAGTCTCTATCGCATTTTAACATGCAATCTTTTATCCGATTGCTAAGTTTCTACCAAATATAACGATTTTTTAAAATTTTTTATCCAATGCCATTGAAGAAAAATAATTATTGCAATAGGTTATGATTTTGATATTTTGAGATAATATTAGCTAATTGGATAACTAAATCACGACTTATCTCGTCAGATGGTTTTGAATTAGTTTGCTTTTCCGCATAAATCATATACAATTACAGTAGGATCCTGCCAGTGCAAAAACTTTGATACCCCATTTTTAAGGCTTCGATTTTATTATTGTTTTAAAGGACTCCGCTCTTTGAACGGGATGATTAATTCTTCAATACATATTTTCTGGTTCTATCTTGACATAAAAATTATTAAATGTTTGAGTTGATGAAGTTGAAGGAGAATCATCGTAAAGAGTGTGCAACATATCTACTTCATTGACAGATTCACCGATGTCATCTTTCCAAATATCTCCCCCGACTAGTATTAAGTTATTTGGCATCCATGAATTATATAGAAACATTTTTAAAAAAATATAATAAATGTAAAATCATAATATGAGTCAGAGGACATAGGTCTTATTAACGTTAAATTCAAAATTGGTGTGATATGATTGGATAATACATTTTATGGTAAAATATAATTGTAACTATAGAAAATCATTATAAATATAAAATAAATTAAAATAAATGTTCAAAAAAGGTAATTTTAAAATCCCAATGACTTTTTGACATCATACACTTTAAATTGATATAAAAAAAGGAGCATATTCATTTTTAATAAAATAATTATTCATAATATACTCTTACCTTTAATAATGAATAAAAATTTTAAAATTATTAAATATCATCCACAGAATTCGTTATATTATAGTAATAAAATCATATAATTCAGTAAAATGGTAAAGATAAAAATATGATTGAAAAATCTATAGGCTTTTATAAATTTAAAATATATAATTATATTATATGATGTCAAAACAAATCGTGAGACGTTAAAGGGTCAAAATATATTAAATTATATCAGGATTCTATTAGAATTTGTCTATTTAAAAAAGTAGGTAACTTCTGAAAAGCCAATATTTTAAAAAAAATTATTTTAAAATAGAGTTAAATATATATTTTAGATAAAATAATATTATATTTGAATTGAAGTCTTATAATTTATTTATTACAAGAATTAAATTTGAATGAGAACATTTATGAAATTTATTATTAAAATCATTATTTTAATTCTATACAGTGGACCCTTATCAAAGTGATGTCAAATATTTTGTAAAAATATCAATAAATTTCAATCTTCATATTGGTTTATTAAAATTTATTAAATACATGATGATTAAAATTAAAATTGACTAGTTAAAAGTAAAACTTAAATGCCAATATTTAAAATAAAATGTTTTATAATAAAATGCAGTTAAATATAATTTAATATCAAAATAAAATTCTACCTGCCCATACATAATCACCTATTACACGAATAAAAATTGAAGGAAAAATTATTTATATACTAAAATAAATTTCAGTATATTAAGTAAAATGTAAAAATTAAATATATAAGGAGAAAAAAATCATATGTAGGATGAAAAAAAAGGAAAAAGAATTGTTAAAAATGACCTAAAAATAGAGAAGTTAAGAAAATTAAAATAGAGATTGAATAATTTATTTTTAAAAAAGAAAACAAGTATAATTAAAAATTGAAGGAAAATAAATTGAGAAAAGATAAGAAAAATATAGATTAAAAATGACTTAAAGAGGAATAAATTATGAATAAAAAATAAAGAAAACAAAAAATTTCAGATAAATTGACAAAAATAAAATTATAATAAGGTAACTTCTGAAAAGCCATAAAAATTATTTTAAAATGGGGTTAAATAAATATTTTAGATTAAATATACATTTGAATTAAAGTTTTATAATTTATTTATTAAGGAATTTAAATTGAATGAAAACATGAAATTCGATATTTACTCATGCAATTTATTTATTTTTTTAATTATATAGGTGGATACCTGACCGGAAATCTGTTCCCCGGTTCCAATTCTTTCCCATATTTGTCAATGACATTATCTATAATTTTATTTAATTACTATTCCTTTCAATTTAATAAAGTCCGTGCATTATTTTAATTCTATATAGTGGACATTTCAGAATATATGAGTGATGTCATATTTTGTAAAAATCTTATAAATTTCAATCTTCATATTGTTTTATTAAAATATATTAAATACATTACGATCAAATTTAAAATTTGACTAGTTTAAAAAGAAACTTAAAGAGGCAAAATTTAAAATAAAATGTTATATAATAAAATGCAGTTAAATATAATTTAATATCAAATAAAATTCTACCTTCCAGATAATCACCTAATACACAAATAAAATTGAAGGTTAAAAAAGTTTTCAGTATAGATTTAAAGTCTCATATAATCCTCAGAACTGTAAAATAAAATAAAAATACCCTCTTTATATAATCTTAAATTTTTATTTATTTTATTTTAATCATTTTTTTTAAGCAAGTAAGTTTTATTAAAATTTTTATTAAATCAACATATGCCTGGCCTGGATTTGTATTTTTTCCTTAAGTATTTTTATTCATTAGTTTTAATTTAAATATTGACAATATTTATTCTTTCAAATTTTTCACATTTTCTTTATTAATATATTACAAATATTTATTCGTTTTTCCGTAAATATTTTAAAATATCTATTCTATCGAATATTTCTTTCAGATATTTAAAATATTTATTCTTACAAATTTTAATTCTTTAACATATCCAAAATTTTCAATATTTATTCCTTAGAATATTTCGCAATAGTTATGTCTTGTATTATATATATCTGCTGTGGAGAATATGCATATGAGGAAAATATTAGCTGTAAGTGCAATAGTGAAAACTAAGAATACTAGATTAGAACTTAGAAGATATAAAATACTAAGAAGACTAGCTTTGGTGAACAAAATCAGTAAAATAGAAATCGAAAGAAAACTTGGTCATTGGCAGAATGGTAGGTCGAATTAAGGGAAAGAGTGTTGAGATTGGTATTTTTTTATATTCAATTAATTAAATTATTTTTTGTTATATAAATTTTGAATAATGGTTTAAAGTTAATAAAATTGAATCAGACGATATTTTAATTTAAAAATAGTTTTTGTATATAGAAATTTTGAGTAATGATTTAAAGTTAATTTTAATCAGGCGATATTTTTTAATAATAGGACGATGTTAATTTTTATAAAGAAACAATTTTCTTATAACTGGATTACTTGTTGCCTTATACTTTTTTAATTTTTCTTTTTTTTTCATTTAATTATTTTTTATTTTTAACTTTAATTTTATAATGTTTTACTTAAAATTTATGTTATAATTTTAATAGTTATGAAAAGGAAACTTTAATGTTAATGTTTCTAATTTGACATCTATATAATATAGCCTTATTATCTTATTTTTATTTAGACACAATTTAACAGTTCTTACTATTCAAATAACTCTCCAATTGTTATCTCAATCTTGCCTTTTAACAAGGTTCCCAAAACTTAAGTTTTATATTTGTCTTTACTTTAGTTTTAATTTTTCCCAGACATAATATTACATACAATATTTTCTCGTATTAAAGTTAAAAAATTTCCCTTAAAATGCAATGCTAAACCCTCCCATCTTATATAAGGATAATGCTCTCTTTAAAATTAATCCTAAAAAGCTACCCATCCGATAGATTTTATTCAGTTGTGTAATTGACAATATAATTTAGAAAATTAATGTGCCAGCTAAAATCTTCATCTCTAGTTTATAGATAACAGGATTATGACCAATGACCAATTGCCCAGAAGAGATAGCTAAAGCATAAAAAAATTTTGAAACAGATGAATCAGACATAGGCCTACTTCTAAACATCTACAAAACAAAATTTTGCAGGTTTATATCACCATTCTGCAACTATTAGGCTAAATTTTAAATTTTAAAAATTATTTCATTAAGAGTTAAATATAATTTAGGATCAAATAAATTTATACATACCATAATCTAAAATAAAAATATATAGATAAAATATTTATTCATTCCATAATCTAAAATAAAAATATATAGATAAAATATTTATATAAATAAGGTTTTAACGTTTACATTATGATTTTTTTGAAATCCTTAATTTTACATTTTTAATTTGTTCTTAAATTTTAATTTCCAATATCATATTTTCTCTTGCGTTTTGTTTAAATATTTATTTCCGGCAAGATTCGAAAATATAAAGAAAATCGTTAAGATGGACTTCAATGTATCATAATTGTAAAATGTGATCTCGAAATATATTTTAATTCGTGAAATTTATTCGCTAAATCATCATTTTGTCTATATAGTGAAAACTCTTACAAAATTAAACTATAAAATATTTTATAGTAATTTATCTTATATTAAATTTATTTTCATATTGTTTTCTTAAAATATATTAAATACAAGGATTAAAATTATAATTTGATAAGTTAGAGTTAATAATTAAATGTTAAATCTTTTTTTATTTAAAAATTAATATGTTTAAAAATTATTTATAATCTATGTTAAAAATGAAAAATATATTTTTTTATTTAAAATTATGGAAGAATGAAATATGAATAATTCAGGCAAGTATTTTTAAACATTAAATAATTAGAAAAGATCATAGTGATATTGCAATATATTATTTACCAACGATTTTAACTACTACGTCAAGCCAGTTAACTGATATTGAGCCCGACCAAAAAAATAACTAAATTGAATAAACTTTACCTGCATTTATTTTTTAAAAATATTTCTCTGTGAAAATATTTCCTTCATTTAATTTACTTATAAAAAAACCTTTTATGTATAGCATATATAATCCAACCATCATTATTTAATGATTAATAGATATCAAACATATCTTAGAAACTATTTAAATCTTAAAGACATTTATATAATTTAAAAAATTCTAAAGCAGATAAAATGATAACCAGCTATAAAAAATAATATTTTTAAACATTCCTTCTGCATTGACATATTATAAAAATAGTTATTAATAATGGTTTATCAAATAATATAATTGCATTTTTAAATATTACATAATACCTTAAAATGTAATTTAATAGAAACCCACTATCAGAATGCTTAGAAAAGGAACGAATTGATATTTATACAATCTTATCTTCAAGATTTTTAAAGGAGGAAGGATACAAAATTATCGTAGTAAATATGGATTCCTTATGTTGAAAATATCCTTAGAGAAAGAATTATACCTTTGTAAATATTGATCAAAGTGGATCTTTCAAAGGATGAGATGAGAGACAGAAATGATATTCGACGAAATTAATTTGAAGAGTTAATAACTTTTAGGAATTTTATCGATCATCCTCATATGAATAAAAGCGAAAGATAGGGAAATATAATAAATTAAATATGAATTTTTTTATAAATATAATATTATACCATTTATATGTTCGCCTAGTTATTTAATTAATATAAGTTAATTTATTTGTAAAAATTATCTAAATCATCATTTTATAAACTCTATAAAAATGGACTCTTCAGAAAATATAATTTACGGGGAAATTACATGTTCATATGTTTTATATAAATATATTGCATATATATACATATATAATATCATGATTAAAATTAAAATTTGAAGTTAAATAATAAAGTAACGATTGCTACTTCTCCCGGGGGGGGGGGGGGGGGGGCTTATTTTTTATGTAATTTCTTTTTATATTAATATTATATTATTTCTTTTTCTGATTGGTATTTTTATTAAATTTTTAAATTAATGTATCTTTTTTGTTAAGATATTTTAAAATAGATTTTTTTTTTCTAAAATTTAGAATATATATATATATATAATATGATTCCTTCCATACAAACTTAACCTCTTTTTTTAAATGAATATTTTTTACATAGCATATACTCAATAAATAACCAATTAATACGGTCAGGAATACAACAATGCAATTCCATAATGCCAGAAAAAACAAGAAGATTTTGCGATATACTATATTTCGAAACCCTTCACTACAAAGGTTAAAAAAATTATTTAAACTTCAAAGGTGGGGTCTATTTTACCTCTATTAAATACAAAATTTTAGATTATTATTTATTTCCAGAAAAATGTTATGCTAATTTCCCTAAAGTTGCTAAAAGTTTATTTATGAGATCTTCCTTTAATAACAGTATTATCACCAAAAAAATTTTAACCATAAAATTTTGATTAATATTAATTTCCGGAAAAAATTTATGCAAATTTTAAAGTTACTGAATCTTCCTTTACTTAGAGTATCATCACCAAAAAAATAAAATACTAAGTTTCATCTCAAAAATTTACCTTACCCCTCGCCTATCCCCTTTAAAAGACTTGTGGGCAAAATGCCCCTATCCCCCCCCCCCCCTTCCCACATATAAACGCTGTATACATTTAAAAAAAAATTATTTTAAAATATCTTAAATAAAAATTTAAAAATAAAATAAAAAAATTAACCAATCAGAAAAAGAACCAATTCAATATTAATGTAAAAAAATAACAAGCCCCCCCCCCGAGAGAAGCAGCAACTCAAATATCTTTATACCATTTCCGAATATGTCCAATTCTTCAGCTATTACAAGAATATAAATTGAAATTATATATATTAAACTGAGTTTTTCAATCTAATTTAAAAGTGTCGAGAAATCCTTAAGTTTAATTAAATTTTTTTAAGTTTAATTTTCTCCCGAATATAATATAGAACATATAATTTTTTCTCCTTACATATTGTTTAAATTTTCATATTTACAGAAAATGTAAAATAAATCGTTAATAAGATATTAATGAATGAATAAATGAATACATGAATGAATAAATGGAAGAAAGACTGAATAAATGAATGTATGAATGAATAAATAAATGCATAAATGAATGCAAAAAGGAATATATAAAATGTATGAATAAAAATTAATAAATACATTAAAAATTCCAAAAGATTATGATATTTAATATTATTTATAAAATTTTATGCAATCTATTAAACCTTCAATGTTATCTTCATGGTTAATTTGGCCTGATGATAAATTAATGGTATATTAATTTAATGATATATACTATTAATTTTAGGATATCATAATTAGAGTTATATATTAATTGAACTTTCAACAGTTTTGCTTGTTTTGCCAATGTCTCTTTTATCTTATATAAGTAAAATGGGTTATTCATATGAAACATTACAGCATCAATCTAAAAAAAATCTATTAGATTTAACTTGCTTAAGTGAAAAAACTCTAATAATTTAAAAAAAGGTTTAATTAATTTTCAAAAATAGGCTTAACCTGAAATCAAAGCAAACCAATTGTTTTTAAAGGTAATACATTATTGTTACTTCTATTTAATGTGTTGTTATAGGGAACTTTCCTAGACCCAACTTTCTCTGGGTATGATAAAGTGAATAACATGTTCCTTATTTGGTCTATATCATATAATAAAAATAAATAAAAATTATTTCACAAATAATTGTATATAATATTAGTAGTATATTATTAACTAAACCATTAAAATGTTACCATAAGTCAATGGTTAAAAAAAGAAATCAACTATAAAACTGTGTATATTTTAAAATGCACTTTTGTATTTTTGATCAATTGTATAATTTCGATTTTATTATTTACGATAAATTTTTATATATTTTATTTTATCTAAGGATTTTTATAATAATTTTTATTTTCAATGGATTTTACACCTTTCTATTTTCGGCGGTCATCCACTTTATGATTTTTAATGGAAATTTTAATTGTTCATGGGTAGTATGTTAAAGTGATTAAACAAACTTCAATTGTAATGCTTTGTTTTCTAGAGTATCGTTTAAGGAACTAACTAGAATTACATTATGTAAGAATCTATATACAATCAAATTAATGAATTTGGTAGAGGAGAAAATAGGAAAAATCAGCTCGTTTTATGGACCAGAGATCTAAGAATAAATATATGGGAAGGTCAAAGAATGCAAAATTAATAAGAAAACATACAAAACGATTTTCTTCTTTTTATCCTCTTATTATAGCATTAGCTCATAAAATTAAAATGATAACGCCATTTTTCAGAATTTTATATTTATTTTATATTATTTTCTAAGAATTAGTTACGATTAAAACTAGCAATATTTATTTTTAAAAATAAATGTTCACAATAAAAATTTTAAGCAGTTATTTGATTTTCGGGTTTATGTAATTAATTTAGTTAAATAAAAATTTGTATAAAATATAATTTGGAGTGGACTTATTTATCAAGAACTAAAATTAAAATTTTTAAATGATCTGAATGATTCGTAGGGTAACACCTATTTCGCTTAAGACTTACTACCAACATCGGGGAGACAGATTAGCAGTTCAATTCTTTTTCGTAAACCTTATCAAATCAATATTACAAGATTCAAATAATTTATTATTATGGTAAAGGTTATTTCATTTTACTTTTCACATCCAGGTCCCAGAACAAGGAAAGTCGCAACGTCAAAATGTATCAAAGATAATAAAATAACATTTCTTAATATTAATCTTTTAAAAAAAATTAAATTTTATTAAAAAACAAATTTTTAGACGAATCTTTGGCCAAACCTATATCAAAAAAAAAGTTTTGCAATAAACAAATTTCTCGTGATACAAACCAAATTTTCAATAAACTGCTTTCCAAACAAGTCGTTAACATAGTACCTGAAGCTACTGCTTCATTTATAATAGACTTCATTCAGGCCAATCTATCTACAATATCTGAATTTCTCTGATTTTATTGCATGTAATCCTGTAACCTAATAGTTAATCGGGGTCTACCTAATCCATTATTTCCACTATTCCTTTAGCCAAACTGATTGCCTTACATAAGCCAGATGAAGGCATCTATCTTAATCTCAAATATTCTATGCAAAAGTATTAAAACCTCCTATGAGAATTATTTTTCCAAATCAATTAGGGTTTAGCATTAAAGGAGGGTTAAACAGCTAGCAGTGCAACAAGGATTACTCTGGATACCCTTGCTTCAGAATATGCATTCGTCAAACTTAATATAAAAATGCTTTTAATATTTCAAATCGTAATTTTTTAATCCAAAACTATTTAGAAGTTTCTCCAGATTATTTCAACTATATTTAGTAAAGATACAGTACTCCAAGAAAAATACTATGTGGAGAATATACTATTCTTTTATCCCAAGGAATACAGAAAGGAGATCCAATCAGTTCGCCTTTATTCTGCTTAGCCATAAACACATTATTAAAATTATAAAACCCAATTCGAATATCGATCTCAATATATGGTATTTGGATGATGACTCATTATCGGGTCCTATCAGTAAAATAATTACTGCTACAGATATCATCATTTAAAATCTTCAACATTTATGAAATATACTCAACTCTATTGAAAGGGGTAATGATGATGTCAAGTCCACCAGATTTTATTGGAAGAGGGATTTATAGCCAGCTATTTTAGTGGAATTTTATGACTATTTCTCGTATCAATTAAAAAAAGTTTTCATATTTTTGAAATATAGATGGAAATAATTAGATGCATGAAAATCTGAAGCTGAATTCTATTTTGGGTATAAAAATATTTTAAAATTTAACAAACGCCTGATGGGAAGGTAAATGTTTGATAATGTTTCTTTTTAATAAATATTAATCAGATTGTGTTTTAAGATATTGGAAAGCTGTAGATCCTCCTATTGGTAACTTGAAAACAAAAATTTTATCTTTAACCACTCGGGTAAAGAGATCAATAAATGTAAAAAATATTTAAAAATTCGAAGGGAGTCGGGTTGAAAATCGAATTTTTTTGTTTAATATGGAATACAACTATATTTTTACTAATGTTATAAAAAAATCTGAAAAATTAGAGGTTTCTTTGTGAAGGAAAACATCAGGATCGAACCTAAGCCTATTCCTCTTTTGATATTTCTAAATATGGCAAAGTTATTAAAGGTAGAAACGATGGATATATAATTTCATAGAAGTTAATTAGAAAAATATAATAAAAAATTCTAAAATATGAGCCCTTGGATAATTATATAGTGTAAATTAAGGAAATATTTTGAATGAGAGAAAAAAAGAAGAGTTTGGGGATTGCAGATATTAAATAACATCAGTTACGATAATCCTGTAGCGATACCTACAAAAATACGAATAGAATCAAATATTTGCATTATTCGTATTTGATTTATGTTGTTATATTATTTTCAAATAATATTTAAATGTTTATTTTGTATTATGTTTATTTGGTTAATTGGATGATTAATTTTTATTTAACATGCGATGCTTTAAGTTCTTACATCATTGACCACTTTTATTTTGGTATTTTGTATTGGCAAGATAATATTTAATTTGCAAATTCGTTATAAAAATATTATCGCTATGAAATGTTATTTTTACTACAATAAAAGCACGACCAACCTAGTTAATTCTATTCCATTCTATCGAGCCCAAGCTAATCCCTACATGGTGGAGGATAATAATTATATAAAAATTAAAGTTCTCTTAAAACATATGGACCTTAAGTTCTTAGCTGAAAATATTGTGGATGAGGCTACCAAAACATATAAACTTTTCTAGACGACTGATGAAGATATGACGGTTAGTATTATGGATAATTTATCTTATCAACAAATAAAAGACTTAATTCTAAAAATAAGTTGAAAAAAATATGATTACTAGATTTAATTCCAAATCAGATAGAATGAAGTCTACCATAGAATATTTGGATCGCCTTAAAGGTTGTGGTTCGGGGCTAAATGCGGAATTGATTTTAGTACAATTCATGATCAACTGGCGTAAATGAAAAACTTAAAGTAAAATTGTTAGAAGAAAATACAGATCTGAATATTATTGATGTGATATAGTGGTCAAATGTCAATCGATGGAAGTTACTGATAATAAAATCTATGCAAAGAAATTTTCATGGAGAAGAGATAATGGAGCAAAATGGCAAGGTAATACTGGAAGGAATAAAAATAAATATGCTTTTGAGGGGACGGGCAACAACAACCAAAAGCAAGAGATGTTTCAGATACCGTATAATCTAAGGTCACGAAATAAGATCAATTATATATAAAATTAAATAATCTTAATTTTTCATTCATGATAGACACTGGATTTTCAATGACATCCTTGACGATCAAAGATTTTTAGCTCACAAATTGTTGAGAAGTTGTTCAGGAAAATTATTCTCATATGAAGGCTCATCCATCACAGTCGTTGGGCAAGTTTTAAATTGTAAAGTTAAATGTTTAAATTAATTAAATACTTAGATTTTTATATATTGGATGTGGTGGAACTACCCTTATGTGGTCAAGATTGGATTAAGGAGATTGAGATAATAAAATTTAGTTATGATACAAACCGTATTAATTAAAAAGAATTAGGCATTAAATTAAAACCATTTATTGGTTTAAAAAAAATAAGACAATGCGGCTTTGTGTTTAGCCTGATATGATTTTAATCAGAGACCTGCCAGGGTACCATTTGTAGGCCCAGCCCAGATTTTTTTAAAAAAAATATTTTCTGTCCGTCTCGGCCCCGGTTTTTTAAAAATATATTTAATTTACTTTTTATTTTTATAGCTAATAATGGCGATTTAAAATATTTGGTTTTAAAATATACGGCCCGGCCCTGCCCCGATATGTTTTTTAATTTCAGGCCCGGCCCGGGTATATTTGAAAAAATTAAAATACGGCCGGGCTGGGCTTAGGGCCGGGTCTGCAGGTCTTTAATTTTAATATTAATTATAGGAAGTGGAGATCAGATAATTCTTGATGGGTTATCTAGATTAATTAATGAAAATGTCATTTGTTTTTTTTAGTGTGGATAATGTTAATAATGATCAAAAAAAAATAATAGTGATTTAGATATAATAAAAAGAGCTACATTTCTAGACTCAGAACTCATCAAAGTTAATAAATATGTTTTGAATAAAGGTGGCAATTATTGACAGATAAAAGAATAATACATGCAAATGTTTTGAATATAAATAATGAATGTGTGTTTAAAGGAAGGCAGATTATTATTCCCCAAAAACTAAGCAAATTTAGGCTCATTGAGCTTCATGAAGGGCATATTAGAGTTTTTAGAATAATTGATACTATGAAAAAATATTTTTAATGGCCAGGAGCTATTAAAGACATCAAGGAAATAGTGTTTAGGTGTAATACATGTATGATTAATGCAACTACATTACCAAGTTAGGCATAATCACTGGGTGCAGCCAGATAAACCCTGGTATCAAATTTATATTATTTTGGACCTATATAGAATTTTTACGAGAAGGTAATTATTGATGGGTACTCTCGCTGGCTGAAAATTATCAAGGCTAAAATCATTAATACATCACTATAATTGAATTGAATAATGTTTTTTCTAGATCGATTATTCAGTAGAATTTAGATAATGGACCAGCGTTTAGGTCTTATGAATTTAAAAAAAATTTGCAAAATAAAAGTATTATTCATATATTTACTCCTGCATATCACCCGTCATCTAATGGAATAGATGAAAGAGCTGTACACATAGCAAAAAATGTTATTTATAAATTATGGATTTGGGATGAGATTATTTTGGCAGATGTTTTAATAAATTATCGCATATCGGCGCATTTGGTAACAAAATTTTACCTGAGCTAGATTATTGAGTAAGGAATTAAGATAGAAATGGAGTTTATTAGAGAATATGACTGTGATGTTAGGCCTGATTTTAAAAGGATTATTTGTAGGGAATTAACTTTAGGCAACTGTTTTTATGAAAGTGGGCACAAATCAAAATTGGCATGTTGGAACTGATGTAAGAAATATAGGCCATAAGGTTGTATAGAGAGTTTTATAATTGCATATATATAATAACGTTGATTAAGAGTAATATTGTCTCATAATTTGATGAAAATGTGGTAAGAGTGATTGTAAGAAACAAAAAGAAAAGCAATTCCTGCTTATTTGAAGATCTACAAATGGATGCGATATTAGCATGACGTAAATAAAATTTCAGAAATCCAACTCTACTATGTGTAGCTGTTAAGGAATGTATGTGTCCGGGTGCTGTGTACTAATTTAGAGGAATAATAGAATATTTATCAGGGACGAGAACCCTCCTTCTAAAAAAATGCGTTTGGGTTTGGGTTCAGGGAAAAATCTCTGAACTCAGTTTGGATTCAAGTGGGTTCAGGGTTCGAAGACCCGAAAAATAATGACTTATTAAAATTAGTTAAAGTAACAGAAACATCATTTTTTTTTAATTAATTTAATTAGTTTCGCCATAAAATTAATTTATTATCATAATTATAATATATATAATATAATGTTACAATAAAATTTAAAATATTATATTATATTTCTATTTTAAAAATTTTATTTAGGCGAATTATTATAATATCTTCTAAAATATCGTGATTAAGATTTTTACGTAGGTCCGATAAATTTTGATGATGGGAATGATCGTTCAACGCTCACCTAGTAATTAATTAAGTTTAATATAATTTATACATGTAACTTGTGTTGCTGGGATACCTAGAACAATTTCCGCTAACGTGTATGATTCTGGATAAATGAAACTATTCTCTTCATAGAATTCTAAAATATTTGCATCCTTTTTAATTCTTTTAATGTGTGAAAAAATTTCTAATAATGAGCTAATTGGAATCTGTTCACTTTGATGCTGTTTTAATTTATTTTTATTTCTTTTCCTAATAACAATCTTTCAAAATTATCATTATCATCATCAAGATCATTTGTAGCTGAAATTAATGATGATGCATTCAATAATTTATAATTTAATGATTATGTTTTTCCCATAATTCCCTTAAATGAGCTGTCGCAAACATTTCCTGATAAATGGTTAATAGGATTTGCTATCTTGGGTCTAAATATAGCGATGCATAAAGAATATTATTATTTAAATAAGCAGCCTCTCTAAATCTCATATGCCTTAATATCTCATTGGAAATATTATTGTCTTTCAAATTCTAAACGGCATTATCCAAATGCTATAAAAACGGGGAGGCACATTTGCTCCGATTGTAGCCTCATGATTGTCGCCTTAAGTGGTTTCAAACTACACTTGTGTTAGCTATTGAATCCCATTCTGTTTTTTCTAGAATAACATCTGTAACAAAGTCCATACAAAAATCTTTCATTTATAACAATCGATTCAGCATATGGTAAACCGATGACCATCTTGTAAACTATTGCCATAGGGTTTTCAGTTATTTCAAGATTCTAACTATAGTTGGAGTTTTTAAAAATTTTATCACTTGTCTTCCTCGGTTTCGCATAACTTGTCTTTAAAAATCATTAATTACTAACTGCAATGTTTGAGCGGCACATCTAATGCTATTAACCTTTGGAGTTAAATCTTTCAATATCTGGTCCAGATTTGCTATTTCTTCATTTATCATCTCTTCAACCCAATTAGGTGTCTAATGGAATGCCAAATTTATACAGGGTATCTAAAATCTTTTTAGTTGTATAATGGTAAATATTGTTAATTAATTTTTGAATTTCTTTAATTTCTTTCATTGCCAAATTAATAAATACGATAATATTACTTCGACCTACTGAATATTTATTCCCAGAGTGCTTTTATCTAGTTTAGCAGAATCAATTTTTAAACAAACTAATTTATTTTTTGTTCCTTTTCTTACTATTTTTTTATACTCATTTATAATTAAGTCTATAATTTTATAACGATTAGTAGACACACCCAGGGCTTTAGTAATAGAATCAATAATTATTTTAAACACAGTCTTCAATTACTGAAAAAGGGCGGCAATTAACTTATCTCAATCAAATAATTAGTTAGATCTTCTTCTGTTATCGAAATAGGAATAGTTTTTTTTGTAAAATATCTTTCAATTTTATCAATATTATATTCTTTTATAACAGATTTTTTAGTAATCGAGGTTTTAGTCGAAGTTTCTATGATTTTCGTTTTTTTTACCTAAATACTCATCGAATTGTTTTTCAAGTGATTCCTTTTAATATATCTCTCTAAATTGCTATTATGACTCCCTGATAAATAGCCACCATTTATATATATTTTTTTATTAGCAGTTATTTAATCTAAATTATATTTGGCAATAAGCAACTTACATTTTTTAAAAATATTTTACCAGTGATTTCGTATTTCTCTTTATAATCCACAAACAACAATATTCTAAAATAGCTATTATTCATCATTTTTAAAAAAATACTTTTAAATCTGCTTTGTTGGGTAAAATTTAAAAATTTTTACAAAAAATGGCAGACTATAGTTCAAAAAATGTTTTTTTTAATTAATAATTTTTTTTTGAAGAAAAAACAATTTGTTTTAAATAAGAATTCTTTTTAAATAGGAAATCTTTTCTAAATAAAAATCGTAAATTACATGTTTTTTTATATCATAATATTTTAACAAAATAATTTAAAATAAATAAAATGAAAGTTTAAAATAAAAAAAATAAATTTTTTAAAATTAAAAAAAAACGCTTGAACCCTGTACCCTAAATCTAGAAATATTAAGGGTTCAGGGTTCGGGTTCGCATCCCTGGTATTGTGATTATTGATGTCGAAAAAGGATGATATAATTGTTTATATATTTATTTATTTTTACTAAATTTTATTTATTTCTATTATATTTAATTCGGAAAAAATGATTAGACCACTTTTTTTATTTTACATTGAAAAATAGGCTTGTTATTTTTTCAATTTTTCAATGTAAAAATAAAATAAATTGCAAAATATTTATTATTAAATTATATATTATAATTAGAACTAAGAGGGATAAGGATCCATTTGAGTTTTTTGTTTGAGGGAAATGGACCGGTTTTTATCCCCAGTATTTATTAAATTTTCTTACATAATTGAATTAAAAATTTTAGGGATTGGGTGCTAGTCTTTCCTAAAAGACTAAAGATTAGAGGGGTAAAACTTAAGAATTTAAAATGGACCTATATTTACTGCATTTTTTAATATTGACGAGAAATTAGGTAACGCATACGTCTTGGACAAGTCTTTTGACGCCGAGCCAAGATGTCAAATACATTCCATCGGGTCGCTTACCATTCTCATTTTAAAAACCTAGAGGCTCCAAACCATTTGGGAAACTGGCGGAAATAAAAGATTTGCCTATCAAACTATTCAGATTGCCACGACGCAAAAAGCCACTGACTTTAAAACAAGAACAACAATCCCTAGAAAATGGATCAAATTGCATATTGCAGGCAGTACAAATGTCAATAGACTGGATAAAACAACTTAGCCTATGGCCAATAACAATTTGGAACTCATCGTTTGAGAGTAATATTTCCTTTTTCTTCCTCGGGATCGCGTCTAGTCATTCATTGCTGTTGGAATTTTTTTATGCTTTTCTAATAAAGTTGAAGGTTAATTAGATCGGGTCATGAGCCAAGTTTTAAAATGCACATTGAAGCATGGAAACTATGAAACTCTTTAAATAGCTGGAAACGGGGTGGTAGGACCTTTGGAGAACCAAAGTAAGCCAAGATTGTTTGACCGAAACTAGAAATGGATCGTTTAACTAAAAAATAGAATTATTAAACGATATTATAAAACAAAGAAAACAAGCAATTGGCATTAAATTGGGAAGGTGGGGGCTAAGAAATAGAATTATTAAACGATATTATAAAAGAAAGAAAATAAGCAATTGGCATATCTAATTCCTCACTGATAAGCCAGCAAGGAGGCAAAAGAACAATTAAAATCAGAAAATTTTTGGACTAAAGGGATTCAATGAGAAGTTTAAATTAATTCGAAGGATTTAAGGGAATTATTTTGGAAACCGGGGAAGATTTAAAAATGTGCATGAATTTAGGTAAGAAAAAACATTTTCTGGTGAGGAAAAAAACTGAAGTCGAAAGATGAGAAAGATTCTTTAGAGAATTAAAATGGATTGAATCAAGGTGTAAAATAATTTTGAAAATAATTTTAAAGTCTGGTGGAGGGTTAATATCCTTATTGTTGAGGGAGGATATATCGCATTTTTTTATATTAAAGAAAAGACGAATTTTCGAAGCTTCTATTACAACTTACTCGATGACCGACATAACATTGGGTAAAGATATGCTAAGATAGCTATGGCCAAGATACCATAAATTTGATAAATCCCTTCTTGAGAGGATATAAAAATTCCCCTAATTTGAGTAACGAGGGAAATCCATAGCAGGAATTAAGGAAATTATAATAATTTGGGAAATTTTGTAAAAAGAGGGTAAGAATAGGCTCCTATGAATGCTGATGAAAAAGTATTACTAAGTTTAACTTGCAGAAAACCTTATCCGTCTCAGTCGCGCTACATATGAGCATTCCGAGCCCACCTCTAACTCAACAACCTGACTGTGAGGAAAATAGGATGGAACTGGCCTTAGAATGGATCCATTTTATTATAACCTTGACAACTAATCGACGAAAAAATTACCCTACTATAGGAATAAGGTCTATGAATCAACAAGTGCTCCAAAAAATAGGGCGTATTAAAAGAGGAACTTCGAGTATGAGGATATTATCACAAAATGTTGTTAATAATTTTAGTAAAGGGTCAATAAAACCATTATCAAAGCATTGGATTAAATCAACAAAAAAAACCTGGTCTGAACCCGTCTAAACCACCTGTCGTTCCTCTTTTATAGGGCTTCAAACACCTAAGAACTCACAGGTAAAGGGAAGATACATGGGAATGAATGCTAGAAGGGGACGCCAATGAATTCGAGAAGTTTAAAAAATAGTAGCATTGATAGGAGAAATAATATCATCAGAAGTCAAAATTCGAGCAGCACCTCTAATATATCTTTTATTGTAAATTGTATTCGTTTTAAATGAAAGTAAAACCTTAATACATTTGGGGAAAAAAATGAAACAACAATAGAATAGGGTCATATTTAGCATTTTCATTTGAAATTTCCCAAAATGGAATTTTTATAAAATGGTGTTACTAGATTTTTCAATCGGATTAACAAAAAAATAAAATTTCATTTATGATTGGCGGGGAAAAAAAGGCCAAATATATATTTTAAATTCTTCAGGTAACTCCCAAAAATTTTCAAAAAGCTTGAACCCTGCACCCCCTAACAATACCGCTGACATAATCATATTTATCATTTTAATATATTTTCATAAATAGTTAAAATTAAAATATTTAAAATCCCTCCCTAACCCCTTTTAGATGTTTTATTTAATAATTAAAAATTAAAAAAATCATAGTTAATAATATCCATGTTTACAGTGGCGTAGATTATTTTTTTAAATAAAAATAAGTAGACAAAGTAAATACAATCATATGAAAAATTTTAAACCCCTGATAAAATGAGCATGGAAGGAACGGGGAAAAAACATAGGGGTGTATTAGGACGTAATTGGCCAAATATAACTACTTATAATTTATATCAATATATATTTATTTTATTTCAATAAACTATTGTAGGAATTGTCTAAAATTCAAAAGGTAAAATTTAACCTAGTTTTGTTTTAAAATGAAACATAGCCTAATCGCTCTTTGCGAAATATATAAGGAGATAGAATTTTTTAAATTTTTTGATTGAATAATTAATAAAAATTCAAAAAACTATAAATTTTACTAAAAAAAAGATACCCTGGGCACTTATAATTTAAGTGGTAGAAAAGGTTTAGAGAGCTTGCATTTATGTCCTAATACACTTAACTTTTGATAAAAATTTAACTTCCATTTTAAATTTTAAAAAATATTTCTTGAACTTTTTATTAGTAGTATGAATAATTAATTTAAAAAGGTTTATATTAAAAGATTATTCTTTTTTTTATGTTATATTAATAGGGAAATTTATCATAAAAAATGGCTCGATATTAAACAAATTTATAATAAAAAAGGATCATAAGAAAATATTTTATAAAAAATATTATTATCATACTTACCATGGCACTCGCTGAATTTGAATAACAACACCGACATAAATAACATAGTAAATATATTCATTTATTTTTATAAATTAATATTAAGTAAAATGATTTATAAAATAAAAATATTTTAATATAAATTTTTAATCAATTAGAAAGTCAAGTTATAAAAATAATTCTTTTTAATAAAGCTATTGACTGAGATAATCCAGTATTTATATCAAAATATTCTTAAAAATTATTTTTTTTTAAAATTACTTTATTTACTTTATATTCTAAAATTATTAAAAAGTTATTTTAGGTTTCTGCTTTTTTTGGTGGTGGTGGTAATGGGGGAGGAAGGGGGGAGCTTTTTTTATTTTATTTTTTATATATTTTTTTAATGTTTATTTTTTAATATTAATATTCGATTGGTTCTTTTTCTGATTGTTAATTTTTTATTTTAAATAAATATGTATTTTTTTAGAAATTTTTTTTATATATAAATATAAATATTATGACTTCCGTGTTTTTAAATGAATATATTTAAAGTAGATATATATATATATTCAAAATGATAAACCAACTTATGAGTTTTGTTTAAATAGACAATCAATACCATCAGGGATAGAACTTATTTGCCTGAGTACGCGCGTGCCTATAAAAAATCTCGATTTATAAATAAAAATCAAAGACTAACACGTTCTGTCAATATGTGACGTGACATAAGATTAGTATCTCAAAATTTTTTAGCTGGATAGTATGATATCAAAGGAAGGGATACTTCTGGGTCATCTCCATACTTATGAATAAATAAGAAGATATATCATGGCTTCGGAAAACAAAGAATGATTTAGGACTTGCGAAAAAAATGTTATTAAATTTTAATGAACAATATGGATCTATTTTCTTTTGATCAGGGTAAGAAATATTTACCTCATCCGCAAAATAAATTCCTATAAAAATTCATTGAACACTTGGCCTATATCTTGACCCAAACGAAGAAATAATATCCGTTTGGTGAAAAGGGAGAGAAAAATTAGAAATAATATTAAACTATTAACTTTTAAAATGAATGTGAATATGGATGATTTTCGGGTTTATATTGAAAACTATAGAGTAAAAGGTGAGCTCATTCTCTAAAACTTTTGTAGAAGCGGAGTTGGGCTTGTAAAAGAAATTTTTCTTCCCCATATATCCATTTATTTCAAATTGAACAATTTTAACCCTTGAGATTGGACCAGGCATATCCGGTCAATATTTTTATATTTGTTGTGACAATTTTATTAAAACTGATCACCTCCCTTAATAAAACATTTGAATAAATTAGTTGACTTAAATTCTAAAGATATTATAAGGTTCACAAATTCAGAACTAACTCAGCCATTTAAAGATGATATTTAAAGTTATATTTTATATTTTTTATCATCTTTGTTGCATGTGGTACAAAACAATAAACTTCAAGATCATATAAAATCACCCCCCCCCCTTCCTTTTTGATAGCTTATCAGTATTAAAGTCACAGTTTAAAAATGAACTCACAACTAATATAATCAACCCCTTGTCATATAATTAGCGAGATTTAAAAATATGAAAAGCTAAAACTTACCGATAAATCAAAATCCAAGGAAAAAAGTTCTCTAACAATTTTATGTTAGAGCAGCCGTTAATAAATTATCAATGCTGTTTTACCTAAAATTAGGAATTTAATATTAAAAGAAGGAGAAAGACAGCAACTATTAGTTTACAAATATGGTGAAAATGTAAAATTAGGAATTTAATATTACAAGAGGGAGATAGATGGCAACTATTAGTTTACAAATATAGTATAAGACAGCAGCTGATCTTAGGAAAAATTATTTATCTGACTAAAGGAGGCTGCTAAGTCTATAAAATAAATAGGTGAAATAAGGTATTGGCATATAAAAAATATCTTAGATAGTTATATAAAGAAGAGAGCTTACTCACGATCTCCATAAGGTAAAACAAACCTGGTAAATTTTTAATTGAGAATCTCAGAAGATTCAAAATAACCCACTTTGACCTTTTTTGAAATTTAGGTGGTTTTCATTAATCTTCAAATATTATATCTTTAAACTAGAAATTTGAAGATTTATTAGCTTGGAAAATGATTGAAGATGCCACCTCATTCAAAATATAGCTAAAAATGGCTACAAATAAATTTAAATAAAAATATTCATGATTTAAATCATCTGCCAGGAAGCATCTGGATACAAAATGAAATGCTAAAAATTCTAATAAGTTTTAAAATAAGGATGTACAGAATGAATGCAAAGATGAACGGTAGAAGATCTGATTAATTTTTATTATTTAGAGCATTTTGTCCTACATTTGATCAAAATATAAATAGTTTAACAACCATACGATTTTTGGTTAATAAAGAGCTTAAAAAAAATCACTATTTTCACCCGAAGAATATTGATGAACTAAGTTATTTCTGGTCTTGAATAAAGTTTCACAATTAAAATATGTATTCAGTGACAAATTACTACATGAATTGTCTTTTTTTGCCCGAATTTACAAAAAGGTTAATGGTCGATGATTGATGATATAATTTGTGATAGTGAGGACTAATAAAGGTTGAAATATAACAAAATGATAGTAACTCCAATCAATAATTAATTCTTAATATGTGTCTATTAGATTCTATGATATGCACACAACTAGAATAGGGAATGTTAGTTACTTAATAAAAATTAACTAATACCTTTATGAAATATAACGACAACAACTTACTCAATCCTATTTTTAACTATCCACTCCTTGTATGCACTACTTTAAGCTTATCCATGCCTTAATCTGAATTGACAATGGTGCCTAATAATTTGAAATAAATCAAAATTAAAAATTTTTTAAATTATTCTTATTAATTAAGACATCACATATATAAAATTAGGCGACTATTTGCAAATGTCTGTTTATAATGATTTTAAAATTAAATATTTAATGTAGTCAAAACCGATTAATTGCAAAGATTTGGGAATAAAAAAAATTATGCACTTATCAGATTTTTCGTAATTAAAAGACTAAATTTTAATTATTTAGTATATAAACCAATTTTGTGTTGTTAATAGTAATATATTATATGTAAAGTATATTAAATTTGTTTTATAATTATACGATTATTATTATTAATATTAAGGAATAATAGGATATATTATTTTGCAATTTAATGTCTAATCTGTGAAATAACATTTGATAAATTTAAAAATTGTACCTGGTTCAAGCTCGGTTATATTAGTTACCAAAATATAACAGGTTAAAATGATTACTTTCATAAAATGTTTTAAATATAAATAACACATATTATAAGGAATCCACATTCAACAATATGACCCAAGCAACAAATTTTGAGAATCATGTATATTTATATAAGGTAAAATTTGTAATTTTTATCACAGACTTATTATATTTACAGTCAAAACCAATTGCATATCGCTTAAGTGCAAATATCTTTAAATGCGAAAAAAATGCGCCATTTTGTTGAAATGTACAATGGCATAATGTTAAAATACATTTTTAAATGCAAATCGGTTGATAGCGAAAAATCAGTTAAATGCGAAAAATTTTAACTCCCATATTTATATGTCAACAACGTCATTTTCATCGTATAAGTGCGAAGCGACGATTTTTAAATAGGAGATTAGCACTAAATATTTAAAAAATTATTCTTAAATTAAAATAAGAATTATGGTAATTTATTATTATTTTATTCTTAAATTGTTTATATTTTTAAAATAAATTTAAAATATTGACTTAAACAAAAGGCTGAAGTTATTGATAAATTAGATATACGAAAAAACTCTTAGCAAAAGTTTATAATGCCACATCTCTACAATTTACAGAATTGAATCAAACGAAAAATCATATTATGGCAATGCCTTACAAATAAACCAGCATCAACTAAGAAAATCAGAAATAGTATTTTCCCGAAAACAGAGGCAGCATTATTAATTTGGTTTGCACACATGAGAAGAAAAATTGTACCTTGAATGACCCTGTCATGCTGGAAAAGACTATTATAGCAAAACATTTTATGAAGGTAGTTCTAAATTTTTATGGGATTCCTATTGCCAGTTGGTTGTAAAGATTTAGGAAAAGGAGCTATATTAATTTTCACATAATCTACTATGAAGGAGGGAGTACAGATCTTACTAGTACTAATGATTGGAACAAGAAATCTTCCTTCTCGTTGATGGTTATGTTGAATGCAACATATATAATTGTGATGAAACTGAACTGTTCTACCGAGTGTTACCAAAGGGTACCATGGAATTTAGTGAAACCCAATTAGAGTTTGAACAAGATAAAGAAAAGGTAACCGTTCTCTTTAATTGGATAATTTAAAAATCCAAGATGTTTTAAAAATAAAAAATTACCTGTTAAATATTATTCTAAAAAAAATATTTGGATGTCCACTCCAACCTTTGAAGACATCTTAAAGGAATGAAATTTGTCTTTAAAGAAAAATATATTATAGTTTGGTGACAATGCTAGTTATTACTAAATTAAATTAGAATTTAAAAAATACAAAAATAATTTTTTACTTCCAAAACTACATTACTTATTCAATCTTTGGATATGAAAGTTATTTGATACTTTAAATGCCCTTACAGAAAAAGTTAATTAAAATAATGACCAAATATATGGAAGAGAGTGGCCAAGCATGTTTATAAGAAATTTACCCTTTAAGACAGCCTTTTCCTGATAAAATTAGCTTGGTGGGAGGTCACAAGTACAACAATTATAAAATGTTTTATTCAAGCCAATTTCTTTGACCAAACAATTCTATTTGATTGGTAATTAGAGGATGAATTATGTGAATCTGGTGAGGAAGAAGAGGATGACATAGTCCCCATGTTTCTATTTTATGCCTTACATGATGATAATGCAAGTTGCGATGGTATATTAGATGATCAGGATATTTGTAACCAAATTAGATTAGAATTGGAAGGTTTATTGTCTTTTATTAATAATAGATTTTATCTTATTTTCTAGAAGTGTATGACAGTTCAGAAAGTGATAACATGAATGATGTTATAGAAGATATACCTGAACCTGATAATTTACCTAATAAAAGTCAAGCGGAAGGGATATAACATCTTCATCCAGTACGCACATACAAACCTAAAGGATCAAGAATCACTAAGAAGGCTAGAAGTTATTACTGAAAAAAAAATATTTAAACCTGATTCTACCTAAACATTAATTACAAAATCAGTTAATTAATTTTATAAAAATTATTCATCTTTTTATTTTACAGATGTGTGCAGATTTTGAAAAAAAAGTTAATCGTTTTGCAAATTGATGTGTATGATTTATGAAATTTTTATTTTACTTTACTTAATACGCATAAAAATATAAATTGCATGCAAGATATAAAAAAATTTTTCAAGTTTATATAAAAAGAATTAATTATTGTTTAAAAATTTATATCTAAATGAATATAAAAAATGAATATAACTATTAAACAATTTTTTTAATAATAATATATAATAGTAAAATAAAAGTTAAAAAGAATTTCCGCAGGATGGAGTCTTTTAAAAAATCTTGATTTGTATATTTTTTTTATATAACAAAAATAGCGGCTTAATTTACAACAGAATATGAATATATACATAAATTTAAAATTCATTTAGAAGTATTTTTTGTTAAGCAAAAATAAGGATGTATCTTTTCCATGTATGATAATTTTATAGATTTTTAGATTTTACTAATAATTAAATTATTAAATTTTCTTAGACCTTTAACAATCTTTATATAATGAAAATAAGTTGAATTATAATATATAAATGAGTAAAAATATAATTCTATTACTATTTTTTTAATTTACAACAAGTTAATATCTCTGACTTTTTTTCTATTATTTTTATTCCTGCAAAATGATCATTATTACTTTAAATTAATTAAGCTTTCAATTAACAATAAAGCTCTTTTAAGTAAATGGACTCATGAAGTTAAGAATTTTTAAGCCAAACAAATACTCATGTCTCTGCATTGCACATTTTTCAAATTTATCCAACATCTACAAATTACAATATTTTAATACAATTAAATAAATATGTTTCTACAGAATTTTTAAATTCTTATTAACAAAATATTTACAAGCTAAATCTAAATTGCCTATATATGTGCCAATTTCAATTAAATAATTTTATTTTAATCCAATCCCTTTATTAATTCAAAATGCAATACTATATTAAAATAATAATTGAATAATTAGCGAATGTGTTTTTTCAGGCAATGTGTTATTTTTTCAATTTTAAATCATTTTTTTGAGCGCGTTTTTTAAATTTAAGAATCTAATATTAATGGAAATGTATTTCAGCATGCTTAGAATACCTATCCTATGAATTCCAAACAATTTTGCCGTTAACCTTTGAGTCATTTATAATTTATATAAAAAATTTAAGGAAAAGCGAATATATATATGAGTTTAAAAGTTCATTCCAAAATTATCTGGAATTCATAAATTAGGTATTCCAAGCATTATGTAATACATTTCGGTAAAGCCAGATATTAGAATTTTAGAAAAAGAGCTCAAAAAATTTATAAAATAACACTTGTCGCTATCCTTTCAAGGAACAGGGCTAATTACATTAGCTACATGGGTAGTCTAATCCCACAGGATGATTATTTTTAACATTAAAATATGTTGTGGGTTTGTTTTTTTTTAAATATTTATATTGTTATATTATAGGAATTAATAAATTAAAATATTATATATTTTGATTATTGATAGTATTATGTTTTAATTTATGTAACGCGCATTCATTTAATTTTGTTTATTCAAATTATATTTTTATTTTAGTTTTACTTTTCGTTTTATAACTTAACCTTTTAATATTATATTCAAATATTATTTTTGTAAAAAGATATAATATGATATGAAAAAGAGAAATAAAAGGAGATAAAATAATATTTTTACTTTTTCTCCAAGGACGTTCTTTCACGCCAAAAGCTTCTTTTTTCCCATATATATTTAGTTTTTTAAAATATGTGATTTAAAGACTAGCCCTAAACGTCATATATATATTTATTTAAAATAAGTAATGTTGTTATAATATTTTTCTATTAATTTTTAAAAATTTCGAAAATTTTAATAAACTATTTTTTATAATTATTAATTTGAATGAATTAAAGCATTAATAAAAGATTTGGATTTAATTTATATTGAATGAATTAAAACATTAATAAAAAATATGGATGATTTTTATAATTGAAGGAATTAAAGCATTAATAAAAGATCTGGATAATTTTTATGAAATCATCATGAGTAAAAATATAATTTTAAATTTATACATTCTTTTAACATACATATTTTCTAATTTAAAATAATGTTAATATCTCCGACTTCTTTTATTTTTATTCCTGATCATTTTATTATTATATAAAATAGGATGTGGCTTATAATAAAAATGATTATCATTTTTTAAAATATTAACTAGGTCTCCAATTAATTATAAAAAGTAAGTGGACTCATGCAGTTGAGAATTTATTAAACAGCATATGTTAGATCAGGAATTAGAATTCCTTAGTAATTTGCAAATATTAATCAAACTCATAATTCTTAGCTATAATATTTTATTTCATCATTTTAAGAGAAAAGAAAGCTTAAATTTAAATATGAATTAAATAAAAATATCATAGTTTTAGGCCAATAATTTTATTTTTCATTTTATTTTTCTCTTTTAGCTTTCACCTTTTCTGGTGGTAAGCTCCTTCAATATCTCTTTCCACTTTATGTTATTCATTTCATACTATCTCGTTTATCTAATTTATAATTCTTCGTATTGGCTCTAACTTTATGGCCCCATTGAGGTTTTGGCCTTCCTCTTTTACGTTTACCCTTCCAAACTCTCAACCTTATTTCCTATGTAGTTCATAGGCCTTCTCATTGTGTGCCCATACCACCTAAGTCTGTTTACCATTATCTTAGTCTAAATAGGCACTACCTTTAAACTTCCTAGTATTCTAGTTTGTAGACTTCTCTCGTCTGATTCTTTGGTTGGCCATGTTTCCGAACTATATAGAATAGTTGGTTGTACTAAGGAACTGTATATTTTTCCCTACAATTTGTGTGGGATTCTTTTGTCAAAGAGCTCTCCAGATAAAGATCTCCACTTTAACCACCCTTTATTAATTTTACTCTTTATCTCTTTCTTCGTGCCGTTTCTTTGTAAAGTGGAGCCCAAATATTTGCAGCTTTCTATTGCCGATATCTGCCATTCATTTATAACAATGCTCTCTGTTTCATCTCCTCCTATCACCATATACTCCCTTTTTTCTCTATTTACTTTTAGTCCGTGCTTTTCTAGGATATTTAGAAAAGGACAGAATAATATAATAATTTCCCTTTTTTATAAACTTTTTATTTTTATTCTTTCATTTTGTAATTTATCAAATTTATCTATTCTTCCAAAAAAATTATATACTTTAATATGAATTAAGTAAATTATTTTTATACTATGCGTTTTAGAAAAATTTTATATCTTGCAATTTATATTTATTGCGTATATAATAAAATAAAATAAAATAAAAATTTCATAAATACATGAAATATTTAAACATTAAATCATTATAAGTCTCTCCAAGTAAGTGTCAGTCAAACACCCCTCCAGTTTTGGTAATTTAACCTCCCTCGTAGATGATACGCTAATTTTTATGAAAAAAGAAATTTACAAAAATATTATTTTAATCAAATTATGTTCTTAAATTTCGATATAAAAGATTTGGGAATTATTTTTCGTATTTTCTTCAAGGAATCTAATAAAAACCTTTTTTAAATCTTTACAAAAACAGCAGATTTAAAAAAAAGTCCGTTTTAATAAGTGGTAAGGTTATTAGATATATTTTTAATGCCATTTTACCAATCCTCTTTGAAATAATTAAAAAATATACAACTTCTCAAATAATAATGTTAACATAAAAATAACCAATAATAATTAAACATTCGAAATCGTTGAACGTTATCGTTAGCTTGATATCCTTCACATTTCTCAAATTTCATAATTAATCCAGTCGAATATTGGAATTTGGAATAAATCAGAATATGTAATTTGGAATAGTTGATCAAATCAAATATATGAATAATATGCACGAATAAAATTTTGAATTTTGGAACAATAAAATATGTAATAAGGAATGATAAAATATGTAATAAGGAATGATAATTTATGTAATAAGGAATGATAATTTATGGAATAAGGAATAAAATTTTAATCCAGAATAAGGAATGATAAATTATAATAATTATTATATTATTTTTAAGTTAATCATAGCGTTTTATACTTTTAGCGTTTTATATTTTTAGCGTTTTATATTTTTTGCGTTTTACATTTTTTAGCATTTCATATTTTATAAGCGTTTAATTTTTCGTGTTTTAGTGTTTAATTAATTTTTGTTTATTTTCTATCTCCCAGGTTAAAATATGCAAATAATATATTATTCACATTTCCCTCTCTTTAAATAAAATTTTAAATTTCACACCCTAATTTTAATTCAAAAAAAAAAAATTCTTCATAAGATAGTTTTGAAAATTCACCACATATATTTAAATATATTTTTCTAAAATGAATGTTTTTTTACATAACTTTTTGTCTTCAAAGCTTTTAATTTCAAAAACTTTTTATCATATTAAGTATTACTTATAAGGGTTATTTGAATCAATCATGTGATTTAAAAATTACATTTTAACATATTTAAAATTAAGTTTTATCTTCTTGTTTAGGATTTTTAATATTTTTAATTATATTTAAGAATTCATCTTTAGGTTTATGTTAATTTACAACAATTGGTCATCATTCAAGAAATCAAAAAATATCAATATTATCCATTATGATTTTACATTTTAGTAATTTTAAAAATTTATAACATGCCTTTATCCTGGCATAAAATTTTAATTTATAATACTTCTTACGTGGATTAGAATAATAAGTAACCATCATTGGTCTCACAAAATAGAATTCATAACCTATCGTTCAACTTCCATATCAGTTCTTCCTAGGTTGTCACATTAGGTTAGGTGCTGGCTATTATATTCCAGTCCAACATCCAGAGCCGGGACACCATAAAGAAAGAAGCTTTTTGCATGAAAGAACGTACTAAGGTTTGATTCTTGGTAATCTCAGTAGTTTAGGTAGTCACAATAGATAAGGTAGTCATAACATCACAATAGATAAGGTAGTCATAATAGGTAGTCATCTCCATAGGTTAAGCACAAGGTAGAGTCATAATAGGTAGTCATCTCCATAGGTTAAGCACAAGGTAGAGTCATAATAGGTAGTCATCTCCATAGGTTAAGCAATCAACACAATAGGTAGTCATATAAATAGAGTCATCTCAATGGATTAAACAATCGTCACAATAGGTAGTCTAAATAGAGTCATCTCAATGGATTAAACAATCGTCACAATAGGTAGTCTAAATAGAGTCATCTCAATGGATTAAGCAATCATCACAATAGTTTTAGAAGGTGCAACTACTGTTGTATTATTTGGTGTATTTCTGTAGTTGAATAAGAATTTGTCAAGTGAAGTGTCTAAATCAATCTGTATGGTGCAAAACAAAAAGTTTTTATTAAACAAATAAGTTTTTTTTATTATATTTTTACATTAATCTAAAAAAGATCTAACTAACTAAAATCTATTATAAAAAATAAGGTATATATCTTTTATTTTAAATATAAATTTGATTAAGCAAAAATAAAAAGTATCAAAATATATTACAAAAACAATTTAAACAAAAGCAAGGATATAGGCTAAAATAATCGTAAGTTTCCATCAACATATTAAATAAGGTTATATTCAAATAACACCAATTAAAGTTATATAAAATATCAATACAAATTTAAATATAAAAAAAATCAATTTCCATTATTTAACAATTAACAATTGTTATATATTAATTATATTTGGTTAGTACAAGTAAATTGTTGTAATCCAAATATTAGTTATTGTTTGTAATAAAATAACATATTAATATTTAAAAGAAATATAAGAAATATAAGAAAATCAAATTGATCTAGAATTTATTTTATTAAAATTATCATACCTGGATTTATTTAATTACAAGAAATTAAGAACAGGAAATACAATCACAAAGTTGGCTATATTATTTCCACAATAAATCAATGTAAAAAATATAACAAATTACTGAAATCGCCGTCTCCACTATTTCTCTCGCTACGGTCTACGTGGGTTGAGCCACATGAATCGTTTGCACCTGCGGACTAGCCTTCCGGTACTTTTTCACAGTTTACGAGGTCCGCGGGGACACCGATCGTTTAGGTGATCTCTTGACTGAGAATGATAACATGTTCTTACCGGTTCAAAGTGTGGAAGTCTATGAGATTTCGAAATCTCACACCATCAAAGTCCCACGGGTGAGTTGTGAGATTTTGATTTAAATGGCCCCCAATGTTTTTGAAGTGATAAATCCAAAGTAAAAATTTTCCTAACATGAATTATAAATAGAGAACGATTAATGGTATAAAACCTAACTGTTTAATAATTATAATCTATGTTTATTTTACAAATTTCTATTAAAAACTGGATGAATAATTTGTCCTATTTTACATGAATAAATAATATTTGGTGATTATACTGCTAGAGATGAGATACAAAATGATAGTCAACATGTATTGGAAGAGGAGGAAATAGATGTTGTGATACCATTGATATTAATGAGATCTTAGAAGAAGGTTTAAATTATTTTATAATACATGTTAATCTAATCAATTTTCTTTAGGATCTTAAAATTCCAACTCAATGTTGCCTAGTCACAGGAGATGCTAATACCATAATCTAAATTTGATAGCAACAGTGGGTGCTGAAGGAGCCCTAAAAAATAAAGATTTTAAAAGGGTACCAAGATCTATTTTTTATAAATGTCAAACTCTATGTAATAAGCAGAACAAATCTTCTAAAGGCTCAGACATATTTTAAAAAAAATTAAGCAGGTATTTATTAATTCCTAACCACACTAGATAGAACTCAGTATACCACACAATCAAATTAATAATATTTTTTCTGGATGAAAGAAGATTAGAAATAAATTTTCTTTGTGATCATGTTGGAATTCAATATATAAATGATGAAGAGCATACTTTTATAAAAGAGTTTAAAAATGAATCAATTTCATATCGTTTTAATTTTTTAGTATACAATATGAGGCGGTTTCCCTTCAAATTATGGAAGGTGAGGATAATATAGAGATAGGGTACTATGTTCCCACTTTAAGTATCCTCTAATAAATTAAAGAGATTGAATAATCTAATCTTATACCAGCCCCTAGTAAACTATATGTTAAAAGGCATTGATAGAAGGTAAATAAAATTTATATTGTAATGATTTTGACTGAATAATTTATTCTAACTTAAAGTTAAAAGCTAAAAAATTTATAAAATTTTATGATTAAATATTTTAAATACACTTTTTGTAACTTTCCCACCTATACAATGATGATAATGTATTAGCTGCAATCTGATTATATATCAATTCCGATGATGCTAAAGATCAACGTGATAGGCTCTTGGAAAAGTTGAATAGTCTTATCCCAAACAAAGATGGCCTAGTTACAACCATAAAAATGACTTCCACTAATAATTTTTTTGAAATAAAAGACAATAGAATAGAAAATCCACTGACGCTTTTTTTATATCTAAAAATACTCAAATGAGTAATTTTGAATATTTCTTATATTAAAAATATGTATATAATTTTAAATACTCTCTTGCCCTCAAGTGCTAGTGTTGAGAGATTATTTAGTAAGGCAAAACTTATACTTTCTAATCGTCGCTCTAGACTTGGGGATGATAATATTTAAATGATTATATTATTAAAATGCAATAAAATAAATAAAAAATGTATATTACCATAAATAGTTATTTTTATTACATAATTTTTTTTTATAATTAAAACTAACTATATTTAAATATTTATAAATGTTTATTTTTATGTATTATTTAGCTACATTTTTTGATAGATAGGAGCGATAGCGGTAGCGCGCTACTTTTAAAAGTAGTGTTCAACAACTCTGGAGATATATTGCTTCATTTCAAGAGCTTATCTTTATTTTTTTTAAGATTATTAGGTCGAATAATGAGAGAAGTAAAATCAAGAAACATCCTTTGCAATTTGGCGGTCCCTTTTTAAACTTTTTGTTAAGGTTTCAGGCCCCGGCCCTGTTTTTTTTAAATATAAGACCTAACCCAAAATATATTTTGAACACCAAAATAAACAACTATTTATAATATTGGGGAATGTTACATTATAAAACACTATACTACATGAATTATCATTCGGCTAGACCCAAATAAATTTTCTTCTGACATTACTCCAGGCCGGGTACCGGACAAGGTATTAGAGAACTCTATTAGCTAGTCTTGCAAACTAGCAAGCTAATATACAAATTACAAACTAGCAGTTTTTGAATATTTTATGATTTTATTTAAATTTAAAATTTCTCCTGACTTTTGAATATTGATTTTTTATTTTGCCCGAATATTTCTTTATTTTTGTTTGATCATTTGTTTTCCATTTTAAATTTCTCTTTTAAGTTCTCTAGAAAAAATTTTCGTTCCATTATCGGAATATCGGAAACTTAATCATGTTATAAAATATGATCTTATTATTTTTCCAATAAATTTCGATTAATATTAAAATAATTAAAACATTTAATATAACTTAAACTATCATTCTAATTCTAACTAACATGATACATTTTATAACAAGTGTCATGGATGAATAATACTATAGGTCTTCGGCGGGTGGAGTTTTAAATAATCCACCCACGCCCACCCGTGCAATGAATATAGGTGAACAGGCGATTTACAAATTTAATAGATGGTGCTAGTGGGAGGATAAAAAATTTTTTTTTTAAATTTTATTTCCTCTTACATATTTTTATAACAAAATATCAATCATGAATATTATCAAAATATAAACAAAATATTTTTTTGTAAAAATAACAATTAATGCTTGCTCAACCGGGCATAGTTTCCCCACTACCATTTTTTCCAAAAAATTAGCAGGTTATCCGCTACCGCCATTTTTTCAAAAATTGCAGAGTGTAAAGTGTCGTCGTGGTAAAGTGCGAGGTGATTAAGTATCACTAGGCGATCTAATCTATGTCCACAAAAATTAACATTTCTGATTCCAACATATGTCAAAATAAATGGATATAATAATAAGAGATAAAATGTAAAAAAATTTATCCTGTATTTATGGAATTTTAATAATTAAAATTATTTCCATATTATATTCCACAAAGTCTAGAGTGGCGATCATAAGGTATAAACCTAAGTCTTACAAAATAACAACTCAACAGTAGCATTTGAGGCTACTGGGTATTTTTTTTTTATAGAACATTTTATATACAAGAAAAATTATCAAATATGACCATTTTGAGTATTTTTAGGTTTAAAATAAAATGCGGCACGCGGATTTATTAGGTAATATATCTTTATTGGGTAATAGATCAGCAAACGTTACCAATAGCCTATTAAGCTACTAGTTAGAATCACTTAATTTATATAAGATAAGAACATAAATACTTTATTTGCCCTTATGTGATAAGTCCCTACAATCTGCTATTGTGCCGATGTTAGCAACGTCTAAAAAATCTAATTATCAGATTTTGTTTCATTCCTTAATATAATTTCAAAATTCTTTCTAACAAATTTCAAAATTCTTTCTATCAAATGTCTGCCGATAAGGTATATTTAGTAACAAGGAGAAAATGTTTTCAGATTGATAAATGAGGGATTATAGAGAAATTGGCCTGACTATAAAATTGATTGAGAGTTTTTCAGCTAATTTTTGAGAAGCGCCTATTTCTGATGTTGTATAGGTTCATCAATTTAGATTGGATTAAATTTGATTTATTAGATGTAATTCATCTAGTCCACCAAAATTATTGAGATATTTTTAATTCTCTCTGAAAATTGAGTAATGAATATTCTAATAAAACAGCAGTTAGATATAATATAATTAATTTATAAAAATTTATGCATATGATTTATCAGTAGATATTATCTTTCGATATTTTATATATCTAAATTTAAATCTATAATATTTTTGGTAAAAAGCAAATTTCAGAATATCATTTTTCTAGTGAAATTTTGTTGTTACATCACCTTTCTAAAAATTATCTTCCCATCTCTATTAGCGACACTTTTATTATTAAAACTTAATCCAGATTTAGAAATTTAAATTTAAAAACTTAGTTAAATATGATGAATATAATTTTAAAAAATGAATTATGAAAAATGTAAATAATTAGTTATTTTTGAATTATATTTGATTGTATAAAGTTTTAATGGGTATTCTCTTAAAAAAAAGGAGTGAGCCACCGCTATTGCCATCTTTTTTTAAAATTGGCGGGCTATTAGTTACCGCTACTAAAAAAATGTAGCGTGATACTTTAACAACTCTAATTCGTAGTTTTAAATATTTATTATATATTAGTGCAACTAATAATCCTATCATCGGAACTATATGTAGGTAAGCAGCTCTTCGCTATTTTGATTGATAGTTATAGGTAGAATTTATTCAAAATATTTACTATTTATGAAAAATGACACAATTCCATCTCTTGCAACTGACTTCAATTAAACCTCTTTTATAGTAAGCGCGATCCGCGTAATTCGTCGCTGCGTAATTTACAAAAGCAAGTGGCGAAGTTGTTAAATATACTTTTAATAAGAATCTAGATACATATACATCGTCGAAAAATGGATCTATATACAGATACATAATCGAAAAACGATCTAGATACAGAAACAATTTTTAAAATGCTCGAAAAGAAACTCATATTATGAGAGCACAAAATACCTAAACAACATTTTTATATTTTGTTCTCATTCAATTCGATAATCATATAAAAAAATAATAAAAAAATGTCAACACCCTTATTTTTATCGTTCTTTCGAGCAAATTCTCATTAAAACGATTTAAAAAAATTTTTATATTAAACTTTTAATTTATCATTAAATAACGGAATATCTATAAAATTATTTTAAAAATTTCTAAATAAATTTAGCTTGCTTAAAATAATCTTGTGCATCAATTGCATTGTTTTTAATAATTAATGAGCTTCATGGTTAAGCAAGGATTTATATATTCATTTACATTATAAAAATATCCTTCACAACTTGAACTGATATCTATAGTTTTAATGGTAAAAAAATAATATATAAGTGAATATTTATTTTTTTCACATATAAGTTTTAATATTATGTTTTTTTTAAGATAAATATTTATTTAAATTATATGCTTAAATGAGATATGAATTTTGCATTCAAATATTTTTATTTTTTAGATAAAAAGTGCTAAATAAAAGTATATCAAAATGTATCTGAAAATTATCTGGAAAGTATCTAAAAACAGATACAGATACCTTTACAATAGTATTTAGATACCGATACATTTATAAAAGTGTATCTAGATACAGGTATGACATTGCTTGTATCTAGATACTTTAAATAACTCTGAAAATAGGCATATTTTAATGACTGAGCGAAGTAATGAAACGAGTTACATCACTATGATGAAATTTGAAAATCATATGTTACGATTCGCTATAGACGAGGCCGTATGATGCATTTTAAAAATTACACGTCGTTTCAGGAAGTTAAGTCACGATCTCTTATAACTTTTCACAGAGTAAATTCTAAGTGACTAATTTCACCCATGACTTATCTACTGATAGCTATTATATTAAACTATCTTGAATCCTAAATGGTTAATAAAACATAATTAGATGCTAGATAAAAAGTTATCCCTTATATAAGCCATCTTGAAGGCTTAAACATGATTGTATAATTCTATTTACTTCCTTGATAAAGAAAGCTCATATTATATTCTGCAAATAAAAATATAATTTTGCCTGCATAGACGTTTCTTACATATTAAGATGTTACAACTCCAGACCCTATTTGGGAGTTTTAGCCAATAAGGATCTAAATTTAAAATCATTGGAAGAAGTATAAAATCAATTTTAAAATAATAGCAAATATATAATACTAATTCCTAACCTGAACTTAACTAGATTTAAAAAGTGTGGTAAATTTTTAATATAGCAAATCATTTTGTAATTTTATTCATTTAAAATAAACATGAAATCATTTAATATGACAATAATTCAAGATGTAACGTGCAATACGTTATGCTACGCAAATTTAAATATCCAATAATAATAATAATACCATGAAAAGATAATTCATTAGAAATTTTTTTTTTGTTTTAAAATAATGTGGAAAAATAGGTCAACTCCCATTAATATGTACGTCGATAACATAGGCGTAATCCATATATCATTGGAAAAAGGTGTAGAGATAAGACTCAGTTCCAATAAAAACCTTGTTCTGATTAATTACATTGATAATAACATATTGACTAAGCCTCAAGATACCAACCAACCTGCCAACGAGATGGTGACAACCCTAGAAGATGACAATACAAGAATAACTAATTTTGATATCAAAAGCAAATGTCCATATCTAGCATCTACCTCGCTATCCTCATCGATACCATTACCCACGATGAGTAGACCACCTCCTCAAATGCCGCAATTACACCAATCGTACCAACAAAGACAGATGTATTGTATAGTTAGTTGCGATAAGCGAGGTAGTAAAACTGCGATCGATCACCCTGGAGCTCGGATGAGACATAAACTGACGCGAGTCGAAGCCAGCCTGACGGGTCAGAGACGGGTTAGATTTGACTCTGAGGGAATAAAATTTTGTCGGACTTTTTCTAAAGTGCTTAAAGACTCACGTGGAACGGTAGTCGGGTTAGGAAGCCCTCAGACTACTATAGGCTATTCCCTCGATTCCAAAGGTTTGGGTATGGTACTAGAAGATTTTCCACCGATGGCGTCACCGCCTCAAACGACTTTTTCATCTACCTCGATCTTGTACAATAATATAGATCAAGAGCTAGAACCCGAAAAGTATTCATCACAAGATGACACTACTAGCAACGCATTACCTTGTATGAGTACTCAAAAGACAAAAGATCTCAGCAATCAAGCACCTTGTATCGAGAGCGAGATTTTGAACATTGTAGGTAAAGGTGATAACGACGAGATTTCGGATATCACTTCTGTTCCATTCAGGGAAAAAACATTTAATTATAATCCCCTGGGGGACAGGCTAAACGATTCTTTTAACGACCGTATCCTAAATAAGTTGCGCAAATCTTACGATCTCGTCAACAGGGCCAAATTTTGCTCGGACGATGACTTAAAGGTGCAGTATATACTGATCGACGGGTTCAAGATAACGCAAGATACCATGTCCGGTGAGGTGGAGATCAAAGACAACGTTAAGAGGATATGCTTAATACCATTTCTCAATAAAATATGGTTGGAAACTCCGTATATCAAAGCGTCAGTCGAATCTAACGGTATCGTGTCAATAAAAAGAGGCGAAAGGAAATTAGATGCCAGTTCATTTAGATTGACGGTTAACAATCAAAAATTCGCCTCAGGGTTTTCTATGGAAGGAAATTTATTCGTTAAAAAACTTCGTTAAATTGCAATATTTTTATTTTACTGAATTTATTATTCAAAAAAAATTCCCTTTCTTCTATTAGTTGTATAATGATATCTTTTTTTATTTAAAAAATAAATATTTATTTTTTATATTAACTCACCTTATATGTATATATTCAAGTAAATTAATAATGTGTTATAAATAAATAATTACATTATTTCGATTTTTTGGCTATTTTTTTTTAGAAAAAATTGGCTGCCAACAATTTTTAAATTTAGACGTTGTTTAAACTAAACGCGAGATACCGCAATCTCGCTCAAGCGATGCGTAAATTCATTGCTAAAACGATAGAATATCGCTATAAATTAACATTATTTATTTACAAAAAATTCGACGTGAAACAACATTGCCATATATTAAGCATTATAAACGAGGCCTTGACGTATATATAAAATACGTAGAACTATATCTAGCATTCTCTACGCGGGGTTACGCCTCATTGAAATTTTGGTGGGCAACTTAATTGTCCAACTAATGATACTATATTATTTACCTAGACTAAGACTATTCATTCATGACGCGTCTTTGAATACTAATCAGCTAGCAACACGCCATTTTAATTTCCCAAATAAGAATTTTTGTAATAAATAATTGTAAATAGCTTGTTTTTTTAAAAAAAAAAGTTTTCATAAAATTTGAATGTAAATTATTTATATGGGGGAAAAATGGCGTTTTAACTTATATAAACAATATTCATTTTTTAATTAAATCATTTTATATTTTAGTCATCAGGACGGTCTCAGAGTCATTAAATTATGAGGATTTAGAGGGTTCTGGCGCTATGGCGCTTGCTCTAAATGTGGTCTAACATTACATCTTTTTTGAATATTCCACGAGACAAATATTTTTGTTTTCACAAATATTTAAAAAATAATTAACCAAAAATCATAATCACAGATTTTTGAAACTTTTTAAAATTTATACGTGTTTTTATTTTTTGATTTAAATTTTAAAAAACGCATATTTACTCATTTTTAGTTATCAACGTGAGTTGTTTTTTTTTCATTTCTATAATCATTTTATTATATATAAAATATTATAAAATTATAATGAACAAATACAAAAATACGTTTATATTTGAAACTTTGGCATAATTTGTGCAAATTCTTAGTGTCGTTTTTCCTAAATTTTTAAAGTGAGCTCGGATTCATTTTTTATGATATAAAAGAGGAGCAAAATTTCTTGACAATACATTTGGAAAAAAAGGAGATTATAAAATAAATATTTATCTTACAAATTATCATTTGAAAATTTGCAAGGTAGCATTTCAAAATCGAATTTTATAATAAGTTTAGAAAATGTCAGAAAGTAAGACTCGTAGAAATAATATAAATAACCCGTATGTTCCTCGAGCTCTGAGGAATAAAGTTTAAGATTTATTAGGATTCGAATGTGTAAAGGGGAAGAATGTATAAAAGGATATTTTTCTGCTTTAAATATTACACTGTCCAATTATGGTGTTCATGTGCATTTTAGCCATTATTCCAAAAAAATAAAATAAACAACAATAGTTACATTGTGGAGTTAAGTGAGTATTATGATTCTAATGAAAAAAATAAATAATATTATCAATAATATGAATACATTTATTAAAATATATAATAAATACAAAAAAATATATATAAATATATATACAAATTTTAAGATAGAACTTTAATTTTTATCTATTTAAAAAAAGAAAATAAATAATTTTACCGGGGTCATTTTTTTTTCAATATAAAAATAAATAAATTAAAGTGAGATATAGATTAATGATTATAGAAAAATTAAATTTAAAAATTTAGAAATAAAAGTGTTTTTGGTTATTTAGCAATGGCATGTATTATTATAAGAGTACGCAAAAAAAGGGGGAGTAAAGATATAAGCTATCCACCCCCCCCCCCCATACATAGAAAAAAAATCGTAATGGCATCATATTATATCGAATTAAATGATGGATCGGATAGACTACGAGTAAATTATTCAAAAAAAAGAGAATGGAAACTTTTGCTAAAGGGTTCAGATTTTATGGAAAGAAACAAAAAGTGAAATACAAATTTCCTTGGCACGAATGGGAAAATACTAACTTATGAATACAACATATAAAACATTTTTTATAAACACCCTCCCAACCTTTCCAAAAATAATATACTGTGATTTTGTTTTGTTTAACTTCCGTATTTTGCTTATAATTTTGAAAAGTAAACTATCAAAAAAAATCAAACGACAGGTGGTATTATTTTATATTAACAATTAATTTTTTTTTATCCAAATTAATTCGCAAGTCAAAACTAAGATATGACAAAAAATATTTACACTAAAAAAAGGATGAATATCAAATATTTTAATTTTTTTTATAAATGTGCTGTGCGATTGGTGATTCTATTTACTTTAATATGTTTTTTTACTCTTCAAATACGACATATAAATTATATAGTATTATATTATTTATTTATTTTTTATCATTTGGTGTAATATATCTTGTAATAAAGCGCTTTTGAACGCCAAAGCGAGTAAGAATTGTCGAATTTTAGCAAGTAAACACCGGAACCCGGGTAAGGATGGCTGCCAGCGTAGATTTGAAGGTGACTGTCCCGTCTTTCCAGCGGGATTATCTCATCTATAAAGGCTTTAGGCCTTTCGTCACCTGCGCCTTCCCTGATGTCAGCCGGGGAGCTTTCGTGGGAATGGCGCGTTTCTTCCTGCCCGTTTTCCAAAGACGATGATGTCGTTTGTTGTAAAGAGGTGTGAGGTGTCTCGGAGGGCAATGACGAAATTCTAGATTGAGAGGACGGATTTGGGTTGCCAGTCTCTAGGTCCGTCTTCAGAGAAGAACCTTCGTGTTTTTTTAACATAAATTTATTTTAAAAAATAAAATAGTTTATTTATCGAGATATATATATAACCAAGTAAGGAAAATAAAATAAAATATATGATTTCGCAAAAGATGTTTGGCTGAGCACTAAAATCACTTTTTCCAAGCTTGAGAGGATTTTGTCCCCGCCGATCTCTATCATAAATATTATGTATTCATGGATCATGTCAAAAGCATTCAATCATATACACTACCGGCCATAAATGACTGCCCACCTTGCATTTTTACATAAAAAAAATTAATAACTTAATTTTTAACTTATTTGGGTAAAAACGAATTGATTAATTAATTTAAGATGTCTAGACATATTTAGAAATAAAAAACTCGGAATTTCTATAAATTTTTTTATGAAATTTTAGCCTTTGAAAACAACATGTCAAAAATGACCAATTTGGTAAAATAGGGTCATTAGTTTTTTTCAGCAACAAGTTTAAGTTGCCCATTGTTTTTTGGAAGAAAGTCATTTGTCACATTATAATCTGCTTATTAATACCCATTTTTAATTATTTTAAAAAAAAAACCTATATTTTTTTTTGTTTTAAATCATTGTTTAATGAAACTTTTAGTCTTTTTAAATTTTAACGAACATTCGACCAAAATGATTAAAAGAAAAGAAATTTCTTTTCCAACTAAATGCAAAATAATTAATTTACACATAAGTGGTAAAAGTAATCGCCGAATTGCCAGAGAATTAACCCTAGCTCGACGTACAGTCGATTGAATACTTAAAAGATTACGCAACAATAATACAATATCGAATCTAAAGAGGCCTGGAAGACCCCGCAAAACGACTTTAAGCGATGATAGGTATATAGCAAGGATCAGACGCATCGACGCCTTATCGTATCAGAGATTAATCTGACTCGGGAAAACCCGATAAGTGTCACAACTGTGAAAAGGCGTCTTAGGAGCTTTAAACTCTATGGTAAAGTAGCGGTTAAAAAGCCACTCTTGAGCAAAAAAAATAAGTGATTAGACTGAGCTCGAAAACATCAATTTTGGACATCTGCCAACTGGTACGAGGTCTTATGGAGTGATGAGTCAAAATTCGAAATCTTCAGTTCTAAAAGAAGGCAAAATATCCGCCGCTCAGCTGAAGAGCGAATGAGGGATCACTGCATAATTCCTATAGTCAAATTTGGGGAAGGGTCTGTTATGGTGTGTGAGTGCTTTGGTGCTGGGGCAACCGGTGACATTGTCAAAATTAAAGGAATCCTTATCAAGAAGGTATACCGGCAAATCATTGAGGACCATGTGATTTTATCAGGAAAGCGTTTGATCGGGAATAACTTTTATTTCAACAAGATAATGACCCAAAGCTTACATCCAGGCTATGCAAAGATTATTTACAAAATCTACAACAACACTGTATTCTCGAGTTGATGACTTGGCCATCCCAGTCTCCCGATCTCAATCCAATCAAACTTGTATGGGATCACCTTGATCGACAAGCGCGAAAAAGCCCTCTAACCTCTCATTCGCACCTTTGGGAAGTATTACAGAGAGAATGGAATTATAACTTTTGAATATTTAAAAAATCTCATCGAAAGATTACCAAAATGTTGTGCAGAAATTATTAAGAATAAAGGTGGTCATATAAATGAGACCAAAATTTGATCTTAATTAATTGCTATGTCTTTTATTTTTTGTAATTTTATGCAATAATATGTAAACTTATAAATAAATTTGATAAACCTCATATTGTGTGTTTTTTGTCTTATATTAAGAAAAATTTTAAGAAAATGCAGGGTAGGCAATAATTTATGGAGAGAACTGCAAAGTAATTTTTTCGCAACCCGAGCCCGAATTTAAAAATTTATTTGTCCGAGCCCGACCCGAGCCCACATTTTTTAATCCAACCCGACCCGACCCGAGCCCGACCCGAATAAAATTTTGCAATTTAAGTTTTAATATTATAATAACCAAAAAAAAATTTATGTGTATTTATTCAGTTCAGCCACCTTAAATAAAAGTTTATTTGACGGCCATAATCTATTCAAGATATATATTAAGTTGCATTTTATTAAATTTGTAAAAAATATTATAAAACGATTAATGTACAAGCGAATTTAAAAATTATAACGATTATATAATACAATAAGCATCATTTATGCGAATATAGATATGATATAAAAGTTAATAAATATATAAAAAATATAATGAACATATTATATTATATTGACCTCATCAATATCATTATCAAAATTATCACAAAGTGAATAATTATGATATATAAATAAAGAGGCGTCCAGTTTATCTGGCTTTAAACGAGTCCTTCTCTCTTCAAAGGCCCTACCAGCAGCTGAAAACGCTCTTTCACTGCTAGCCGCCTAAAATAATTTAATAAGATCATATTTTATGTATAAATATCTAACCTGTTGTTATTGAATTATATACATAAATAAATTTGCATATAATACAAATGACATAATTAAGTTTTTCTTTATTTTCATCATATATAAATGAAAATTTCTTCCATACATAGGATTTTCCATTAAGATTCTCCCTTACTTCATACTCTTTTGTCTTAATCTTTTCACCAATTCTTTTTAATTTTGCATCCATTGAGATAATTTTTTTAATATGGCTGTGTCTAAAATCTAAAAAAAATATTTAAAATGACTTTAATCAATTAGATTGAAATAAACAGAGTTGGGCAGTACTGCAAATACTTGTATCTAAGATACATGATCCCTTTATATCTTGTACTCAGTATATTTTGACATTTTTAATAAGATACTGATATCTGTATCTAAGATCCTTAATTCTGAAAAGCTTGTATCTTTTACATTTTCTTGACAAAAGATACAGATACAGATTCTTTTTAATATTCATGTTTTAAATTTTACATATCAGAGTATACATCTTATTTTCTTTGAGAATCTTGTATTAATTTATAATTTTTTTCTGCCATATTTTAAAATATTGACAACCAAAATTAGCTGGAAAATTTACAACTATTAAGGTAGATAGATAAAAAAATAATAATACCAAAACGAAATAAGTAAAGGTTATATTTATATATAAATGTAACTTAGAATATCATTACCAATTTTATATAATATTTTTTAATTTCTAGGATGATTAACATTTATGGTAGTGAAATTTAAATTAGAAATAAGTTCCCCTGAATCAAATCCCAATCTTAAATTTTATATGGAAATTTTTTAAAACAAATGTTAAAAAAGACAATGTATAGGCTAGATAAATAATAAATAATGAATAAAACTTATCTTTAGTACATAAAATATGTCTTATCTTGTAATTCACGGGAAACACAATTTAGTGATAAAATAGTTTGGTATCGGTTGTTAGGTTTATAAAATAATAATTAATAATGACATGACATGACATTTTAATATGATTGACATTTTAATCCTAAAATGTGATAAATATTAAATAATATGATTTTATATAATTAATATTATAAATTATACTGACTATTTAAGATATTAATATTATTATTTATTTTCGGGTCGGGTTTTCGGGTCGGACAGCTTTTACAACCCGACCCGAGCCCGAACCCGAGAAATTTTTTTGATGTCCGAACCCGGGGTCAGGCTACGGACAGCCCGTGCAGTTCTCTACGGTAGTATATATGATTAATATCATGATAAAAAGATATCGTCAAACAATACCTACAAAATGCGAAATTGAGACTAATGTCAAGTTTATATTTAAGTTAACAATAAACCACCTCCAAAGGTATTGTGGTCTGGTTATAAAAATTTAAAGACGAGTAATTGTGATATTTTTAATTTTAGAAGATTTTTACCTGGTCAAAACCTAATTTTGAATCGAAACTATCGCCCCCATTAACCTCGATTTTTTTTGAGAAGATAGCCCAAATTTTAAGAAGGAAAAAAATTAATTAACTTTCTCTTTAATGATTGGTTGATTGTCGGGATGTACCAATATTTTATATCGGATCAGGCCGATATTCCGCCCTTTTTAAAATATCGGTTATCGGCAAATATTATAAAATTTTCCGATCCGATCCGATAAAATAGCGCTTTTAACAAAATTTAAAAAAGGTTATATCTAAAAAACCATTTATTGTTATAAATAAAATCGAAATATATTTTTATGTTTAATTTTTTTAATAGTAATAATTAGTTAATAAACATTCTGCAATATAGTTTTTTTTTTCGCATTCTGTTTAAAAAAGTGTTCATTAATCTCTTCAGAGTCTATTTTTAGTGATGCTAGTGATATTATATTAACAGTCCCCATCACCGCAGACCGATGATAAATTGGAAATTTTGGTATTTCTAAAAAGAAATCTTTGATATATTAATTTTAAATATTAATTTCAAATTTCATAATATATTTATTACTAATTATGTAAATAGATTAATGTTATTACTTATTATATAAATAATAGCAATTGAATTGAATATAAACTATAACTGATCATTATAATATATTTAAATGACATATGTTATGGTATAGTAAAATTATAGATATTGTACTAATAAAATGTATATTAAAAATTAAAACCGGTATTTTTACAATATGATATCGGATCGGTTATTGGCTTATATCAATTTAATATCTGGAATATCGGATCGGATCGGCCTCTAAAAAGTGGTATCGGTACACCCCTAGTTGATTGAATCGAATTAGCCAATTTTTAGCCAATACCCAACCATAATAGAATTCCTTAGAAAAGTGTACGAAAGATTCGACAATAAAATAAATATAATTCTCCCCAGCTGTCGGTAGTTCAAGGGCTTAATATAATATGAAGCGGCAAAGACAGTTGACAGTTTTTGTATAAATTCACCCGGAAAGTCCTTATAGTCGGGTATTGGCTAGAAATAAGCGAATTCGACTCAATCCATACTCGGCGCAGAATAAAATACCCGCCAAATGATTGATTTATTTCTAACTTTCTTTAAAGTTGATTGCTATTTTTTTTTAAATTCCGAGGCTGATAGTTTTAGGGCGTAAAACACTAGATTTACGCGGCTCTTTTTTTAAACAAGAGCAACTAATCAATCATCTCCTTAACTATATTTCCCCTCATCCTCTAAGACGAGAATGGATCGGTCATTAAAATCTCATCAGGGTACCTTCTAAGTCAACATGTATTATCAGCATACATTTTATAATGAATAATCTTATATTGTTGTCATCGGGGATGGGGGGAGGGGGTCATAATCATGCTAAAGAGGAGGAGGGTCTAGTACGATTATATATACCTCTGGCATTGGGTTCCTTGGAGGATCCATGAATAATCTCGGCCAATTCTTCTTGATTTTCCTCTTCTATCTCGTCCCCTTCCTCCTCTTCACTACTCGATTCGGAGATGTAAACGCTTATCTTGTTTGTATAAGGCTTGCACCATTCAAAAAACACGCCAAAACCTTAATTATTATTTTTTTAATGAAAATTTGTAGTGTCGTTAACGTTAACTTTAGTTGCAGTTACAAGCTGCGTTATTAAAAAGTAACTGGTTTTACTAATATGTTGAAATTAAAGTAAGAAAAAGTTACAAGTTACATTTAAAACAAACGAACGTAACCAGTTAGAATTATATTTCCCCTAAAAGGTAGTCAGTCATGTGAATATAATTAATTTTTATATTGACAACTAATTTTGTTTTCGTAACAAGTTCATCGCCATTTTATCTCATTATTCCAAAACTACGCAAATCATTTTTTTTTACATTCAAGATAACCCGTTTTATTTATCATTCATTTTAATTACTCCGATAATTATGATAGTCAGAATGATGTCATCCTGTCAATCAATTAAAATGCCTAATAAGACAAGTTATATATGACTGTTAATTAATATTTCGAATTCCTAAAATAATATTTTTTTTAGTTCTTTTAAATAAAATTATTTGATGAGTTTTAAAATTTTTATTTTTTTCGTTTCTATAATTGTCAGTGGTGGTTGCTTTTATCGATTCTAATGCAGCTGTAACTTTTAAAATAAATGGGAGGAACGGGGAAATTTTCTTAGTTTAAAGAAAGAAAGAAAGAAAGAAAGAAAGAAAGAAAGAAAGAAAGAAAGAAAGAAAGAAAGAAAGAAAGAAAGAAAGAAAGAAAGAAAGAAAGAAAGAAAGAAAGAGGGTTACATAAAATTTTTTTAATGAGCATCTAAAGATTTTATTTTTTTTTATCGCCCAAAAATTTTGAGCGAAAATTTTTTCAACTTCAAATCAACAATATTTTAAAAATTTAGGATTCCAATAATGAAAGATTTACTACTTATAAAAGATTTGAAATTTATTGGCAAAATTTGACCGAAAATTCCTTTGTTTTCAGTTTGAGGGGCTTTTATCTATATTTATTCATTCCTTTACTATATATACAGTACAGCATATATTTTTTTAAAAACCTATATCGTAGCCATCGGTGGCGAACTCCCAAAAAAGACTGTTACCATTTTCGTGGGTCGGAACTCTCACCTTTTAAATTTTTTTTATTTAAAAAAATATATTGCTAAAATATGTGAAAATTATTCCTTTCTACTTTCCTTACCTCTCACAAATATAAAAAAGTAACGGAATGATTAGATTTAAAATTCATCGAAGAAATAAGGAACTCATTTTTATTTTGTAAAAAAAATAATATTTAAAAATACCGTCACAGTCTCGCCATGACCAACTTTGATCATGCATTCCTTGTGGTGTTGCCGGACGTCTTGCTTGAACTGCTTCAAGTCCTTCCTGACCCACATGGAGGCCGGCATAATATCTTCCCCGGCCGCTGATGAATTAATCATTTAACAAACATTATTTTTTTTAAATAACAACTTTTGTTTATGGAACTTTAACGGTTACTTACTCGCCATTTTCTTTTTTTCTTAAACCAACATCTTAAAATGTTATAAATTGATCTTTTTTAACGATCCTATATTCAACGCCCCCCCCCTTCCCCAATAACGTCGAATAGAAAAACCTTCATATGTCTCAATGTCCTCAATAGTTTCCACGATATCCCCTTCCTCTATGACCGTGTCCGATGAGTTGCCGTCCATATGATTTAAATACGACGTGTCTTGAACCCCGTTCCCAATATTCGATTCGAAGAATGATTTAGATGAATCCCCTTGGCCAGCATAGCTTTTACTCTTATAGTATTCTGGATTGGAGGAAGGGTTGAAATAATTGTCATTTTTTAGGGTATCTTTTTCCCAATATTCGTTCCTCGCGGAGGTTCCTTCTTTTGTGTCGACGAATGATGACGAGAGCAGATTGGGTTGGTACATTTCGGGAATATTATTCTTAAACTCATCAGCCATTCCTTGTTGGGGTTGAGAAGAGGACATTTCGTAATTATTGATATGGTTCGTGTTGAAATTAAGAGTGTTGCTAGGTTGATGATGACCGATATTCGCGTTGTAAGGTTGACCGAACTTAGACATATATTGGACCTGCAAATGTTGAACCAGGGCGTCTCTTTGAAAGGTATCGCTGGGGAACTGGCGCGAAGCGTATTCCAGCAACTGAGGGAAGATGTGTTGATTGAAATAGGCCTCCCAATCCTTTTTACTTAGGCGAATAATATTCATAAACTTAATTATAAATAACCGTTAAAATAAAAATAAACAAAAGATATACTTCTGTTTATCGAGTATTGTTAAAAACTTCGATATTTAAAAAAAAAATGGCGACATCATAATTATAGCCAAAACAACTATTGCCTAAGTCTCGCTCGATATTTATCCAAAAGAGAAACGAAACGTTGCAACCTTTTTTTTTGCAGAAAGGGATTGGTTAACATATGTTCGACTAAAATCTTGATTTAGAGATTTTTAACAACACTTCCCCCGCTCTTACCCCATACCATTTTACAGTTTAGTAAAAAAAAAATACGTATCGCTATTTTTTAATAGATGCTAAATAACGGTCGATATTGGATGGTGTAATTTAAACGTCTCGATTTGAGCCGATTTTTAAAAAACGGCTAACTCTAATATTTTATCCAGAAAAATATATAACGCAAGCCTGAAGATTTTACTCATAGATGGCACAATGGTTTCGACAACCTATTAGTGAAATCTCAAGGTTCGGCAATATCTTTCTGGCTAAAATAGAGTTAGCCGTTTTTAAAAATCCAAATTTTTCGTTAGATTTTATATTAAACTCTAACTCATGGTTTTTTTTTTTTTAAAAAAAAGAAGAAAAACGAATTATTAATCCATGTTATGGTCTGGGCTAAATCGATATGTTATGACGTTACAAATTTCTCAAAATAAAACGCGAATAAAAAAAGAAGGCAAAATTTATATTGGAATACCGGAGATCCGGCCGGTTTTATGAAAATAACCGGTTATCGCTCAAAAATAAATATGTTATGTATTAGCGAGTGGCATCAAATCAATCAGCATTTTATTTATATGTAATTATAATTGCATAACAAACCACTGAGTGTCATAACCGACTTATAATAATTCCCAGCCCCTCCCCCTTCCCTCATAAATTAAAAAAGTTAAAATTAAACATCCATTTAATCATATCATTAGGGGGTAAGGTTGGTTTAACTAAAAATAGCTCAAAACCACGCCCGAATAAATATGCGGTCCGATTCGCAAAATTTTTTTAGCGGGTCGGTAGGTCCTATCTTTAGGGCTTCTAATTATATTACTAGAAAATATCAATTTTTTAAAAAAAACTTAACCTCCGTTATTTTTTGTTTTTTTGCGAAAGGACAACGAATTGAAAATAAAGAGATGATATTATGATGGTCAATTAATTTGATGAATAAAAAATTTAGAAAGTAATAATTGATTGGCTATAGCTATAGGAACATCGAATGATAAATAAAATAAAATCCCATTTTTTTAAATTTAATAGAATCAATTAATCTCTTTCGGAAATCGAGGGACATAAATATCATTTCATCTTCATTTTTTTAATAAAATAAATATGTTACATTAAAATAAAAATTTTTTCTATTTTGTTTTATTATTTAATTTTTAATTATTTTATTTTTTTTTGATCAAAAAATGATATTAAATTTTTGAATTTTTCAAAAAATAAAAGTAATTTATAAAATGATTAAAAACCATGTACACGTTAGTTTCCCTTATTTTTAACATTTTGTATTTTAATTTTTTATTAAATAAATAAATAATTTATATATAATAAAATAGAAAATTTTATCGATTTTTCATCCCTTCCCCCTTCCTCCTGAAATAATATTTATTTTTTATTTTCCACCATTTAAATCGTCGCGATTTTAATTATTTTTTTAAAAAATTTATCCTATTAAGGGAATTAGAAATATTTAACGAGAGGCCATTATTTATGGTGATATGATAATATCTTTAATAATAAAAAAAATCATTTAAAAAAAATAATGATAAACTAGGGATTTGGTGCAAATATTTTTAAGTTTCATTTTATAAAACTCTGAGATCTGCTGATCCCGGCTAAAAAAATGAAGTCTAATCTATTTTTGAATCCGGCATGCCCGGTTTTATAAACCCATTTTCAAACCCGGCTGACACGGATTTCTTAAAAGAGTATTTTTAAACCCGTCCGGCCTGGTTTATAAAAATTATTAAACCCGGCTAAGCCGAATTTTTAAAAGAATCTATTTTAAAACCCGGCCGGCCGGTTTTATAAAATCGGTTTTAAAACCCGGTTGACTCTATTTTTTTTAAGAAATATATTTTTGGCCAAGAATCGGGTTTTTTAAAAAAATATATTTTTAATTTTTTAATCGTATTTTGTAAGTTATATCAAAAGGAAAATAGGACAAGTAATTATTCATTATAAAAAATTTTCAGCTGATTAATCCAGATAATTATTTTTTAAAAATTATATCATTCTTCGTCCCGCTTCGCACCGGGATTCATGTGCAGATTTTTCTCTTCCTTAGAAAGTCTATGAGAGAATCAAATAAAATCTTTAACATATTTTGCATTTCCTTCAACTTCCGGTTGCTCATTTTATGGCCAGGAAGATGTCCACCAATAGAAAAGAAACAGCTTCCCTACCAATTACTCCATTTTAAACGATAACGATAATGAACCACGTATAAATAGAATTCAGTAAATCGAATCGCTATTTTTTTCACTTATAAATGTCTTTCTTTAAAATCGTATAAATCGAGATAGTCGAAGAAAACTAATATTACGAGATATTCACCCAAAAGAGGTAAAAACCGTGAAACGCCAAAGAGAATGGCATGAACTAGCTCCTAAAAAAATCATGAAACAAAAATTTTAATTTAGAGTTCAGACGTTCTCAACATTTTTTATTATTATTATTTATCGATCCAATTTGGATATAAAAATATCGGTAAATAAAATATTAATTTCAATTTGTTTTTTCGATGTCACGTTTCATTTCGTATTCTAGCGAATTTTTAAAAAGGATAGAAAAAATAATAATTAGTATTTAATAACAAAGCTTCTAATAAAAATAATGAGCATATAATATATAATATAATAATAATATACTTTGTATTTTAGATTATTTAAAGCAAAAAAAAAATATATAAAAATGAAGGTCAACTTTTTTAAAAATGTGGTACATCGATATGATACTTATACATTACAATTATAACCAAGGATGGATAGGACTGTATATGACTTTTACAAGAATTTCTATAAATCAAGGCTATCATTTTCCCGGTAGCGATAGCAAATTACATTTGCATAATTTTATGGATTTGGGCTCTTGTTAATTAAAATAATTTAATCGTATGTAAGAGATAAAATCCGGTCCGCCCGGATCTTCCAGTACCAGATTCGGCAAGGTAACTAAATCTGTTTAGTAAGCGATAAGGGAAGCCGATATAAATCTAAGCGATTTTTGGTTTGGTAAGTGGTATGTGCCCTAATAGTGCGCACAAATTGAGCGTTTGCGTTTGGTTAATACTTTTTTTTTATTTAAAAAACAAAGAGTAACGCATCCCTGGTTTAAAATTGAGCTACTGCATTTATATTTGTATGGTCGATTCAAAATTTTAACTAAGGCGTAATTTATAGTAAACGGGTTATTTAACCCAGTGTTATTACAAAATCAAGCCAAAATAGGTATAATTAAACATATGTTGAGATGCGATGACAAAAAAATACGTGCTTTTACGAATTCTATAAAAAGGCATATGATATTTCTAAAATATTATATAAAATATTTGGGTCGATTTTCGTTTTTTAAAACGGAATCAACTGTGATTTCGATAGTTAAATAACGCAAAGCTTGAACATAAAGCGTTTACTATAAATACAGCGTGAGTTATAAAAAAAAAATTTGTTTTTTTTATCAATTATATTATCGTCTGCCCCTTTATTTAATTAATTTCTATATATTCCATTATAAAAGATAAGTTAATTATTTTTTCCTTCATTTTATATAAATATTTAATAATTGATATATAAATAAACAAGCTCTCTCACTCATTATTATTATTATCTAGATAACATAGTTTTGTCGGCCTTCTTGTAAAAAAAACATTGTTCACGCTGCGTTGCAAGCGTTAATAATGCCTTTCAAATGGCCTCGTGCAGATTGGCAAAATTACCGTTTGGCGTTAACAACCATTTTAAAAAACGCAAACAGATTCGCTTTTCAATACTTTTTTTATATAAAATGAAATATAAATAACTTACTTATATCCAAAAAAGGAATATTTAGAAATTAAAGAATACGAATGCATATGATAATATAATTTCGAAAGACAAATCCTTTTTTTATAACTTATTTAAAATTTTGAATCGACTGATATTAATAAAAAGCCAACCTCAATTTAAACAAGGGACGCGTTGCGTTTTTTTTATTTAAAAATTACGGCAAAACGTGAACGCTCAATTTGTGCGCACTATAACGAACGGGTCGTTGATAGGGTTTCCAGGTCAAAATTATTATTTATAATTTTTCTATGAGTTGGCTGCGCCCCCATACTCCCCCCTTGCAGACCACGGCTCTGGCAAACCTGTCGTAGACCAACGCGCAAAATCAACTTTAAAAAAAGTATTGTAAAAGCACACAAGTTTGCGTTTTTTTGACCAATTTCAATTTGTATACGACATTATTTAAGATGCATTATTAGAGTCTGCAAAGCCGCGTTTGAAATGCTAAATTTGTGCGCATTAAAATAAATTACTTAAGATAGACTTTAAAGAATATCAAGTCGTCCAAATAGTTATAACAACTAAACTAAACTTTTATCAAAAGGCTTTCAAAACACACATATGAATGACATCTTATCAAAATTAACAATCATAGTCAAATATAAAAAAAATGTGGAAACCAATTCAATTTAGTTCAGAGACCTGCAGAGGTACCATTTGCACGACTCGACCTGGATTTATTTATTTTTTTAAAAAATTTCGACCCGGATTTTTTTAAAGTATATTTCATTTATTATTAATTTTTATAGCTAATATTGGAGATTTAAATACGACTAGCCGGGGATTTTTTTTTAAAAAAAAATTAAGGCCCGGCCTGGGCATCTTAAAAAATTTTTTTTATGTAGGTTTCTTATATAATTATCAAAAGTGAAACCGGCAAATTTATTAGATAATAATAAAGTAACAGTATACCCAAGTCGTAATAATATAAAAATGGGGCCAGCAATTTTTTTTAAGGAGAACTTTATATGACAACGTTTAAGGTTTCGCCAAAAAGGAAAAACAATTTTTTAAAAATTTAAAAAGACGCTGCCGCTAAATAAGGTCCAAGATAACAGGTCTTTCTAGTTATAATTTTATTTTCACAGCTATATAGTGGTTAGTGACCATTTCCAAAATAATAATAATATAATTTTAAAAAATTTCAAAAAACAGGATATCTTTATACCCTGATGGATTCAATTGTATAGAGGAAGGTCACGATGATACTATGCGACTATAAAAAAATCTTATTTCTGTAAGTACTAGTAAAAGACATTAGGGAAATAATAAATCATTATATTTCTTCTACAACCTTTATGACAGCAATGCCGGGCTAGGAATCATTTAAAATTATTAATAGTCACACCGTTCACAAATAAACCCTGGCCATATAATTGTCAAAAAATCTCAAATATTTAGCTAAAAGATTTGTTCAAGAGAGCCAAACCTTGTCGAACATCCTATATGCGAAACCTCGTGAATTAGGTTTTTTTTGGAGAAAATCTAGGTTTAGCGTTTTTTTTAAACCGACTAAATTGAGATTTTCGACATCACTATCGGACAGCTATCAATCATGATAAAATAATATAGTAGTATATATTCTTTTAAATTCAAAGCTAAAGGGGGGGGGGGGGACTTCTATCGAAACCTTATTTTATATTAGAAATAATTATTGTACTATTTTTTTTGTTATTGATCTTTGTACTGTAGCTGCCGCTTTAATACATAACTTTTAAGATCAAATAATTCAAGTGAAAGATATAAAAAAATCATCCCCCCCCCTGTTTAAATCTTTGTTTTTACAATTACAGTGAATGTACAAAAAAAAGCTTTAAGATAACTGACCTTATCATTCAATTCTTAGAGTAATGGGTAGAAGGTACCCAACATAAAAGACCCAATATTCCAGGAAACAAATTCTAAGGATTTTTATTTTCGGATAATTCTCAAAAATTTGAATAAACTTATCATTAAAAAAACTATAAAAAAAATATAAAAATTCGCACCCATTAGGCATTTGTTTTATGAAACTTTAAATATATAAATTTCGATAATTTAATTTCAATAATTTATATTAAATATTTATTTTAATATTGAGTTTTACTTAAAAACCTTGATATTTATATTACAAATAATGTGACTTTGCTTAGTGTATGAATTATAATTGCTAATAATAAAATAAATAAAAAATTAAATATCGCAAAAAATATAAATTGCATGAGGTAAAGAAAAGAAGTTGATTAAAAATAAACAAAATTTATATAATGGTGATCTTGGTTTAATTATGGGACTGTGCTATATCTTCTAATATATTTTTTATATTTTAGAGGAAATCTCGGTATATATTATATGGTAGGCGATAATTTTGTTGCCCTTAAGCCGATTATAACCTCTTCCATATAAAATATTACATCTTATTTGTGTACATGCAGTGATGTGTAGGATCACTAAGATCATAAAAATTCATTTTCCATAAGGCGTAAATACTGTACAAAGTTTTCAGGGCATAAAGGGAATTTTGAGAACGATTTAAAGGTTAAATATAAATGATTATACCAAAATTGGGTGTATAGTAAAGTTTAAATAACCACCTAAAATTACTGAAAACTTAAAATGAAACTAATCTTTTTTTTAAAAAATTAGCTCTTTAGATCATGTTGATGAAAAAAAAATGAAAATGTTTAATTATGGTTTAAAGGAAACATTTAATACAATATTAGATTAGGTTTTTAAATAATAAACTTTGTATTAATTAACCAGAGTTTTTGGAAAAATCAATTTGTCTATTAAAAAAAATTAAATCAAACATAATAAAAATATTATATCTATCACGTTTTATAAAATATTTATTATTATTGCATATTTATATTTTTAATACATTCCCAGTGTATACATTTACAAATTGTTCCCTTTTAGAAACACAATGTTCTATATAGTTCGGTCATTTTTTATAGAATTCATAAAATTTGGAGTAATGTTGTTAAACAGCCCATTTGATTTGGGTCATTTTAAAAAACGGCGCCATTATAATTTTATCCAAAATAATATTATGTAACCCTAAAGATTTTGTTCATAGATGACATAAAGATTTGAACCTTTATTTGCCAAATATCGAAGTATATAATATTATTTTGCCCAAAATCTTATTCGGGCTGTTTTAAAAATCGACCCAAATATAGGGCCATTTAACTAGAGATTAAGTTTTATGCTAATAATATTTGATTATTTTTAAGAAGATTTTTAAATAAAATATATATATTTCATCTTTAAAGAGATTTTAGTGCTAGAAAGTTACATAAGATTTGATAACTAAGATTTTGGCAATTTTTAGGTAAAATTTGATCGAAAATTTCTCTTATCCAATTGATTTAAATTTTTATTTCACCCTTAAAGATTTTGGTGCATGAAAGTTACAAAAGATTTGTTTAAAACAAACTTTTTAAGAAAAATTTTGTAATTTTTAGAGAAAAATTTGATCAAAAACCTCTCTTTTTCAAAAATATTAAAGATTTATGCTCAAAATATTTTTTCCCAAACTCTGTTTTAAATGAGCATTTTTATTTATCAATAAAATATTAAATTAAGATCAATTAAATAGAAGACAAAATAATTACACTTTTTTAAAATATTTGCAATTATTTTTATAGGAGTTTTATTATACCTAAAAAAAATAAAAAAAATTTCTTCAGGATTATAAAAAAGCATAAAATCATTTTAAAAAGAATAAAATTTAACAATCATCAACTTTATATAAGCCTGTTTTTTATTTGAAAATAAAAAAAATAAATTTGTTTTAAATCATAATTTTTATTGCAAAATATATCGTCGATTTAAATCAATTTGATTTAATCATGTCAACTAGTGTTGTTAAACGGCTTGATTTACGCCGATTTTTAAAAACTCAATATTTTATCCAGAAAAATATTATGCAAGCCTGAAAATTTTGGTCACAGATGGTACAAGTATTGACATCTATTAGCGAATCCTTAATGTTTAGGCAAATTTTTCTGGCTAAAATATTAGGATAGACGTGTTTAAAAATCGGCTCAAATCAAACCTTTTAACAAAACTAATGTCCACCCTAACCAACACTATATACTGTCATATTATTATTATTCATTTTTAAAAATTATTTTGTTTAATATTTATCAAATTTATAAATAGTCGCCTGATTTTATAATCACGTGTAAAACTCGTGATCTCCAAAAGTATAAAAGGGACTAGATTTTATAATTATGATGACTTTTATTTGTTTTTTTAAATATATTTAATCAATAAAATTGGGAGTTGAAGATTTATTAATTTTAGTTTTAGAGTTGTGTTGGTAAATTGAGTGAGTTATAAAATTGCGTTGTACTACTGGTAGAGTTTTTTATAGTATATTCACAATAACGATTAGAGTTTTTTTTAATATAGTGTATAACTATCATAATAGTGCCGTGACCAGGATTGGGAAGATAATTTAAAAGTAAGAGCTATGCAGTTCAGGGCATCGACTAAAGTGTAAAAATGTGTGGGTGAAAAGTTTCAGTTCAAGGGATTCAATATCGCAATTAGTGATCCAGCCATATTCCAACGATTCTTGAAGTATGGAAAGTTCTCTTCTGGAGAAGAGGGCTCTCCCTTTAAACAATAATCCGTTCGCGAACAAAACACTGCTAGTATTATTCGGTCCTTGATTTTTAGAATTATTATTGGTCGTGTCAGTGATATCGCTGAATTCGGGAATAGTGCATAATTATCATATATACTATTACATATTTGCTCAATAAAAAAATTTAAACATTTTTTGTCGCGAAAAGATAAATAACTTTTGAGGGTATACCAAGGGAGAAAAAAAAATCTAAATCATTTAACTAACTCATGCGCGATGTTTTGGAAATTCTCGTCCTCTTCCTCCAAAAATTTCCGATCGGGATCCGCGATTACGCCGTTCGGAATGGGAGGGTGTTGATTGTTAGGCGGGTGCGTACTAAGGTAGTTTAAAAAAGAAAAAAATATATAAAAGTTATACTATTAATTAAGTATCATTTCAAATAAGTTAAGTATTGTCAAATATGAAATATAAGTTTTTTTTAAATACTTCACAATGTAATTCCTTTATGTGGGAGGGGGGGGGGTGGTATGACATTAATACTAACTTCGACATACGATTTATTCCTTGAATTAGAAGAAATGAGAAAGGCATTAAAAAATGGCGTCTGCTACAGCCAATGACGTAGCAGTTATGGCTATATCGATATTAAATACCGTTATCGGATCGGCAGGTATTTTCTAAAATTTAACCGATACCAATTTGATGCATATTTTTTATTTTTTAATATATTTTTAAAAATTTATTTTGAACTAATTTACCTTTCTCGTAATAAATCTTCATAAAACCCATAAAAAATGTTTAATGATTTAATTTTTTTTTAATATAAAATAATGTAAAAGAAAGTTACCCAAAAATTTTTGTGTGTATTTTTATTTGTCTATTTGTTTAATCCTATTGTTTTTTATTCCGAAACAACTTATATTAAATGAAAAATAATGCGAATTTTGATTGACTAAGGAAGATATCAATATTTTATCTCCGACCAATCCTCCTTATAATTGGAGGGTTAATGTTCAAAGGTCTCCAACTTTTCAAACCTTGCACCTAAGCATTTGGCATCTATTGCAACAAGTGTTACATTAGAATCAGTCTTCAGCAAATCTGGTAGTGATGTTATTTAATAAAAAGGGTTGTTTCAAATTTTTAGCTTGAAAAATATCGCTAATAGATGTCCAAACCGTTGTTCCATCTATGTAACATTTTTGTGGATAAAATATTGAGTTAACCGATATTAAAAATGGGCTCAGATATAGCCGTTTAACAACAATAAATATATAGCTCTCTTAAGGAAAAACTAATTATCATATAAACTTGAGGCTCTTATCTTTATAATAAAAGACCATTTTACAAATTTAAAGACAAGAATTTTAAAGCTTTGAGGCCATGCCATAGGTAGGCTTAATTTGAATGCATAATTGCTTTTTTAGTATAGACTAAAAAGTTTTTGAACATTTTGGTTTGTTTTAAGAATTTGGTGGCATCGTTATTTTTAGTATTTTATTCTCGATTTTTTGTGTTTTTTTTAAATTTTTTCTTTAGCTTTTTTGTACTTAGTGTTAAACCAATCTAGGACACGGCCTGAAACTATTTTTTGATTTTTAAGCGGGATAAGTGAATATTCCTATTAAAACGCGTTTTTTTAAAAAAAAATAATTTATATACAGATTTCATATTAATCTCTTTAAAAATCAATGATCGGTATAGGATCGGTGCCGTTTGAAATAAATATCGGCAAATATCGGATAGGTGCAGCCCTAATTAAATCGTCGGTCTAGATTAGTATTAATGATATTGGGTTCATAATGGGGAAGAAAAATATGACTGTAAACTTTTAATTCCTCACTCCCCTCCCCCCACAGGTAGATAGTTTTATAAAAGTCTAAGAGAGATTAAAATCTGTGGAGTTGTTCCTGAAAAGTGTATAAATACAGATGCAATTTAGGATACATTTTATTATAATCATGATGTAAGGTATCCATAATGCCAAAATCGAAATATCTATTATTTAAACTCAAATTATAGATTGAACAAATCATATTGTTTTTTATATTAGTTTGTTATTTCATTTAAGAATAATATATTTTAACAAAATTATAATAAAATATGATAGTAAGTTTAAAATTAATAAATCATTCTCATAGTTTTTATCATTGAATCGTTTAAAACACAATTTTAATCATGTTAAAAGTCATTCAACTAGTGCGCTGGAAGAGCGTTGCCATCCATTTATAGGCACGTGACATTCATAATAAAAAACAAAAAAAAATATATGATACATAATACATTTATACTAAATTTATGATTCAAAATATATATCATAACCTATTATATTGATTACATGATAAGATAAAAAAAATTAACAAAAATAAATTATGAGCACTACCTAAGGTAACGCCGATTAGAGAACTGCACGGGCTGTCCGTAGCCCGACCCGACCCGGCCTGACCCGACCCGAGCCCGAGGCTCGGGTCGGGTTCGGACATCAAAAAAAAATTTCTCGGGTTCGGGCTCGGGTCGGGTTGTAAAAGCTGTCCGACCCGAAAACCCGACCCGACCCGAAAATATATATAATAATATTAATATCTTAAATAGTTAGTATAATTTATAATATTAATTATAAAATCATATTATTTAATATTTATCACATTTTAGGATTAAAATGTCAATCATATTAACATGTCAAGTCATTATTAATTATTATTTTATAAACCTAACAACCGGATACCAAACTATTTTATTACTAAATTGTGTTTCTCGTAAATTACAAGATAAGACATATTTTATGTAAGTTTTATTTATTATTTAACTAGCCTATACATTGTCTTTTTTAACATTTGTTTTAACCCTTCACTACAAAGGTAGAAAAAACTCCCTTAACTACAAAGGTGGGGTCTATTTTACCCCAAATTTTGATTAGATATATCTCAAAACATATTAAAAATTGAGATCTAAAATTTTGAGTATATATTTAAAAAATATTGGAGATAATAAATACAAAATCTTAGATTAATATTTACTTCCAAAAAAAAGTTAGACAAATTTTTCTAAAATTACTGAAATAAAATTTTCTTTTTCAGTACTTCCTTTAATTATTTTATTATCACTAAATAAAATTCAAAAAATTCAAATTTTATTAAATCAATGTTGAATAATTATAATTACATAAATTTTATAAAAAAATATCATATATCAAAAAAAATATTAATCATCAAATATGTAAAATTATTAAAAAATAATAATGTAAATATATATCTTAATATTATTATTGAATATTTTTTTCTTAAGAAACTACAGAGGTGGTAAATACGTTTTTGGACTTCTCTCTATGGGAGGCTGACAATGCGTATTCTGATGCTAGCGCCGAAGTTGACGAGCTAAAAAAATATCTAGATCCGAAATTATGTGTTGATGACGATAATATTTTAAAATGGTGGAAAACAAACCATTATGAGTTTCCAAATTTAAGTATTTTAGCTCTTAAATTCCTGGCTATCCCTGCTTCGTCGGCTAGCAGTGAAAGGGCGTTTTCAGCTACTGGTAGGGCCTTTGAGGAGAGAAGGACTCGTTTAAAGCCAGATAAACTGGACGCCTCTTTATTTATATATCATAATTATTCACTTTGTGATAATTTTGATAATGATATTGATGAGGTCAATATATAATATAATATGTTCATTATATTTTTTATATATTTATTAACTTTTACATCATATCTATATTCGCATAAATGATGCTTATTATATAATCGTTATAATTTTTAAATTCGCTTGTATATTAATCGTTTTATAATATTTTTTACAAATTTTAAAAATGCAACTTAATATATATCTTGAATAGATTATGGCCGTCAAATAAACTTTTATTTAAGGTGGCTGAACTGAATAAATACACATAAATTTTTTTTTGGTTATTATAATATTAAAACTTAAATTGCAAAATTTTATTCGGGTCGGGCTCGGGTCGGGTCGGGTTGGATTAAAAAATGTGTGCTCGGGCTCGGGTCGGGCTCGGACAAAAAAAAATTTTAAATTCGGGCTCGGGTCGGGCTCGGGTTGCGAAAAAATTACTTTGCAGTTCTCTAACGCCGATTAAGTAATTAAAAATTCCTACATGAACTAAGACATTTGAGGGGAAGAAAACATGAGGCAAATAATAAAAAAAAATATTTGCTCAAAATATGTTCACTATAATTTCCTACAATATCATAGAATTTCCCAGAATTCTTCAGTGACCCGGTCTCCCGACCTCGATAAGATTGTCACCGCACCTTGTAATTCAGATAGAGCCGTTGACATTACCACATCCAGCATATCCCGTTGATTATGTTGAGCCCTCGCAATATTCATCTTGGAGATTCCCGAAATGGTGAATAAGGCCGACGTTGAAGTGCTCGTTCCGGGGCGTAGCGAGTCGTTGGCGATCTTGAGCATTTCACTGGCTAATCGTTTAGTCACTTAACTGGAGTCTATCATTTAGTTATTACGATCTCCCAGCGGTAGCCTTCCATTTCGCAATTGTAATCCGCACTGCCCAATTAGATAATCTTCGGAATGGCAGTTGAAACCGCGTCGCTTCCATGCACCCTGGGACTGACTAATATTTTCCTTTTGATGCTCATTAACAATATTCAAGCCATTGTTTCACCTGCAAATAATGCTTTCCGAGATCGATCAATCTCGATTTTGTCTCCATGAGAAATATAAGTTTAATTGTGAAAGTTTTAAATATTGTTAATGAGCAGCGAAAGGAAAATATTAGCCAGTCCCAGGGTGCATGGAAGCGACGCTGTTTCAACTGCCATTCCGAAGATTATCTAATAGGGCAGTGCGGATTACAATTGCGTGATGGAAGGCTACCGCTGGGAGATCGTAATAATAAATGATAGACTCCAGTTCAGTGACTAAACGAGTAGCCAGTGAAGATGCTCGGGATCGCCAACGACTCGCTACGCCCCGGTACGAGCACTTCAACGTCGGCCTTATTCACCATTCCGGGAAACTCCAAGACGAATATTGCGGCCATGAGGGCTCAATATAATCAACGGGATATGCTAGATGTGGTAATGTCAACGGCTCTATCTGAATTACAAGGTGCTGCGACAATCCCATCGAGGTCGGGAAACCGGGACACTGAGGAATTCTGGGAAATTCTATGTTATTTTAAGAAATTGCAAATATTTTTTTGTTATTTGCCACATGTTTTTTCTCCTCAACAAAGTTTATGTAGGAATTTTATAATATTTAATCGGCGACATCATAGGTAGTGCTCACAATTTTTATTTTGTAGTTTATATATTTTTATCTTATTATGTAATCAATATTATAGGTTATGATATATATATTTAGAATCATAAATTTAGTATAAATGTACCATGTATCGTATATATTTTTTATTATGAATAAGTCACGTGCCCATAAAGGAGTGGCATATCGTAGTTTTATCAATTTATTCATAATTTGTGTTAAAATATTTTGTAAACGCCTATCAACAGCCAGATTATTGTTGATTAATTGGAAAAATATTGATAATAATTATATTATTTTTGTGTTAATAATTTTTAATCGTCGAGATTTTGATCATTAATTTTTAATTTGAGAATTTTATAAAAAAACCATTATGGGATTGCACGTGAATGAATGAATATGCAATTAAATGATATATAAAAAATAATATTTTTAAATGAAAAAAAAACTTCTTCGATATATGATTACGATTTTCTACATCTTTCGAATGGGCCAGGGCGTAAGGCATGAACGTGGGGCAATTATCTCGCAGAATTTTGACGAACGTTAAGATGGCGTCCATTTTGGACATATCTCCTAAACATTTCCACGCTTCCCTGATTGTTAAGTGGATATATAAATAATAATCCATGACTTATAAATTAAAATTGATTGACAAAGGTTAGTTTTATAAACTAACAAGATCTCATTTAATATAATATAATGGTTTAGGGCTAAACTACAGATAATGGCGTTACAATCACATTATTTATCTGAATTCTTATTTAATATAATAATTTGTTTAAAAAAATTTCCCCCTATTTATATGATCATTCCTAGTTTTTGAACACCATATCATAATATATTTCCTACTTTTCTTTCTCTTTTTTAGCATTATCTAAATAGTGTATACCTTCTATCATTTCCGATGATATTGAAATAACCTACATCCTTATTAAATTCTGGTTTGTAAGCACCATAATGAACTTGCTTTGTGCAGGCCACTAATTTTAAGTTGTCTTGATATTTCAAATGTATGGCCTTACCATTTTTTTCTACAAAATAAAATTTAAAAAAATATATTCTACAAATAAAAAATATTAGTGCCTTGTTTCTTGCAGGAATTTTAAATATATTAATTTACTTGACAAAATATAAGGACCATATTTAAAATTTTAAGTCCGAGCCGGCTTTAAATAATATTATGCCCAACCCAGCCCTAACTCAAATTATTTCTAAAATAAGACCCGGCCTGACCTAAAACCCTTTTGGCCAATCCAGCCAGGTTGGACTCTGATTTTCATATTTCTAATGTAAGCCTCAATAATTAGCAAATAGAGGTCCAAACCTTTTTGCAACATATGAGCATAATCTCCAGGATTACATAATATTATTTTGGCTAAATTTTTAAAAATCGACTTAAATTGTGCTATTTAACAATACTATTTATTCATGAATCCTAAGCCTAAAAAGAGATGCCTCAATTGTAAACTGATAACATCGATACTAACACAGTGTTGGTCAATACCAAAACTAATCAATTATAATAATCCTCAAAAAACGTCAATCAAATTTAGCCAATAGTGCTTTTTTAAAGAATATTTGTCAAATAAAAATGATTATAGCATATTTGGTCCAATGATAATCATCATATCAAACTCTAACATTCAAGATTATATCTTTTTTTTCAATAAATATTATATAACTAGCTGATACGTCAAGAATGATGGGGAATCAGAATTTTCTCCTTTATTTGATGATGAATGAATCAGAAATTATCTTATGAGGTGTTATTCAGAAATTTTCCATTATTATTATTATAAAATATGTTAATCTTTTAAACAAAATTTTTATAAAGATTTTTGATAGTGCACATAAATTAAAATTACTAATTCTGATTCATCCATCATAATAAAGGAGAAAATTTTGATTTTCCATCATTCTTGATGGGCTATCAGCTAGTTATATAATATTTAGTGGAAAAAAAAAGAATTTATTTCATCAATATTAATATATTTTATTTAATTATCATTTATAATTAATTTCTGAAATTTTAATTATAATAAACAATAATTTATTGGTTTTGGTTAACATTTAAGGTATCAGCTGATACCAATACTGACCATGAGTATCAGATATCTCTAAAAAGTAAGGTTCAGTAGGTTGAGCTGGGCTTAATTTAAAATAAAGCTCATTATTAGAAGAAATACTATTGATCATATATTTTTTAATGCTTAATAATAATATATCCAAGAAAATCTGCTAGATTTATTTAATAATTACCTTTGAATTTCCAAGGATATTTTACTATTGTTATTAGGTATATAATTAAAAATTAGATGAGATTATTTTAGCATTAAATACAACTGTACCTCTTAAAAATTCACTCTTTTAAATGCCTTAATACATGTGAAAAATTTTAATAGCAATATTTTATTAAATATTTGAAAGATGATAATATAACTTTTAAAATTTATGTGAAAAAAAATACTTATTTTAGAAAAAGTAAATATAATAAATTTATGATAATTAAGAAATTTTTTTTAGCATGTAAGCATTTAAAAAGCTATAAATTATAAGTAATATATCTAAAGTTTAATTAAAATAATGAAAGATAAAAATAAATATCTTCCTAATAATATGAATAAATGATTTTAATTTTTTTTTATAAAATCTCAAAATGTAACCTTTATAAAACTTTAATCCAATTCTATATAAATCATTCATATTTGAATAAATGCTCTCAGCATAATCAATAGAATTTTCGTTCATTTCAGAGATTTATTAACATGTGTTACGAATTTTGATCCACAAGGTACATATTATATTTTCTTACTGTTTTTCTTCTATTTTTTAAATTATTTAGTTTTCACTCTAGAAAGTTAAATTAATTCTTAACTGTAAATTCTATCCCCCCCTTATTTCTTTTATTTTTGTTTCTCCTTGTTTCTTTTGTTTTCCCATCTTCTTTTATTTTGTTATGAAATTAATATATTATACCTTATTTTTATATTGCATTTGAAACTGGTTCTTACCAGTTTCATGAATGATTATATCGCGATTAAATAACAACTTTGTCTTTCCCCCTTTGTTTTAAAAATTATAAAGGTGGAAAACAAAACACCATTAATCATTTAATATTTTTTTTTTGTAATAGAATTTCTTTTTTTTAATTGTAATTTCTCTGATTCGAATAAACTTTAAAACTTACGTTGTCCAAGTGATTCCATGACTAAATCGATAAAACCCGGCCCCCTGGATCCAGTCATTGACCATCCCGGACCCCCGATCACGGACTGTATTATTCCCCTTCAGACTGGGAGACCCATCGGTCCAAACCCAACATAACAATATTCAAATATATGTCACAATAAGCTAATAAATATAAAAATCACTTATGATCACATCTGTAGTATTATTTAACTTTTATAAATGGAGATATATATCTTTAATATGTTTCACATTTTAGAATAAGTATATAAAGAAAAGTATTTGTCCAAACAGTTAATTTAGTGATGATAAAATGCAGTTATTTTTATAGGCCTATCCTATTTCCTAAGATGGGTCCGTAAGTGAGGTTTCTTGGGATTAATATTGTAGGTTTAGATTCACTTATTGAAGACATTTGGCTATGTTATAATTTTGGTTTCAAGATTAACACTAGTGATCTGCACCAGGCCTAGATTTTCAAGCATATCAAAAGAACGATATTTTTTTATTTGTCGAAAAAATATAGCAGACATAAAAAATATATATTGACGCCTTTTTCTTGCAAGAATTATAAAATATTATATCAATTTCACATTGAATGATCATATTTAAAAATTTACACCGTTTTTAAAAAATATTAGCTTACCCATTCGGAACCTGAAATTATTTATAAATAGGTCCGGCCTGAAACTGATCTCTTCACTACAAATAAAATATTGACCTCGCCCATCCCGAGAATAATTTGTTTCTTCCAACTCCTTAACATTTAGTGAGCAAAATCAACATCGATCCTAAAAAATTTGATTCATTACCGATAGATGCAGATAAATAATTCAATTCTTAAAATCGGGGAATAGCCACTAATAACAGACGAATTCTGTAAAACGGTTTAAAATCTATAATTTACTTTTATTTGATTTTAATTACTAATATTTTTTTTAAGAAAGTTTTATTTCCTGCAATAAGAGAAAAGTATCCTACAAACAAGCAAAGAAAGCCACAATGATAAAAACTGCGCCAATAAAAACAATATTTCTCTACGTAAAACGATAATTTATCAAAATAAATGTACTATAAATTTTTATTGCTGGAGATATTTATATAAAATAATTATAATATTTAAGCATAATATATAACAATATACCAAAAAAAATTTTTTATTTGTAATATAGCAAATATTCACACAATTCATGAACAGTTGTAATAGTTGGTAAATACATCGAAAAACCATATATCTAATATAATAGGCGATAAAAACTTACAGCATACATATAATCAACATTTAAAATTATATTATAAAAAATTTTAAAAGAATATAAAATAAATAATATTTTTAAAAAGTATGTCGTTATAATTGCAATGATAATAATAAGGTTTACATTTGAATTGATTTACAAAATATATATATTTTTTTTTAAATTAAATTTTAAAAAATTAAGTAGACGTGACGCGGGAAATAAATTTAAATATCAAAAATTCTATAACTTTCATTCATACATCTACCAATCCTAAGATATCTTAAAAATTAGCTATCCAAAAACGAGTATTAATATAGTATTCGTACTCGTTTAGGCTTATTTGCGCTTCGCAGTCTATCTGAGAGTAGTTTTTATTTACGGCAGGGTCATGGATAGGCAAATAAATTTGTAAAAAAAATTGAAATAAGACATCCTCAATCATTTATTCTTTATACGCTTCAAACGTCCATGATTCAAAATATAAACTAGCTAGCACAAATCTATCAGAATAATAATTTGAAATATACATTATATAATATGAGTGATTTAAGCACTAAAATGTCTCCTTTAAAATATTAATAACTAATAAAACTGGTTAAAAAAACTGTTTTTTCTTTATATCAAAAAATATATTAAATATTTTGGTTTAATGGGGCTTCATATCTTTTTAAAGTTGATAAATTGAAAATGTTCCCTTCTCCTATTTATCATAATTATTAAATTTTTAGGAAAAATTCCGGGATAAGAAAGATTTTAAAAAAAAGACTCCATTTTTCTTCAAAATGAAGATTGGGTCCAGGGAGATCCATCAAAATTGATTCCGCTACCGTTGGTATTATTATTATTAATTTCTCTGTTATTTCCGTTATAACTCCGGTTACCGTTTCTGTCATGATGGTGTGGAATATTTTCGAAATCCTGATTTTCCTCGTGGGTATTATGATCGTGATTATCCGAATGATTCGATTGGTTTACCTCATCGACCTTGGGGGAAGTCAATTTCAAATGCTCTAGGTGCTTTAATTTTTCCGTCAACTCGATCACCTCCCGCTCAAGTTCCCGTTTCATCACGTTCAATTGTTTGTAGCGAGCTTGTACTGGTTCCTAATATTTGTGGAGAAATAATTGATTTTTTTTTTTAATTTTTTCTCTATTTCTATTTTTACTATTTTTTTCTTCCAAAGATGATCGTTAATTTATATTTTAATAAATTCATTTTATTTATTTCTCTATCTATATAATTAGTTTTTTTCTAAGAAAGTATCATATCAATGTCGGCAAGTTATGCAAATATATTTTGGCAAATTTTCTTTAAAGCATTTAATTAGGCAATTTAATGACTTTTTTTCCCGTTTATAAACAACTTTATAAGTGGCGGATAGCGTATATAAAATATCAGAGACAGAAAATGCTTTCATAAAGATACACGGGCTGCGACGCCCCGACCTCGAATTCTACCCTAAATTATAATTTTTCTAGCTTAAATCATTACTCAGACCTCCATATAATAATTTAATTTTAACATTTACTTGACATTTTGTGTAGGGATTCCATCTCAGGTAATAAGAGTCCCAAAATTCTAAATGCCTTATAGTTACGATGGGATATAGAATTAAGTTTGGTAAATAAGGGTTGTAGAAAGGATTGGTGAAATCTTCCAGGCTGGAATTAATGGCAGACCACAAGGAATACGTGTTTTGGGTCACCTTCTATAATATTTATTATTTAATTTGTTTTTTTTTTGAAAAAGACAAGATTTATTATATTGAAAATGATTTATAAAACAAAGTTAACTTTAACTAATCCATGACAACCTAATGCGGTAGTATAGTCAATTTAAAAAAAATTAATTACCAATTCGTTAACCCTTTCCTTCTCCGTATTTCCTAGAAAGGTGCCGTACAAACAAGCGTACAGATTGTCAAGGATATAAATGAGCAGGGTTTCGTCGAATTCGAAAGCGGCAGGAAATTGACGTGTAAGTTGATAGACGCAGTCGATGAATTGCAAAAATATGGGAGACACTTCGGAAGGTTTGTTCTATAAAAAAAATTTATTATTTTTTTGATTAAAAAGAAGAAAAAAATGAATAAAGTCCACAAGTAGATCAAATTACGAAACTTAATTCGTATGTTTTGTGATCTTTCTAGAAGAAAGATGAAAAGTAAAGAAAAGGTGGAAAAAAGAGAGGAAAAAAATATAATTGCGGTATCATAATCTATGAAACGATAAGGCGGGGGTAGGGAGGGGTGGTTAGTTTTTTTTATTGGGATAAATAGTAGGAATTCTTCATTTTAAATATTCTTTCCCCCCTGCCCTCAATTGCTTGATGTTTAATTTTCTTTTTAAAACTCAATTCTCACGTCTCCGTAATCTATCTCTTTCAAATACAACCGTTTTTCTTGTACATAAGTTTATAAATGATATTCTCATTATTTTTTAGACTTTATTTTTGCCGGTTTTGTGATCGGTCGATTTGATGGAATTAAGGCTGTTGTTACTCATGGTAATCTTTTTTCCGTTGGCGGCCTTGGGAGAAGAAATGTCTAAGCTTCTCGGAGAAAAGCCGCTGTTATTCTTAGAACTACTATTGTCCAGGGGAGAAAACGATTGAGGAGAATATTTTTTGGAGTATTCATTGTTGTTGGTCAAGTTGTTTTGCGAGAGTTGATGGGTTGCCGTCGTCGATTGACTTTGATTCGTGTTGTTGTGGGAATGGGGAGGGTTATTGTAATTGTCATAGCCGTGGGATAATCTCTGTGTGGGTAAGTTTTTTTTTAAAAAAAAAGATGAAATATTGGACCTGTAACATGTACACTTTTATAGTATAGGTATATGAATTGGTATAAGATTAGTCGTTTTCCACTAAAAACCGATTATATTTTATATGCCAATCAGAACCTTCTTTAAAATCATATTTATTAATTTCTTTAAAGTAAATACCGTGGTAATTTAAAAGCAGAAAACTTCCCTCCTAAAACTTTGTTCAACGATACGTCATATAATACCTAATCGGGAGACAAAAGGAAGTGTTTTAAAAAATTATTTTTTCTTTTTACACACAAAGGGCTATTTTTATATGAGGATTAAATTTGTACACCATTACACGACACTAATTCAACTGCGCATAACCGAATATAAAAACAAAAATTCTCTACTGTGCTCAATAATTATTCTTAACCTCTGGGGATGGAGATGCATTTATTATAATCATGCAGTTTATAAGTTTTAAAAAAAACTATAGCCCAATATCTTGCTTACTCCTGGCTAGTGATGCAAAATCGTTACATTTGAGCTGATTTTTATAACTCAATATTTTAGCCAGAATAATCAAGCACAAGTCTCGAGATTTCCCTAATATATGCCCAAACCTTTGTGGTATATATGGGTAAAATCTTCAGGCTTGCTTATTATTTCTTTGGATAAAATATTGAGTTGGCCGATTTTAATCATAACTAATTTAAAATATTTATCTTAGGTGTTAGGAATTATTACTCCCCCCCCCCCCCACCACATATTAAATAAAAGCTAACAGTAGCGTCACCGCAGGGGAAGGGAAGGAACTAGAACCCCCCCCCCCCCCGAAAATTATTAAATTCCGTTTTTATTTAAGTTGAGCATTAGGAGATAGTAATGGCTAATGACGGCAATGAAAACAAGCCCTAATATCTGTATTTTGGTAGGGTCGGGTATAGCTTTTTTTTTTGCACAAACTTGGATTAGAATCCGATACGTAACACAGAATCTAACAACAATGCTTATTTTTGAATGACGTTTATGGTTCTTCTTTTTTTAATACACATTTCTAAATGACACCTATCTCTTTATTCATTGCCATCTGTCTATAAAGCCTTAGACATATTCAGCCCAAGAAACCCTTTAAATAATAGGGCAGGTATTCTCGAAACGGCTCGGTTTAGCCGATTCTTAGAAATGGCTATTTAGGTTTTAACCAAAGTATTATAACCTAAGCCTCTACATTCTGTCAGATGTCCAACCCTTTCTACCAACTGTGGGCGAAATCTCCAAGCTTGGATAATTTGCTTTTGGCAAAAATCTTGATTTAGCCGAAAAACAAAGACATGTGGCTCGTTAGATATTTAAAAAAATTATTTTCTTGTTGCAGATATAACAAAAAAAATTTTGATTTTTTTTTAAACATTACAAATAAATTGAATTTTGGTCTCAATTTATGAATTTATTTTTGTTTTGAAATTATGTATAAAATTAAATATATTAATAATAATCAGAGACCTGCAGGCCCGAGGCCCGGATTTTAATTTTTTTTATATATATCCGGGCAGGGCCAGGCCGTATATTTTAAAACCAAATTTTGAAATCGTCATTATTAGCTATATAAAGATCAAAAATAAATAAAAAATATTTTTAAAAAATCCGAACCGACCTGAAAATTTTTTTAAAAACAAACCCGGGCCGGGCTGAAAATAATTTTTGAAAAAAAAAATCCGGGCCGGGGGTCTCTGAATATAATATATAATCATAATATAACCAAAAAACAATAAAATATATCTGATCACAGTTGAAATTCACGGTGAAGTATATAAAAATTATTGCCGCGAATTCGCTCAAACGGTGAATGCCGGGCTACTTAGAAAGACGTCAAATATAAGAAACAGGAAATAAACTTTTCGACATTTGGGGAACTTTGAAAGACATTTTTTTTAAAAAAATTAGAACCGCTAGCTAACTCAACGTTTGACAAATTTCATAAATTTAGATTAAAAATCCTAAATTATTTCTTGGACATACTTCATTCGATATAAAAAATATTCATGAAATTTGATTACAATTTTCGACATTTGGGGAACTTTGAAAGACATTTTTTAAAAAAAAATTAGAACCGCTAGCTAACTCATTAAAAATAAACGTTTGTAAAATTTCATAAAATTTAGATTAAAAATCTTAAATTATTCCTTGGACATACTTCATTCGATATAAAAAATATTCATGAAATTTGATTACAATTTTCGACATTTGGGGAACTTTGAAAGACATTTTTTAAAAAAAAAATTAGAACCGCTAGCTAACTCATTAAAAATAAACGTTTGACAAATTTCATAAATTTAGATTAAAAATCCTAAATTATTCCTTGGGCATACTTCATTCGATATAAAAAATATTCATGAAATTTGATTACAAATTTTTTTTTTCATTCAAACAAACCAACAGATGCTAATTAGGGCTAAAAAAAATTGGATAATGAGATTCTGGCAATACAATTTATCTTCTTTTCTCCTTATTTTTTTAAAACACAATAATTTTAGAAATATTAATTTAATCATTTACATTTAGTTACACCCTTCTGAGGATTTTATTTGGGAAATTTTAAAAAAAATTAACATTAAAAAATGGCGATTATTGATTTATTACGCTCTTAAAAACGATAATATAGTAGAAAAAAATTAAAATTTTGAATCCTTTTTTCAATTAATATAAACATTGACCCTTATCTTTGCAGTGTAGGTATAAGATAACCACTAATGCGGTATGTGATATATGACTGCTTTGTATTTTTAACTATATCTTGCCAATAAATAAAATAAAAAATTTATTTTTTATACCAATTTTATGTCCAGTTTTTTAATTATGATTTAAATATATATATTTTTTTTTATCAATTCAAAAATTCTTAAACCAGGAACCAAGCCCGAGTTCAAAAATATTTCACTGAACCAAACCCGAACCGAACCCACCTTTAGAAAAATTTGTAAAGGAAAATTTTTAGATATTTTGAATCCTTTTTTTAAATTATTCTTTGTTTATAATATTCTCCTCATCTAATATAAACATTAACCGTAATCATTGTAGTATAGCCATAAGATAACCACTAATGCGGTATGAGGACTTCACATAAATATTATAAACAAAATATCAAAAAAAATAATTTACTAAATTTTTTGCTACTAATAACGCCACCTTGTGGATTAAAAAATATTTTCTTAAGATTTTTAAAAATTATTTTTTTTTTAGTTAAAATTATTATTATTAAATATAATATGATTTTCAAATATAATCTAAGATCTTATAATTCGTAAATTTTAATTGACATGAATAATCATTCATAATATTATAATAAAAATTAGGTCATAAAGAAATATAAACACTACTATATAGAATTAATTTTAGATATATTAAAATGTATATCGTAATTAAAATAACCTAAAAGCTTTTATGAAATTTCTTGCATTATCTGTAAGACATTATAATTTTTATGTTATATTATTATAATATAGTAATTTATGTATTATGATCATGTTTAGTGTTGCGTAATCGGCTAAAAACTACGCCTAAGCCTAATAAGGCTAAGCCTAAAAATCGGCTAAGCCTAATTAGGCTAAGCCTAAAAATCGGCTAAGCCTAAAAATCGGCTAAGCCTAATTAGGTAAGCCTAAAAATCGGCTAAAACTAAAAATCGGCTAAGCCTAATTAGGTTAAGCCTAAAAATCGGCTAAGCCTATATAAATCTGCTAAAAATTAGTCAAAATTCTGCATCGATGCTTAGTATTAATTATTATTTATTTATTTTAGTAAAATAATTTATTTTATTTATATTTAATGTAAATATTTTATTATTATCAACAAATAAACATGATATGATTTAATATTTTTTATTTATATTATTATATTTTCAAATGAAAATAAATTTATTTATTTGATGTTATTTTAATAAAAAAAATAATATGCTGCTATATTGTAAAAATGTAATATTCTTTATAATATAATTTATTAGTGATTTTCACAATCTTCTTTGTAAATACATCTTTTATTGAGGAATTATATTGTAAATTTTATTAGATAAATAAACAATCTTTTAGGTGAAATCTTTTATCATTTTTTTAAAATTATCTATTTATTATTAAATAAGGTGGATTTTATGAAACTTTTTTGATGTTATTTTATATGATCTTTTTAAGGATAATATTTTAATGTGACAATTGTCATAATCGTTATTTTATAAGTTTTTTGAATTTTTTTGAAGAAAATAGGTTAAAATAAGTATTAATAACATGTGTAAATATAAATTTAGTGAAGATGTACCAAAGAAAAGTGATAATTGTCATAATCGTTATTTTTAAAGTTTTTTGAATTTTTTTGACGATAATATGTTAAAATAAGTATTAATAACATGTTTAAATAAAAATTTAGTGAAGATGTACCATAGAAAATTGACAATTGTCATAATCGTTATTTTTAAAGTTTTTTGAATTTTTTTGAAGAAAATATGTTAAAATAAGTATTAAAAACATGTTTAAATAAAAATTTAGTGAAGATGTACCATAGAAAAGTGACAATTGTCATAATCGTTATTTTATACGTTTTTTGAATTTTTTTGAAGAAAATAGGTTAAAATAAGTATTAAAAACATGTTTAAATAAAAATTTGGTGAAGATGTACCAATGAAAAGTGACATTTGTCATAATAGTTATTTTATAAGTTTTTTGAATTTTTTTGAAGAAAATAGGTTAAAATAAGTATTAATAACATGTGTAAATATAAATTTAGTGAAGATGTACCAATGAAAAGTGGCATTTGTCATAATCGTTATTTTTAAAGTTTTTTGAATTTTTTTGAAGAAAATATGTTAAAAAAAGTATTAAAAATATGTTTAAATAAAAATTTAGTGAAGATGTACCATTGAAAAGTGACAATTGTCATAATCGTTATTTTATACGTTTTTTGAATTTTTTTGAAGAAAATAGGTTAAAATAAGTATTAATAACATGTTTAAATAAAAATTTAATGAAGATGTACTCTAAATAAGAGACAATTGTCATAATCATTATTTTTCAAGTTTTTTGATTTTTGTTGACGAAAATATGTTAAAATGAGTAATAATAACATGTTTAAATAAAAATTTAGTGAAGATGTATTATAGAAAAGTGACAATTGTCATAATCGTTATTTTTAAAATTTCTTTGATGTAAATGGGTAAAAATATAGATTGTAAAATTAAAATTGCCTGAGTATATGGCATAGAAAAACATATGGTAATAATAGATTCTTCCCCAAAAACAGGAGCAAATTGGCATTTTATTACATTTGTTCATCGGGTCAGAAATTAATATGCAAAATTTATATCATAATATCTAATCCTAAGTTAGAAATTTTTATTTTTTTACCAATTTTCACCAGACAATCTTGTTTAAAATTTGGGTAAACTTTTTTTTCTATTTTAAAATCAATATCGATGCAAGTTAACTATTTTCGTCAAAAAAAATCAAAAAACTTTAAAAATAACGATTATGACAATTGTCGCTTATCTAGAGTACATCTTCACTAAATTTTTATTTAAACATGTTATCAATACTTATTTTAAAATATCTTTGTCAATAAAATTCAAAAAACTTTAAAAATAACGATTATGACAATTGTCACTTTTCATTGGTACATCTTCACTAAATTTATATTTACACATGTTATTAATACTTATTTTAACATATTTTCGTCAAAAAAATTCAAAAAAATTAAAAATAACAATTATGACAATTGTCACTTTTCTATGGCACATCTTCACTAAATTTTAATTTAAACATGTTTTTAATATTTATTTTAACATATTTTCTTCAAAAATATTCAAAAAACTTTAAAAATAACAATTATGACAAATGTCACTTTTCATTGGTACTTCTTCACTAAATTTATATTTACACATGTTATTAATACTTATTTTAACATATTTTCGTCAAAAAAATTCAAAAAACTTTAAAAATAGCGATTATGACAAATGTCACTTTTCATTGGTACATCTTCACTAAATTTATATTTACACATGTTATTAATACTTATTTTAACATATTTTCGTCAAAAAAATTCAAAAAACTTTAAAAATAGCGATTATGACAATTGTCAGTTTTCTATGGTACATCTTCACTAAATTTATATTTACACATGTTATTAATACTTCTTTTAACATATTTTCGTCAAAAAAATTCAAAAAACTTTAAAAATAACGATTATGACAATTGTCACTTTTCTATGGTACATCTTCACTAAATTTATATTTACACATGTTATTAATACTTATTTTAACATATTTTCGTCAAAAAAATTCAAAAAACTTTAAAAATAGCGATTATGACAATTGTCACTTTTCATTGGTACATCTTCACTAAATTTATATTTACACATGTTATTAATACTTATTTTAACATATTTTCGTCAAAAAAATTCAAAAAACTTTAAAAATAACGATTATGACAATTGTCACTTTTCTATGGTACATCTTCACTAAATTTATATTTACACATGTTATTAATACTTATTTTAACAAATTTTCGTCAAAAAAATTCAAAAAACTTTAAAATTAACCATTATGACAATTGTCACTTTTCATTGGTACATCTTCACTAAATTTATATTTACACATGTTATTAATTCTTATTTTAACATATTTTCGTCAAAAAAATTCGAAAAACTTTAAAAATAACGATTATGACATTTGTCACTTTTCTATGGTACATCTTCGCTAAATTTATATTTACACATGTTATTAATACTTATTTTAACAAATTTTCGTCAAAAAAATTCAAAAAACTTTAAAATTAACCATTATGACAATTGTCACTTTTCATTGGTACATCTTCACTAAATTTATATTTACACATGTTATTAATTCTTATTTTAACATATTTTCGTCAAAAAAATTCGAAAAACTTTAAAAATAACGATTATGACAATTGTCACTTTTCATTAATACATCTTCACTAAATTTGTATTTACACATGTTATTAATACTTATTTTAACATACTTCCTTCAAAAAAATTTAAAAAACTTATAAAAGAACGATTATGACAATTGTCACATTAAAATATTATCCTTAAAAAGATCATATAAAATAACATCAAAAAAGTTTCATAAAATCCACCTTATTTAATAATAAATAGATAATTTTAAAAAAATGATAAAAGATTTCACCTAAAAGATTGTTTATTTATCTAATAAAATTTACAATATAATTCCTCAATAAAAGATGTATTTACAAAGAAGATTGTGAAAATCACTAATAAATTATATTATAAAGAATATTACATTTTTACAATATAGCAGCATATTATTTTTTTTATTAAAAAAACATCAAATAAATAAATTTATTTTCATTTCAAAATATAATAATATAAATAAAAAATATTAAATCATATCATGTTTATTTGTTGATAATAATAAAATATTTACATTAAATATAAATAAAATAAATTATTTTACTAAAATAAATAAATAATAATTAATGCTAAGCATCGATGCAGAATTTTGACTAATTTATTTTAGCCAATTTTTAGGCTTAGCCCATTTTTAGGCTTAGCCAATTTTTAGGCTTAGCCGATTTTTAGGCTTAGCCAATTTTTAGGCTTAGCCGATTTTTAGGCTTAGCCAATTTTTAGGCTTAGCCGATTTTTAGGCTTAGCCTAATTAGGTTTAGCCGATTTTTAGGCTTAGCCTAATTAGGTTTAGCCGATTTTTAGGCTTAGCCTAATTAGGCTTAGCCGATTTTTAGGCTATACCTAATTAGGCTTAGCCGATTATTCCACCTAAAATCTCGGCTAAGCCGTTTTTAGTCGGCTAAAATTAGCCGATTACGCAACACTAATCATGTTTGTTCGTTCAATTCGAACAAAAATGGCGGGAATTTATTTATATTCAAAATATAAAACAAATTTTTATACACAATAATATATTGAAAAAATCAGATATTTTATAGAAGATTTTATGCTAATAACGAGTAAATTTGTATAAAAAAAAACCAATGATCAAAACGCTGCACCATTATATGACACTAATTCAACGCGTATAACCGAATATAGAAACAAAAAATCTCTACTGCACCCAATAATTATCCTTAACCATGGGGATGCAGATGCATTTATTAATCATGAGTTTATAAGCTAAAAAACTATAGCGTAATATCTTGTATGCTCCTGGCTAGTGATGCAAAATCCCTCCAAAAAAAAAAAGGCTAATTCATTATTTTAACCAGAATATATCGCCCAAGCCCCGAGATTTGGCGATGTACAAACCTTTGTGCCATATATGGGGCAAAATTTTCAGGTTTGCTTAATATTATTTTGGATAAAATACTGAGTTCGCCGATTTTAAAAATCAGCTCTGATGAAGCAATCTTGCATCACTACTCTCTCGTCGTATCCATCATTCTAAATACACCTACGCGTTCTTCATTGTAACTTATTTAAATTTTTCTTTCTTAGTAGGAATTATTACCCCCCCCCCCCCACCCCTTTACATTTTTAATATAAACTAAAAGTAGCGTACTGTAGGGGAAGAGAGGGAGCTAGAACCCCCCAGAAATTAATAAATTCCTCATTTATTTAAGTTGAGCACCGTGAGATTGTATTGGCTAATGACGCCATTGAAAACAAGCCCTAATCTGTATTTTGATAGGGTCGGATAAAGTTTTTTTTGGCCAAACTTGGATTCGAATCCCAAACTATGAACTGCAATCATGGTGTTTACTTCTGAGTTTCCATACCATTTTAAAAAGAGGGTTTTTGTATATAATGATTAATGATAGTTCAAAAAGGTGCTGCATGTTTTTTTGTGCAATTTCATTTTAAAAAATCTTGTCATATCTTTTTACTACCAATATAGTAAAAATGTAATGACGTTGCTTTTCTTAATAATGTTTATGGTTTATCTTTTTTTTTAAACACATTTCTAAATGACATCTGTCTCCTTAGTCATTGTCATCACGTGATTTATTTAGCCCAAGAAACACTTCTCTTCTCGGTTAAGCCAATTCTTAAAAATAGCTAATTAGATTTTGACCAAAATATTATAACCTATGCCTCTAAATTTTGATAATAGATGTTCAAACCTTTCTGCTAACAGTGGGCAAAATCTCCAAGCCTGGATAACTTATTTTGGTGAAAATCTTGAATTAGCCCATTAAAAAAAACTCGCTTAAATGTGACTAGTTAGATATTTAAAAATTATTTTTTTGGTGCAGATAGCGAAAAAAAAATTCTTTCTAGCCTACTCTTCCTTTTAAAAAATTTCGATTTTGCTTTAAAAATTATAAATAAATTGAATTTTGATCTCATTTAATAAATTTATTATTGTTTTCTTTTGAAATGATGTATAAAATTAAAGATATTAATTATATAATAATATAAACAATAAAAAATATCTGATCACGGGTTTTTTGTAATTATCGGCCCGATCTTTATCGGAATATCAGAAGAGCCCTACCCTGCATACACAGTTGGCGCGAATTTGTGGCAAATTATAAAAAAAATTAATGTAAAAATATTATATTTATATCATATTTAACGTCGCCACGAATTCGCGTTAACTGTGAATGCCGGGCTATTCAGAACGATGTCAAATTTAAGAAACCGGAAATAAATTTTTGGAGATTTTGGGAAATTAGAGAGACATTTAAAAAAATTAGAACCGCTAGCTAATTCATTACAAAAGACGTTTGGCAAATTTGAATAAATTTAGATCAAAAATCCTTAATTATTTCCCGGACAGACTTCATTGATATAAAAATATTCGTGAATTACAAATTTTTTTTATTATAATAAACCAGTAGATGCTTTAGATTCGGGCGAAAAAAAATTTGGATTCATGGGATTCTCTCATTTACAATTTATCTTCTCCCCTCCTTATTTTTAAAAACACAATAAATTTAGCATTATTAATTTAATCATAATGACAATTAGTTACACCTTTCTGAGGTTTTTATTTTGGAAATCAAAAAAATTTAAAGTAAAAAAAACCACATTTGATTTATTACGCGCTAAAAAAATCGATAATTTAGGAAATTTTGTAAGGGAATATTTTTTTGATAAATCCTTTTTTAAATTACTTTGATCATAATATTCTCTTCATCTAATAAAAACATCAACCATTATCTTTGTAATATAGCCATAAGCCAACTACTTATGCGGTATGAGGACTTCACATGAATATTATATAAAAATTAAATTATCATAAAAATAATTTGCTAATTTTTTTATACTCATAACGCCATCTTGCGGATTAAAACATATTTTCTTAACATTTTTAAAAATTATTTTTAAAGTTTAATCATTATTATTAAATATAATATGATTTTACAATATATTCTAAGATCTTATTAATCTTAAATTTTAATTGACAAAAATAATTATTTAAATTAATATAGTAAAAACGGTTTCATAGAGAAAAATAAACAGTGTAATATAATATTAATTTAATTACCATATATAAATATGTATATCGTGATTAAAAAATACTTGAAAGCTTTTATGAAGTTTGTTCCATTATCAGTTACAAATTGTGTAATTTTTATGTTATATTTTTATTAATATATCAAACAATATATTATAATCATAGTTGCTAAGTCAATTCAAACAAAAAGCGCTTGAATTTATTTATATTCGAAATATTAAAAAAAATTTATAGTTCGGATAAATGCAATATTCTTCGATTTCTCAGAATCGGATAGAATTTATTTTATAGAAATTTACATGAAAACCCTATTTCATCATTAAAATAACGCAGTAATATTGGGAATGTTTTAGTTTCATTAATAAAGAAATTGGATGATTTTCCATCAAATCCTCTAAGACGTGTTTTTAAGTTAAGGACCAATAATATTTAACACTAGTTTTGAGGCTTTTGTTCAGCCATATTTTATTTATTGGCTATTTCGAATCATGAAAGATAATAGGCAATAGGTTTGTAGTGCAATCTGTAAATAGATAACTAAGTGAATGTTTTATCCTGTTAGATTAATGCCGTTTCGACTATTGCATTATTATCATCACAAAAATTATTGATTTTAAAGGATTGGATATTATTTGATCCTTATTAAATTGGACATATGTTTTTGCCTTGTTGAATATTATATTTTTATATCATATTATATAATTGCATTTTAACTATTTTCTTTATTTTCTCTAATCCATGAATAAGTGAAATTCTATGTTAATTAGGTTTTGCAATTTAAATTTTTTTTGTTAGTTAATGTTAAACTTTCTTTAATTCTCTTTAATTTATATATAATTTAAATTGATAAATAAAATTGAAAAAGAAATGAAATTCCCAACTGGGTTTGTGAATAAATTATTTCAAAAATTATTAAGATAAATATAAAATTGCAAAAATTTTAAATAAAATTTTAAAAAATACAGAATTGCTTTAAACTTATAAAATATCCTTTTATATAATATTATATAAGATACTTATTTCACGTTTGCCTAAGAATCATTTTCATCATCAGAATCAAAAGAAAGAATTGTAATATGAATTATCATAATAATTCATGTTAAAATTAAAAGGTGTTAAATTAAATTTTCCATTCAACATGCCCAAGGAAAAAGAGGATAAATAGATGTCGTTTTGATGGAATGGGGGGAACAAAACCTAGGTGGTGACCAAAGATAAAGAATGAATTTGGCAAATAATGACAAGAAAATGTTGGATTAGACTAGTGCCAATGCCCAGGAAGCGTGGAAGACGAAGAAAGGGAATTAGAAGGAAAGCAGCTGGCTTACCCGGGTGAACCTGGAAAGGGTCACTAAACAAAGAATAATAATAGAATAAAATTTTAAATTAAAAAGTCATCGCTGAATATTTAAATCCAATATAATATTAAAATAAATATTTTGAGTTTTGAGATTTCCTCCTTATAAGCTTCTTGTTTATAAAAAAAATTTAGGCCGCGAATCAGATAAGATAGATATAAAAAAAGAATATGCCAGCGGATCGTGGGCGTGGTGGGCCAAACAATATCGATTTTGTATCCCTCTAATTCAGCTCATTGTAGTAGTTTAATATTATATGCAAAAATAATCGCTGAGCGCATTAAATCTGATTCCAACCCTGAATCCCTTTTTTGTTGACCAAGCGGGTTAGGAAATTATAACCGGACCCGGCAAAATATATCGGATTAGAACCCCGTATTACTAAAATGAGTTAGGATATATTTGTAAAAGATTATTATTATATTTATTATAATTATTGCTAAAAAACCAATCGTTAGAATAATAACTTTGTAAACGAATCAAATATATCCGCTACCCATCCTCTAGAGGCATATCTCTAGCCCCTAAAAGATATATGGATATCGAGGTAAATTTCCCCCTTCCTCCCTCCCGTTAAATGTAAACAAGGAAGACTAGAAAAATAATGAATCAAATAATATAATATATTAAAATAAAATATAGGTAATTTTTTTTAAAATATTTTAAATTTTTATAACAATTTTTCATAAAGCTTATGGCTAAAGGCCCTAATTGTGTAGTTTGAAAGATCGAGCAACTATTTTAACTTTCAAATTGTCAGAAATTAATGTCAGTATAACTATTTAACATTACATGAAATAACATAATACTTCCTAGTTCACATCCATTAGAGCATTTATTTGAATTAAATGATTCATTTTATTCTAAATTAAAGTAATCAATACCTTCTGTCTATTCTCTAAAAAATTATTGCTTCCTAGTTCACATCCATTGGAGCATTTATTTGAATTAAATAATTCATTTTATTCAAAACTAAAGTAATCAATACCTTCTGTCTATTCTCTAATTATTGCTTCACCTATTTTTACTTTTTCTCTATATCGTCAATAAATCTACCCCAGTTCAAAATATAGGATGAGAAATAATTATCCATTAGATTCAACGTATATATATTATATATTATATATATCTCGAGTAGCTTATATAATGTAACAAAATAATAGATAGTTCTTCCGATTCTTAAAAAGAAACGTAAATGATTTAATATAAATAAAATATTTTATTACTTAACAAAGAAAGAAGGTATCATATAATTTACCCATATTTGAAGGATAAAAAAAAACCTTTAAAATGAACTAAGATCAAGTAATCAATTTAAATATTAAAATGTCATAAAAATAATATTTATAATATTAACCAATATCAAAATAATATTACTATTTTGTTTTTTGAAATAAAATTAATTAAATTAAGATACAAATATTTCCCAAAAATTTGTATCTCGTGTATCGGGTTTAAAAATATGGTAATGATTATAAGAAGGTTAAAAATAGAATGTGGAAAACGTTATAAATTCGTCAGTATAATGGAGGTGAAAATATATAACGGAATTTACAACCATCGACGAGTGGCTTCTGAAGGAGGCTTGTTGAATTTATTATTGTAAATCAAGGATGCATATTAATCCAAATAAATAGAGAGACAAGAGTCAGTCATAAAGATGAAGGTTAAAAAAACGTGACAAGAGAACGGCTGAACATTAGAAACATTTTGAATAAGTAAGAATTCCTAATAATCGCCCGATGTAACTTGTTTTACATAAGTTTTGGTCTGCTCTACATTTAATACTTGCGTGGGTGAACATTATTATCACATGTTCAAAGAAAAAAATATATATTATTAATATCTTCAAACCAATAAAGTACAAAAATAGCTCTTCAGGCGAAAAAAAATTACTTTTCATTTATTTTTGCAATCAATTTAGTTTTTTACATTATCCTTTAGATTATAATCTTCATAACTTCGAAACCAATGAAACCAAAACTTTTCTTACTCAACTATATTTCTTCTCATAAGTTATACATAAAAAATGAGAGTTTAAAAAAAATTTAGATCTAACTTGCGCGAATTTGTGACCGAAAGAAATCCACTCCTTCTCAATCAAGACCTCAAATCCCTCGATGGTTCTGTAGTAAGGATCGAGCATCAACATGGATAGGGATGTCAGCTGTTTGAAATGTATAAAATAAATTGTTTCTTACTTTCTTTCTTTATATATATTAATATTTTTTTTAAATATCCTTTTGTAAAGAAAAAGGCGCACTTGAGCCGTTCTATCCCACCCATCGCTGCAATGAACGAATACGGAAGATTGTTGGTTGTCTATTTTATCGACTATCCGTAAAGCACCGAAAAGTATGGTCTTTTTGTGAGTGATTGATTTATTTTTTAACCAAATAAAACATTGTAAAAAAATATATATATAATTAATACGATAAAGTTTAGCTAATGATAAAAACATTTTTATGAATCATCTCTTTATTTATAATAATTTCACAATAAATTTTTATAGGTAAAGATGAGCCGGTAGGCTTTTAAATTTCCAGGGTTGGTAGGAAAGGGGAGAGGAATTTAAACGATACGTGGATTACATAATCCCTCCCTCCAATATTTAGTGATGGTTTTACCTTACATCCGTTGTTTAAGATGATTGTTTAGTCTAAATATAGAGAAAGGGTGGAAGAGAGAAAGAAAGTCATATATCAAGAATTAGTGCTTAGGGGCAATGTGTTAATTTTTCAATTTTGTATCATTTTTTTGGGGTGCGTCTTTTTTTTTGAATTTAAGGAATTTATTTTACCAGAAATGTAGACCATCATGTTTGGAATACCTATTCCTATGAATTTCAGACAATATTGCCATGAACTTTTGAACTTAATATAATTTATATTCATTTTTATACATAGATTTTTCATATAAATTATAAATGACTTAAAAGTGACAAGTAAAATTAGCTATAATTCATAAGATAGGTATTCTAAACATGCTGGAATACATTTACGGTAAACTATGATTTTTAAATTTAAAAAAACGTGCTCAAAAAATTATCTTATCTTTAAAAAATAACACATTGCTGCTAATATATATATTATGCATACCCTAATGTGTTCTAGCCATTGGGTGGCTTCTAGCTTTGTCAACCAATGTTCCTCGTCCACGTAAGGGAAGCATTCTTGAGTCAATTTTTTCAAGCTACATTTGAAAAAGATATGACTATAAAAAGTGTTTCCAAGAGAAGTGTTTATATAGAAATGATCATAAAAAAGGAGCATATTAGGAGATGCGAATATGCAAAAAGTTAGAGTTTGATAATTTGTTTTGTCCTAAATTGCCTTGTTTGATCGGAAGTGAGAAGTATAGTTTATTAATTAATATTTTTGGCCGTTTAAGCCAATTTTTATTCTTGAGTCAATTTTTTCAAGCTATATTTAAAAAAGAATAGAAAGTGTTTCCAAGAGTAGTGATAAATGAAAATGATCATAAAAAAGGAGCATATTAGGAGATGCGAATACGCAAAAAGTTAGAGTTTGATAATTTATTTTGTCCCAAATCGCCTTGTTTGATCGGAATTGAGAAATATAGTTTATTAATTAATATTTTTGGCCGTTTAAGCCAATTTTTAGCTGGCTAAAAATTCGGCTAAACAGAGTTGTTAGAAACTATCACTTTGGTTTCGGCTTTTTTCTTAAAAATATAGCAGCTCAACGCTGAAAGATTATGAATTAAAAACGTCTTAAAGTTAACAGCAGATATTCTACGGCATGCCCCTGTAGATTGAGCAAAATTAGCCGGCATTTAGCCATTAAACAACTATACTCATAAGGCAGAGAGAATTGATGTGCTTAAAATATCTAGCATTCCAATTGTAAAGTAGAAAGTTTCTGAAATTGCCTTTTAAATGTGGAGGGGAAAAAAATGCCTATCTATAAATAATATAGTATAAAAAATAAATTAAACAAATTATTTGTTATATCATCCAATTTCAAATACACAATACAGATATCAAATGAAATCGTATTTATAAAACGGTTTTTTAGAAAGAAATAGGTGGCTATATAGGAGACATATAAGAGCCTTAATGGATAAAGGGAAATAATTAGATAGAGGTATTAAAAATAAGATGGCTGTAAAAAAAAATTTAACCCGCTTGGTGACTACTTTTTAGTAAGCTAATTTTAAAAAAAAAATCATAACTGACCTGTCTGGAGACAACTTACGCAAAATACCGAACAGCGTTTATTGGTGTATTCAGAAAAAAAGAATTAACAAAATCATCTACTCTGATATTGTAATTTGGAAGAAGAAAACAGGTATTTAAGTACCTTTCCCTGACCACATGAATATTGTGAATGTCCAGAAAAATAAGTTCGGTGTCCTTGTAGTGCTCCTCCGACTCGTAACCGCCTCCTTTGGCCTTGAATAAAAAAAAAGTAAAGCTAAAATCTTCATAATAAATGACAAATAAAGCGATTCTAGATTTCTTATACTATAGAGTTTTAAGTTAAACAAATGCTATAGGAGAGGGACTTTTTTTAAAAAAATACTATGCCCTGTGAGTGTTGTCAGCCTTGAAATCTTGGGAAAAGGGGGACATTTTTTTTAAGCGAAAATAATTAAGAAGAAAACCTTAATAAATTTAGCAGAAAAAGAAAGAAATTTTAACAAAAAAATGGAAATTCTGTCAAATTTATCAAAAAAAAAGAAAATTCTAACAAATTTAGGAGAAAAAGAAGGAAATTCCAACAAATTTAGGAGAAAAAGAATTCTAAAAAATTTAACAAAAAAAGATGGATATTTTAGCAAATTTGTTTTTGGTGGAAATAGAGATTTTTAATGGGGGATTCATGGATAGTTGGCATCACTATCTCAGATGCAAACTATAAAATATTTAGATTTAGAATTCACAACGTACACATCATTTAATGACAACAAAAATAATTTTCCCTTTAAAGTCGAAACAATCTAAAAATTAAAAAAAAGTCTTTTTTTAGATTAGATCTTTACTTTATTAGCCACGGCGTTGATCCTAGGCCGGGCGTCATACACCGTCAAGTACCGGGAAAAATGAGCGTTGGCTTCAATCACGTGCCGCAAGTAGGAGGCGTCTATTTTCGGCGAGGAGCCCCCGAGCAGACCGCTTAGGGGTTGGGCACCCCTCACGAGGCAGGCTTCCCGTGGTGGAGTTCGAGGCTTGAATTTGATTATATATATGGAAATATAAAATAATTTCTTTAAAATTCATGTACTTATTTCGGAAATATCCATGATTATCTATGCATAAACTGATTTACGTGCCGTTTGTTTATTTATAAATAACAAATATAATCGGTTCGATTTAAACTATATAGAGTTCTCTCTCCCTTTCAATCACTTTTCGATTATGGGAGGGAGAGCAATTTTTTTTTAAAAAAACGCATTATGTCATTATCACGTGTTTCTTTATTCAAATATAAAATATCATCGCTTCGATTATCATAGAGTTCTAACATTTCAATCAACTATAAACAAGAAAGTGATTCTTTTTTTTTAAAAAAAACATCTGTTAAATATGATTGACACTTGGTGGAAGCTTTTGAAAGGAAACGATTCTGACCTCTAAATTAATTGTAGTAAATTCTCAAACGATATTCAAATAAAAATTTTTTTAAAAAAGGAGAATTTATTTTGACTTTTTACATCTTGCGAATTGGAATGACATTTCCAGGAAAGGACGGGCAAACGATTTTTTGAACGGAAACGGGCGACGTTTGTGAGCATATCATCATCGGCTGCCCTGGGCACGCATAACTTCATTTTTTGTGATAAACACGTCAGTTTGAAGAATAAAAAATAATTAAATCTTATTATAATATCTTTTCTTTCTTTCTTCCGTATTATCTATATCAATGACATAAAATACTACCTAGACATGTGTGGTAGGTGCACCGTCGCAAATCAGCTGATGACACCATTTTAGTTTCCCATATGTAAATAAAATAATTTATATAAAATTTTTATTATAACTTTTTTTTAAAAAATCAAAGATTTTCACGGCAAACATAAATGACATGTCACCAGCTGATCTGTATTCAACGACGCTTCGAAATATATTTGAACGAGTCGTCAACCTTTTATATGTGACAAGAGGTGGGGGGGGGGGGGTTGTAATTATATTAATTTTAACACTTATTTCCTCTAGGTAATTTTTTTTTATTTAATAGCGCTATTTCCAATTTTAAAAATAAAACTCAATGATTTTATAAATTTTATTTGGTGTTTACTTTAAAAAAATATATATATTAATTGTTATAAGAATTGTTATTGAAAGGTCGTTTAAAAAAAATATTTTTAATTTTAATAAAAATGGAAAGAATCAAAATATTTTAGAAACACATTTCTTTTTAATAAAAAAAATACCTTGTCCCACCCTTTTTAAAGTTTAATAATTGCATTCCTTTATTTCTATTTCTTTCTTTCGTTGACTATTTTTTTCTTCTTTCATGCATTCGTTTCACTCATTCTTCAATCCTTGAAACTTATATATGAATCGTTTTATTACTGCCCAAATTTATAAAAAATACATATTAAATCTTTAAATAAATAACTAATTATATATATGTTCATTTTCTTCCTTTTTCTTTCTTTCATTCTTCTCTCCCTTCTTTCTTTTTCTCTTATTTAGGTCTATTTTAAAAAAGATCCTACGCCTTAAAATTTCCCCAAAAAAAAGATTCGAAATCGAGGAAATCAAGTTTTTATAACAAAAGTAAGATAATATTTCTTATAAACCACAAAAAAATATATTAAATTGATTTTATACCAAGCTAGGATAGGTATCACAGAACGTGTAATCTCTATTAATGTCGGTCAGCCGCCAGGATTCATCTGGGAGTCCCTAAACAGAATAATTCATATTTATTTTATTAAGTTGTTATATGAAGATTGGAGAAGGGAAACAAAAAATGTAAGTAATGTTGTTATATCACCTAACTTTGACCAATTCCAAAATGGTTCTTTCAAGTTTTTATCCTGTAGAATTAGCTCCAATATTTAAGTTCAGGTTCAACTTAGAGGTTTCAGTCTATTTTTAAAGTTAAAAGTTTGGCTAAACTTTATTGAAATTGGCTAAAATTATGCGACATAATAACACGGCTAGAATTCATAGGAAATTCCTAATCAAATGGTTGATACTTATTTTATAGTCATTTCATTTGCAGGAGAGAGAGACGAGACGAGAAGAAGAATAGATCCATTCTTCCTATTTTATCTGTTCTAGGCCTAATTCATTACTATATTTACGAGTAGTGATGCAAAATCGCTATATATGAGCCGATTTTTAAAAACGGCTAACTAAATATTTTTCAATATTTTAGCAAAAAATAAAAATTTTGATTAAACCTTAGATTTTTCGTTAATAGATTTCTAAACCTTTGTGACATCTATAAGCAAAATCTTCAGGCTAGATATACTACTTTTCTGTACATCACTATTTACGAATATAATTTTATTTTAAATCGTTTTTTTTAAATATAAATAATGGTTTATTGTTTATTTATTTATATCGTCCATTTTTGCAATTTTCGTGAAAGGTTTGTGATTTATTTTTGCGACAAAATAATCCACGATATTGATATTTTTATTTTATTTTTTTTTGGCCGATATATTACCAAAAAAATATATATTTATTATAATTGTAAGTTGTTTATATTGAAAACGAAAAGAAGAAAAAAAAATCATAAGATACATTTATTATCAATGTCATTTTTATATAATAAGTGATAATTAAAAGAAAATAAGAAAAATAGGTAACATCATCTTATTTTTCTTCTCATACGACTAAAATTTGTGGGTGAAATATTTTTTTAAAAAATCAGTTTATGATTAAATGTAGGCTAAAATAAAAATAAAAATTATGCTCCCGGTATCGGTTACGTATACATATGTATCGGCATATACCTGACGGGTACAGCTAGCGGGTATAGCCACGATACCAATATTCTCTCCATAAATTTAATTTGTCGAATCGAAGCTGACTAGTCAGGGTAATTCTAATCCATTTTTTTTACAAAAAAAATTAATTATAAAACTACCTGTCTTTCGTATTCTCCTCTGGCCCGATATACCTTCCATCCATCTACATCGAAATTATCCCTGAAAGAAAAGGCCCAAATTGGCTTTTAAGTATTTATTATTTAAAAAAAAGAAGAAAATAAACAATACGTAATACCAAAGACCTGCTGGCCAGACCCAAAACTGTGCTGGGTTTGGTTTATAAATTTAGAAAACGGGCCGAGCCAAGTCGGGCTCAATTATTTTTTAAAAAAATTAAGAAAGAATCATACTTTCGTTTTTTCTTAAATGAAAGAGGGAAAAGGGTGAGGGGACAAAAGAATATTAAACAGGATTCTGGATCAGATTCGGGGTTCATTCCATTTTTTTTTTAAACATTGTCTAATTTTTGGACAACCCAATCCGACATATTTCAGAACCGGGGTGAGTTTGGACTTATATTTGAAAATCGGTCGCTTTTAAATCTTTTTTTTTACCAAAATTCGGGCAGCAACACAATTTCAAATTTTTTGAACCCCGAATCATGGTCCAGAGAGCCTACTTTCCTTATAATAGACTTTTAAATCATCTATCCATGATTCTATCTAACTGTCCTTTATTCTTATCATTAATTTGTATGTTGTTGTTAATAATAGACTTGATGATGATTCAAGGGAAAGGCTAATTTGTATAATTGCTCGAAAAAATGCCGTCGCGAATGATTTTCCGGTTTGTAAGCGAATTTCAAAGTTCTCAAATCCTTATTATTTATGTTTGTCAATAATAAAACCTTGTAATCATCTATTTAAAAAAAACTTGCTTTGTTTAAATTAAAGGACCAAAATATGGGGGACATTATTTTCGTTATTAAAATGGCAGAATTTGGTTCATCTAAATCAATAAACGTGTATGGTTACGATTGGCTGATTGTTGTACCAGGTGCCATTACTAAATAAGAAAAAAAATGATACAGTGATCTCTTATTACCCACCAATAAAGAAATACTCGTAGATTTTGTACACAAAAAATAATGGAGGCTACTTCAAATTTTCTTTTTTTTTATACTATTTTTAAAAAAAAAATATTTCGAAAACAAAATGGAGAATTTTAGAAGATTACTTTGCAATAAACTTCGATACCGTAAGAATTTTCGCCTCGGCTGGATAAATTCCCTATTTTTTCGAGTCGGTACACCACACCCAGAGGTAAGTCTAATATGACGTCACCCTAAAATTCGTTACAAATTTGTATAAAATATAATATATATAGCATGTGAGTATATAAATAAATGTAAACATACACGTGGAAACCCGGTCATATCGAGACGGTCTAAGATGGCCGTTCTCACTTTACTAGATTTTGGCTAATTATGAAGATATTTATTTATGTATCATTTCAATCCAAATCTTAGATACATCCAATCTCCCGAGATTCCTGTTCGGAAAGTTTAGCAACCGATCGATAGTGTTAAAAAAATTATAAGATGTATTTATACTAAGTTGATGTCATATTCATTTAGAGCCAATCGGGCCCGTTGAAATATTTGAAAAGGTATTCCGGCCTGACCAGTAAAAATATTTTGCGCAAGTTGTCCGACTCGTCTTGAAAATCTTTTATCCGACCTAGTCATCGGAACTAGCTGAGTCACCCTCTTATGGACATATTATATACACTACCGGCCATAAATGACTGCCCACCCTGCATTTTTATATAAAAAATTAATAACTTAAAACTTTTTAATTTATTTGGATAAAAGCGAATTGATTAATTAATTTAAGATGTTTATACATATTTAGAAATAAAAACTTGGAATTTCTATAAGTTTTTGAAAACAACATGTCAAAAATGACCAACTTAATAAAATAGGGTTCATTAGTTATTTTCAGCAACAATTTTATGTTGCCCATTGTTTTTTTGAAGAAAGTCATTTGTCACATTATAATCTGCTTATCAATACCCATTTTTAATTATTTTAAAAAAAATTCCTATATTTTTTTTTGTTTTAAATCATTGTTTAAAGAAATTATAGTCTTTATAAATTTTAACGAACATTCGACCAAAATGATTAAAAGCTAAAAGAAATTTCTATTCCAACTAAATGCAAAATAATTAATTTACACATAACTGGTAAAAGTAATCACTGAATTGCCAGAGAATTAACCCTATCGACGAACAGTCGATTGTATACTTAAACAATAATACAATATCGAATCCAAAGAGGCCTGGAAGACCCCACAAAACAACTTTAAGCGATGATAGGTATATAGCAAGGATCAGTAAACGCAATCGACGCCTTGTCGCCTCAGAGATAGCTGCGGAAATTAATCTGACTCGGGAAAACGCGATAAGTGTCATAACTGTGAAAAGGCACCTTAGGAGCTTTGATCTTTATGATAGGGTAGCGGTCAAAAAGCCACTCTTGAGCAAAAAAAACTCAAGCGATTAGACTGGACACGAAAACATCAATTTTGGACATCTGCCAACTAGTACCAGGTCTTATAGAGTGATGAGTCAAAATTGGAAATTTTCGGTTCTAAAAGAAGGCAATATATCTGCCGCTCAGCTGGAGAGCGAATGAGCGATCACTGCATAATTCCTACAGTCAAATTCGTGGGAGGGTCTGTTATGGTGTGGGGGTGCTTTGGTGCCGGGGCAACGGGCGATATTGTCAAAATTAAAGGAATCCTTAACAAGGAGGGATAGCGGCAAATCATTGAGGATCATGTGATTTCATCAGGAAAGCGTTTGATCGGGAATAACTTTTTATTTCAACAAGATAATGGCCCAAAGCATACATCCAGGCTATGCAAAGATTATTTACAAAATCTACAACAACACCGTATTCTCGAGTTGATGACTTGGCCATTCCAGTCTTCCGATCTCAATCCAATCGAACTTTTATGGGATCACCTTGATCGACAAGCGCGAAAAAGCCCCTAACCTCTTATTCGCACCTTTGGGAAGTATTAGAGAGAGAATGGAATAATAACTTTTGAATATTTAAAAAATCTCATCGAAAGATTACCAAAACTTTGTGCAGCAATTATTAAGAATAAAGGTTGTCATATTGATGAGACCAAAATTTGATCTTAATTAATTGCTTATGTCTTTTATTTTTTGTAATTTTATGCAATAATATGTAAACTTATAAATAAATTTGATAAACCTATTGTGTGTTATTTATCTTATTTTAAGAAAAATGTTAAGAAAATGCAGGGTGTGCAAATAGCCGTTAGTGTATATCGCCTTATATCATTTTTTTTTAAATCCAAAGGTTTTCCTATATAGTATTCCTTATTCTCTCTATTCTTCCCATTCTTTCTTTGTTATCTAGTCCGAATTCTTTTGAATTTTTTAAAAACGATATAAACGAATCATACGTTTTAATCGAAGAAATGAAGAGAAAAAAAATAGATTATATTTTTTTCTTTCTTCTTCTTTGATTTTGATGCGCGGTCACTTAAGATTAATTTAAATTGTTAAATATAGGGAAGAAAAGTGACTTATCGCCTAATTTTTTTTTTAATATAAATAACGTTTTCCTCGTGGAAGTATACCGTAAAAATTACGAGACGACAGATTATTACAAATTATATTTGAATGAATAATATTATAATTTAAAGAACGGAAACAAAAAAAATCTATTACTCAAAAATTTAGAAAGAGTCCCGGATTTCGCTTAAAAATATAAATGGTCCCGATTTGAAAAGTTCAAATTATAAAGGGTAAGGCTAGGAGCCACTATAATATACATTATAATAGATTTGGACTTTTAAAAAGTAGGAGGGGGGGGGGGGATATACTCATAATCAGTTGATTTATCAAACTTCCTATTGCTAGCCAAAGTGTATTATTTTATTTTATTTTAAATCGGGAAAACTGGGTTTGTATTAGCCCATAAATAAAATATTTGAAGTGAACTTTACCAAAAGGGCTGTGTCCTAAATTTTAAAAAAAACTATTCCAAAGTTTTACGAATTGCACAACTTTCGCGAGTTCTGAGAGATACGAAACATGTCCCGAATCTTCGATATAATTTTGAAAAAGTTCGATGTGAATAATTTACTAATTTCTATATTTTATATTATTTGACGATAAAACTTGAACGTATAGAAAAAGGCATATTTTATCATTTTTCTCGCAAAATTTTAATCGATAGAATGATTAAAGTTTTAAGAATCGCAAAATTTTCGCGAATTAAAAAAAAAAAAAATCATTTAGGCCAATATTTAAATTTTACATTCAAAATGGCTTATATTTTTTTTTCCGCATAATTAGCGCAATTTAATTTAATTTAATTTTTTTTTTAAATTTAGGACATAACTTAAAATGATAGAGCATTCAGTTTATGAAAAACACCTTTCAAACATTTTTATACTCTTTTTAAAAATAAAAATATATATAACCCAAATACAAATAATATACAACATTATTAATCGAATTATTTGAGGATTAAGGTAATCCCATGAGAACCTAAATTTGACTTCTAAATGCGATAAAATAAAAACTTAGTTCTGTGATTAAAGGCCTCAATATTAATTTTTAATATTTATTATAAAATGACGAAATCTAATATTTTAAATATAATATATTGGATTAATTTAAACATATCCGTATCTCATATGACTTAAATATTATCATTTTTAAGTGTAAAAAAGCTCAGTTAATTTTGCTTCTATCCTATGTTTTAATGCAGTTGTTGTTAAAAGGCTCGTTTTGAGTCGATTTTTAAAAATGGCTAACTCAATATTTTAGACATAAAAATATTGCCAAAGTCTCGAGATTTCAATAATATATATCTAGACCCTTGTTCCTATTATGAACAAAATTTTTAGGCTTACGTAATATTTTTCTGGATGAAATATTGAGTTAGCCGTTTTTAAAAATCGGCTCAAAACGATCCGTTTAACAACATCATTGCATCGGCGTCAGTAGAAAGGAGCGAATAAAAAATTGCAACCTTTACAACAACAAAAAAATTGAGTTTTCCACTGAATGGGGATAGGTTCTAAATCGCTAAAAATTGGGAACTAGCGATTTTATCTCCTAGAAAATTTTTAAGGTAAATTTGAAATTAATATTTATAGATGCTAGGGAATTAGTGTTTAATTTGAGTTTTTTAAAAAAAAAAATTACTAAAAATAGAAGAAATATTATCATATTATTATCATCCTCTATTTTTAGTATTTTTTTTAAAAAAAAAACTCAACTTAAATACAAGTGTTTACTTCCCTAACATCTATTGTTATTAAATTCAAATTTACTTTTAAAAATTTTCTAAGTGATATAAGCAAGATTCACAATTTTCAGCGATTTAGAACAGGAAACCCATTAATTTCATTTTTTTTTTTTAAATTCTTAATTATTTAACTTATTAAATTATTATTTATAACAAGGCATAAAAAAGGTCACTTTATATTTAAAATAAATTTTATAAATATTTAGAATTATGATCACCCCGTAAAAATTATTTCAGATTTTAAGCGGCAATTAAATAAAAATTTAATATAAGTTATTAATTAATTTTGAAAAACTTAGGTGGGGCCCCTGGTTAGTTTTATTTTAGAAACTTCATTTCTGTTTAAACCAGTCTAATCAGATTTTGAACTAGGAGATCCAATTCTGTTTTAGGTGGGTATCAAATCTACATATCCACTTACTTTCTATTCTGCGTGGAGAAAGCTATATAGACGACTAAACTGATTTCTGTTTAGAAATAAGAAGACAAATCAAACAAGGCCTTAAATCTGATTTTGATGCAAAGATTTCAATTTGAGCCGACTATACTACAATATTTTAATAAACCTAATAGATGCGGAGATAAAAAAAATTTCAAATAAAGTTCCACAAGGAAAACAATACAATTATGAATGATGAAATTGGTTTTAGGCTTAAGGGTAGCATTTACGAAAAAAAAAGAATGAAGGTGAAAAGAAAACAAAACAAAACAAAATATCTAACTTTCTGGGTGGCAGTAAAGGTTAATCGGAAATTAGTAACTCCCAAAAGTCCGGTGATGCTTCCATTGAAGGGACATAAGTAATTGACAGGATGATCTAATAATATGTGCAATTTCATATTTGTTTATTTGTAAAAATATATTCATTCATTTCTAAAAAAAAATCGTCTGTTTATAAGATATTATTTGATATAACCATGTTAGAATATGGTTCTAGCTTATAAAAAAAGGCACCTGGTTTTATTGGTTTAATTCTAAATATATTTCTAAATAAGATTAGTATGTATACATATAAACTCATGTGTGTCATTAATGCCTTTTTAAATATATATTAATGGGATCGAGGCAACATATGCTATGGATTACCTTATTAATATTTAAATAAATCTTTTTTAGGAAAATCAGATCTTAAATTTTTAAAATGCACTCAAATTATTATGCTATTTTCCAAATTTAAAAAATTTATTTAGCACGTTTTATATATATAAATTATGAATTTGCTAGAAATAAATTCCAGAATATGAGTATCTACTTTAGTATTATTAAATATGCCCAATTTCGGTTAATTTTTAAACATGGCCCAATTAAAATTATAGCCAATATAATATGTAAATCAGATTTTGTTCACAGATGGCAGAAAGGTTTGGACCTCTATTTCCCAAATTTCAAGTAGGTAATATTATTTAAGTTAAAATCTTAATCGGGCCTCTTCAAATCTACAAGAGAAGAGAAGAGAAGAGAAGAGAAGAGAAGAGAAGAGAAGAGAAGAGAAGAGAAGAGAAGAGAAGAGAAGAGAAGAGAAGAGAAGAGAAGAGAAGAGAAGAGAAGAGAAGAGAAGAGAAGAAGAAGAGAAGAGAAGAGAAGAGAAGAGAGAGAGAAGAGAAGAAGAAGAGAAGAGAAGAGAAGAGAAGAGAAGAGAAGAGAAGAGAAGAGAAGAGAGAGAGAAGAAGAAGAGAAGAGAAGAGAAGAAGAAGAAGAAGAAGAAGAGAAGAGAAGAGAAGAAGAAGAAGAAGAGAAGAGAAGAGAAGAGAAGAGAAGAAGAAGAAGAAGAGAAGAGAAGAAGAAGAAGAAGAAGAAGAAGAAGAGAAGAGAAGAGAAGAGAAGAGAAGAGAAGAGAAGAGAAGAGAAGAGAAGAGAAGAGAAGAGAAGACTCGTTTTTAAAAAAGATAAAACCATTAAAAATAAAATAATTAATTTTATTGTCCTAATAATTTAAAAACCTTGTCATTTTATACAAACTGCTTACACAAACAAATTCTTATATTATTTTATAATTTACTCTTTTAACTTCAAACTCACTTTGTGCAATAAATTCTTTACAAAATGAATATATATATTTATTTCCTTGATTGGGTATAATTTTATAAAAATTTCAAATTAATATATATGATGCTATAATATATTGTGTCTGAAAAAAATATTACATAGCTTTATAAAGTGAATAAGTGAGCACTAAACAATTTATAGATTAGTAATATAAATTAATAGATATATTTTTAGGTTATAAAATTTTCTATTATTGAAGACTATAAGAGAAAGGCAGATTTATTCTATATTACTCCACAATTCTCATTTTCATTAGATGTGTCAGAATCTTCATCATTATTATCTTCAGGATCATTTTCATTAGATATGTCAGAATCTTCATCACTAATATCTTCAGGATATAAAATTATATCCATATCAACATAAGGCTTCTGCAAACCTTCATTATTCAAAATTATCTCTTCAGATCCAAATCCTAGTGTTGATGAATTTTCTAAAATTTCCCCATTAAAATTTAAGTCAGTTTTAATTGCATCTGGTATAATGTCAACTATAGATTTGGTAGTTAGTGGTACAGAAGAATAATTAAGATTATCAAGGGTTTCATCAACAATCAGATGTTGTTCTTGTTTTAATAATTTATTAGAGGCTGCTAATTGAGGCAAAAATGCTTTTACTTTTGCCATAATATCATTTACATTACTTTTGGTTTTTAAAGATAAGTGACGAGATTGATGTAAAGATTTAGATGGTAAAATTTTTTCAACATTCTTTTTGTTTAATTGTAATAAATTGCTAACTCCATATGAGCTTTCAATATCTTTATTTGTGATTTCTGATGACATAGTTGAGTGAATTATTAATTTTTTTAAACCTATTGAAGTATGATTGAATTCTAAATATTCTGTAGGAACTTTTGAAACTTCAACATCTATTTGAGTAATAACAGGCTTATTTTCCATATTATCTTTATGATCTCTGATAGAATTTTGGTAGTTGCCTTTTTGCAATGTTGGAAATTTTATAAATATTATATAAAAAGAAAATGATATATTAAAGAAATATCTAATTTAGACTATTCTGTCAAAATGTTGTAATATAAGACAATTAAATAATATCAATATGTAAATTATAAACAATATAAATGTATAAATTAAATACTATGATATGTAACTTTGTATCAAATGATTTAACTTAAAAATTTATATATATTTAATAAAAAGACATAAAGTAAAGGCATTGAATAAAAAATATATTTACTTTCACAGATGATCTTTTCTCCCTGGAAAAAATGAATTTGGCCGTTGTGATATTTGTTTTCCATAATAAGTTTTATGGTTTTTTAATTATGGGTAGCATTTAAAGTGATACTAAAATTTAAAACAAAATAAATAATTTAAAGTTGTCATCTCTATTTGTTGATAATTTAAATTGACAGCTGACAAATATTGCCATATATTAACCTTATAAGAGTGCTCATTGTGAATTAAAAATAATTGTTGCAACGGCACGGCATAAATATCGTAAGTTATTTTGTAAAAATAATTAAGTATGTTGGGATGTTGTCCTTACTTTATTAAAGGTAATGTACTATTATTAAAGTACTTCGTTAGAAATAAATTTCATATGAAAAATATAAATTATTATTAGTTTTTCAACATTCTATAATCGATATATATTTGTAAAGTAAATCTCTCATGACGAGATAGTTATTTGATAATGTTCTGATTTTATTCAGCACATATGTAGATCTATATATTTGTTCTTAGATATATAAAAAATGGTATAATTGATTGCTGTTATAAATTATATGTTGACTGGATTTAATAAATTATCTTAAAATTATAATTATAAAATAGTTTCCCAATATTATTACTCATATAATTTTATGGCAATGAGTTAAATGCAATTAGGTAGAATGGTGATTTTTATAATTAATAATGAATGAAAATATTTTAAATCAAACTATGTTTAACAAAAAAAATATATAATATTATGATCATTGATTGTGATGTTAGATGATGATGATAAATTTTGATTAAGTGAATTTTAATAATGGTATTAAATTAATGGGTTAATAAATAATTGGTAAGTTTGAGTAAATTAATTGTAATTTGGTAATATTTGCTAAATGAATGGGCTATAAATAAATATAATTGCTAGATGTACTGTTTGATGATATGATTAAATATTAGGCATTAAAAAGATAGTAATTGTTGTAAAAAAAGTTGTTAAACTGATACAAGAATTGTTATTGCCAGAGTTGGGCATTGCCCCAAATAGTTATATCTACAAGTTCCTTTTCTATCTTGTACTCAGTATCATTTTGATATTTTTAATAATATACCAGTATATGTATGATCTTATATCTTTTTTATTTTCTTGACTACAGATTCTCTATAATGTTCATTTTTGAAAAATTTATATATCACAATATATAATCTTATTTTATTTGGGAATCTTATATTTATTTATTTTTTTTTCCGCCATATTTCAAATATATTGACACCCAAAATTAGTTGAAAATAACATTAAGAGAATATAAATATCTTATACTGGCTATATGTTTAAAGTTTAAATTTTTTAATGTAAAATAATAGATCTATCAAAAAAATCCTTTTTGACAAAAAGCGAAGATGGAATAACTTAATTCTCAGCCGATGATTCGCTTAAAATATAATTTTATTTATAAAATGAATATCTACCATTATATTGCATTAAAAAAAATGTAGAAAATGTCCTATTAAATATTATATTTTCTTTATTAAAATTTATAAAAGTTCATAGGATATAAATTAAAAAATAAATTATTTATATATAAGATAATAGTTTTTTCATAAATATAATAGTTTTTCATATATATCATAATATTTTAATATAATACATTCTATCTAAATAACATAATGAATGGTTTCCTTTATTCATCTAAAAATAAAATAATAAATTATAAAGTACAATTATTAAATTAAGATTTTAAAAGATTATAGTAAAAAATTATAAATAATTAAAGTGAATTATATACACAAAATCACAAATATATAACTTTCTGTCGCAGTTGTTCAAATTTACAATGAAATATTGCAAATAATATTTTTTTTAAGGAACTATATTATTAGTTATTATTTTATATGAAAATATTCATGAAAATCTTGATTTGAATAGAAAAATAAAAATATTATCTTGAAGAAGATTTTGTGTTTGAAAAGTTAGTTATGTTTTGGGTCATGAGAATGGTGCGCGTGACCTGAGATGTGTCGTATTCGGGATACGGATTTACCTAAATTAACAGGTAAATAAATATTTTTAGATGCATATTAATTTAATTTTTTTTAATTAAAATTAATCATAAATAATAGCGCAATGTACTGGTTGAAGCCAGGATTTTATTTTTAGAATAAGGATTTTTGTAGGATGATTATATTCAATGATATATATAACTATAGATTGGCGATCATGCATAAAAAAACGTCCACCTATTGAAATCAGCTGTAGCGCCATTTTGTAGCTTGTACGTTGATCAAATGCCTCAATAATAATACTAATTTTTAAAAATTTAACAATTTTATATCTAATAATTTGTTAATAATGTAATTATGTAAAATAATCAAATGAATCCTAACCTCAACTGATCTTCAATTAAATTACATTGGTATTCTATAAAATAAAAAAACTCAACATTTAATCCAATAGTAGTATATAATATCATTAAATTACTTTCACCCAGAAATTATTCAGAAACATAGATTGCTACGATATCACTGAAACAAAAATCACCAAAATTATACCCATACAAAATATTCCATACTTATATCTAATACACCCTCAAATATTCAACCAAATAAAGTCCACTGCCTATATTTAATTGCCAAAAAAACTTATCACATGACTCAATCAAGAAAATACTTCTTTCAATCAGTTTTTAGTTAATTTATCTACTTGATTAATATTATTATAAAAATAAATTTATTTTTAAACATTCCTCAACCATTAACCCCCAATTATTTATTAGAAAATCTAATTTATTTTATACATATTAATTGCATATATCAAAATCATTTATTTTTTTATATATATTTGTTAATTTTTCTTATAAAATTAGTTTTTATAATTTTATCAAATTCACTTGATGTTTCAAAAAAAATCTTACTATCCACATATTGTTCATTTATGGAATCCTTATTATTAAATATAATAATATTTTATGATTCATATCTTATTAATAAATAAAAATGATGCATCGTTATTTATTGTAGTTGCTGGTACTTTTAATTTTAGTTAAGTAATTTATACCTTAAAATAATAATCAAAATTTATATAAAAAAAGAGATCTGTATAGATATAATTAAATAAAATCTACAAATTTTGTTTTACTAATAAGAGAAATCAGTGTTAATTTTTTTCTTACTTTTTTAACTTATTTTTATTTTGTATTATTAATTTTATTATAAAGGATGAACCAAAGATATACTCTAAAAGTAGATGAAGATCAATTAATTACGTTAAGAAAATAAGATTTTATAAAAAAATATCCTGTCAATTAAAAATTATTTTGGATTATGTGTTCTAGATGAAATAAGTTAAACCATCTTAAAAGATGGGTTGAGAGCTCATCTCACTTAATTTTTATTGTAATAATCATTTATAATTTTTTTTGTTTTAATTATTTCATCTTAATTATAAATGACAAATGAAAACATCTTTTATTTTTTTTTCAATAAAAACATAGTGTAATAATAACATTTTTTGCATGGGTATAAATTATTATATAAATCATTTAAATAAGGTTTATACAATAAATATATAAAAATATAAATGTGTACACTTTAAAAAACAAAATGTATTTTTAACAATATGATGATTCACATTCATATTATCTTTGATTATAAACATTCATCCTTTTTGATTCTATCATCACCTATAAAAAATAAAATATATTTACATTAGCATAGATTATATATAATATCATAATTTTTATAATATGTCTTATATAAGGCCTGTTCTTTATACAATATAATTTTTAAAAAATAAAAGAAGATATAAATATTAATTTACATGACTTCTTGATTATTAAATTGTATTGCTTTTGTAAGATTTTGTCTCATACCAGTTATCAATTCCTGGTTTCTCAAGTCAGCAAAATGGAAAAATCTAATATTTAAATATCTTTAAAAAAAATAGTATTAAAACTAATAAATGATTACCTTTGAACAATTAATTTTACAAGAATTTGAAAATGGCTGTAACCAATCTCATGTTCATTAATATGTTCAGTAAGATCAATAAAAATATTTGTACCAATTATTGTGGAAAAAACCAACACTTCCATTTTTTTAATAATATTTTTACGTTTAATATCATTTTGATAAGTTCTAAATGAACTTTCACAAATTCGGCATAATATAGACATACTAGATGAAGGAATCACTAACCCCCCATTATACTATATTTATTAGGCATAAAATTTTTTCTATTTATAGCCTGTAACCATTTTTCCAATAATTCTTTGGATTTTAATGGAAATCTATATTTAAAAATAGGTTGAGTAAAATATAAGATATATTTATGACATTGATACAAAGATAGATAGTATATAAAAATCAATATAAATATCAGACCGGTTATTAGTAATATAGTATTGAATCAGTGAAAATTTGTTGATTGGCAGAGCCTCTATTAATATATATATGGTTTACATATTTCTTACAAATATTTAAAATGAAACTGTATCATAGTAAATATGTATTTTAAAATGGCTAACTTAATATTTTATCCAGAAAAATATTTAGGCAAAGTTCAAAATAGAAATCTTATCAACTCAATAGGAAGAAACATTATTTGTCCTAGCAATAAAAATGAGAAAACTTTATATTTTTACTAAATAAGGATTTTTTTTCAATGTTTGTAGCTTATTAATGCTTTATGTAATAAATATGTTGCATATAAAAAATAATATATATACTTATGATAAGAAATATGTGTATTAGATTCTATTTTATATGTTTTATTACAATTATGAACACAGCACACTCCCATTATCTAATTAAATAATAAATGATAGTGATATTATAAGATCTGTTTTGCATGTATCCTAAGATGCATTAACATAAGATTTATAAGTCCATGCAGGATTAGGTTAAACTATATTTTAAAAAATTAAAAGGTGGGTTAGTCTTAGATTCATTTTTTAAATATAATCACCTACTCCACCTTCATAAAAAAAGTCTTATGAAAATTTAAGAATAAAAGATACTATAAAATATTATATCATAAATCACCTTTAAAACTAGACTTGTTTTCTATATATTAATATTTCTTGCTGACAAATAATGGATAACCAAACTACAAAATGGCGCTACAGCTGATTACAATGTGTGGACACTTTTATAATGCATTGAATGAATGAATCGTCAATCTATAGTTATATATATCATTGATTATATTAGAATTATTAATATTTTTTAAGTAATGATAAAATTCATAAACAATTTTTTAACCCTACTTAAAAGGGAAAATAGAACTTCATATTATTATTTTTTAACTTAAAAGGAATAATTTTGGTTGAAGTTTGAAAAATGCTAATATTTTTTTTAACGTTTGTAACATAAAGAAATTAAGAATATTGGAGTATATATTTATGATTAAATTAATCAAAAAGACAATTATTATTATTGTTAGGGTTTTAAGCAAGTGAAATTTAGTATCATAAAAATAAACTAAAAATAAAATAAAATAATTTAAATTTTAAGGGCGAGTTGGATTCATAGAATATATCGATTGAATTCATCTGATTTTAAATGAGGTTGCAGGCAAGTAAATTTTAGTATCATAAAAAGAATTAAAAATTAAAGAAATTTAAATTTAAAGGGCGAGTTGAATTTATAAAATGTATATCATAATAATTTTGTTAAAATTTTCATTTATAAAGAGTTTTGTTCATAATGTTTTAGGATAAATTGATTATTTATTTGCGATATTATTTTTTATGTGCTATTCATTATATATACAATTCTGATAAAGAAATGTACTGAGGTAGTGACCAGGGTAAATAATAATTTAATGAAATACACTGTGGTGTCAAATAATGATTTAAAAAGAATATCTGACTTGGAAACTAATTTAAAAGAAGTTTTAAATGAAATCAAAAAGGATAAACCAGAAATGGTTAATAGAAAGGATAATCAGTGAGATTTTCCGAAATTTAGATAGAAATTTGGTATTCTCCAATAATTAAAAGACATGAAAGATATAATCAAAGTTATATATCTGGATATATATAAATTGATTAATATGAATATAATTATGATAAAAGGCAGATAGTTTGTAAAAAAATGGTCCAGATAAAAAAAATATTTTTTAAAGGACAAGAAATTTGGTAAAAATATTTTTGGTATTCATAAAATATTTCCGTCTTATATTTTTATGAACTTTGTTGAGATCATTAAACCGTGGCAGAAAAAGGGAAACCGAAATATGTTGAAGCACATGGCAGTTTTTTATCAGTGTTGATAATTGCTGTGGTTGGAATTTGTGTATTTTTATACGCAATTTTTTTTGTTCCCCTAATTTGTATTACTTTGTTATTATGTATATTTTCGTTGATTTTTTGTTCTGAAAAAAACAATCATAAATTTACACGAATTTCGTAATCAAAGTGAGGAATTATAATTAACATATTATGTATACTTTGTTAAAATTTATATTTTCATGGTTGATTTTTTAAAAATAAAACAATCATAAATTTACACGAATTTCTTAATCAAAGTGAGGGAATATAAATATTATATTATGTATACTAAAAAGCTTTTATAAAAAAAATGTAGATATATTTTTATAAATTTTTTATTTTATAAAATAAATTATATTATGTAATGTAACTGGAATTTAAATAAAAATTTATAGTGTAAGTATTAGGACATTGACCCTTAGTAAGCTAAATACTTATCTATTGATGAGTCAATCACATTCATTTATTTTTGTTTCTTTTTCTTTAAATTTACATTATACGTGTACATTTATTATGTCCTTTTAAAACAAAATTATATTCAAAATACCAATAAAATTATAAGACGATTTATTTTTTTGGTGAATATAATTGTAAATCACTTCATATGTGACATTAAAAAGTATATCCCATAAAGTATAATTTCCATATAAATATATTATAACTAATAATTCCTATGTCAAATTTCAATTCGAAAGTACAATGAACGATAAAACAGGACAAAAATCGATACAATTCAAAGGTAAGATTAGATAAATAATAAAGGAAATGACCCATACCAAAATTGCGATAATGGGATGAAAACTTTCAGCTTCATAGTGTAGAAGGATATTGGGCTTATGAGGGGTGGGCGTGTCGCAGTTGTTGAAATTTACAATAAAATACTGCGAATAATATTTTTTTTAAGGAACGTCAATTAATATAGTTTGTTTTTAGTTATTATTTTATATGAAAAAATTCATTATGAAAATATTCATTATGAAAAAATTCATTATAATATTCATTATGAAAATATTCATTATGAAAATAATATTCATTATGAAAATATTCATTATGAAAATATTCATTATGAAAATATTCATTATGAAAATATTCATTATGAAAATATTCATTATGAAAATATTCATTATGAAAATATTCATTGTGAAAATCTTGGATTTGAATTGAAAAATAAAAATATTATCTAGAAGAAGATTTTATGTTCGAAAAGTTAGTTGTGCTTTTTTTGGGTCATGAGACTTTCCTTTAAAATTTACATCTTCGAAATATCATCGTAATAATTCTTTTAATTTGAATAAGACATTTTTTGTTCAAAACTATTCATCTCATTATTAAAACATAAAACTGATAATTTAAAACAGTTATTGAAAGTTCAGACATATATCTGTTTTGTAATATATAAATTTATTGTTTTATGTTTAAATACCACAAATTTATTTTTCTCTTTATTTGAAGGTTTTCGCGAAATCAATACAAGAAGTTTTATAATTTTTTAAAAAAAATAATTTAAAAAAAAAGGATAAATTAATTGTGATTTTTTTTCTTTTTTTGGGTTTTTATAATTTCTAAAATTAAAATAAATATATATTTATTAATAATAATAAAAAATATAATATTACTCCTTACAACGATGAATTGGTAAAAAAAATATATAAATTTACGTAAATATAATATTCAACGATAACTCTACATAATTTAATTTTTAAGACTAATAAAAATATTACATATATGACATATTTTAATATAATATTTATACATTATGAAATATTATATTCGTTAATTAAATATGGTTATAATGAATATGGATATTATTATAAACATGACTAATTTTTAATAAAGTTCAAATTAATATAATTATAGTTTTTACCTTTGTTTTCTTTTCCTTTTATTCTATTTTAAACCTTTGTTTCCTTTTTCTTTATTTATTCCTTTTTATTTTACTTTTTCCCACTTTTTTATGTTATTTCTTCCTACAAGTTTTTTGAAAACGAAATAATAATCTTTTTTTTTCATTTTTGTACTATATATATATTTTTTTTTATGATAATAATAATAAAAATAACACAACAACAATATAATAATTTATTAGGGAAAAAAAATTGATTTTTTAAAAATACCCCACGTCACCCCTCTATTAGTCTGCTCCAGGGTCCAACACGAAATCGAAATCCGAGTCAGATTCCAAATACTCCAATAAGTCCTCCAACTTATTGGTCACATATATGGCGGTCAATCCGTCTTCCCTCTCCTCCTCTTTGATTCTCCCAGCCTCTTCCAAATCTCGCCCCAGTCCTAATGGCGTGAGGTCACCCCATGTGCTTTCGTTTTTCTGAATTGCTCCCAGCTCTCCTTTGTTTTACTTCGCCTCCCAGGGATCTACCGTCGAATATCTTCCAAGATATATCGTCCTCCGGCTCTCTGCTTGTTACCTCCATTGGTACATTTTTTCCCCTCTAGATCCATGTTTTTTATTCTCCCTTGGGGACAGTCGCATAGCACTTATAGCATCTCCGTTGCTCATCTTGCGGTCTTCCTCCCTCAGGAATTCCTGTCTACATGCAATTCTCCGGCATCCTCCTTGGTCCTACTATCAAATGTATCTCGACATCCTCAATACAGTTTTGTCTCACAGCCATTGGAATTCCTTGCTATTTTTTAGATATAATTTTATTAGCCCCTTACATACCTTGAAACCCCTCTCAACTTTTCGGGCTCTATCCTTCTGCTGAGTTTTGAACACCTTATCTTCTGTAGGCAAACTCTACTTTACCCACTTATCGTCCGATATTTTCTAAAATCAATCCCAACTTCCATTTTTAGCTATCCCCAAGTATTCTCGCCCATACTATCTGTCCTACCATAAATTCAGATTCATCCTTTGTCTCTGTCAGCCTCCTTCTTTGCACACTTGGCCTAGGCGAAATCAACCAAAACCTAGTTCGTCTTCCTAAAAACTTCTCCGCGGGGATTGCTCCTCCCTTTTTTTATTGTTATTGTAATACGACCTTAAACTGTCTACTAATAAAAGCTTGACCTCCATCCGATATGAATGTTGTAGCGACTCTAGCCCATAGATTTTTCAATTCCTCTTACTTTCTCATATTCCACCCACTTTAAACATGCATCTACCACGAATATATATCTTGCTTTTAGTCGAAGAAATCAATATGCACATGCTCCCACCGTTGGGTTGCTTTCGGTCACAAACCTTTCTTATCTATTTGAGGCCTCAAAGCCTAGAAGTTTTATCGAACACATTCTCGGTTGATATTTATATTATCTATATTCATTCTCAGCCATCACACATAATCCCGTCCCCATTGTTTCATTCTCTCAATTCCTTGATGTCTAACATGAATATGCCATCACTGCTTCCCTTAATTTGAACGGAATAACACTCCGACTTCCTCGCACTAATTCACTTATTATTGCCAACTTCTTTCTATATATTTGAACATTTAATCTCCATTCTGCAAAGTTTTCCGTCTTAGTAAGCACGCATTAATTTTCAATTTTGATCTTTTATAATCGCCTTTTTAATTTACTTCCATGCCACTGGCCCTCCTTTGGATATTCTGGCCATCGTTCTGATCAATATTTGTTCGTTTTTCTCATCCTATTCTTTTCTTTCGAAATCCTCTCCATCCACATCTAGATACAATGTCCGGTAAATAATTTTATCTCCCTAGTAGCTATTTCATTAGTACGTCAAAACTTCCCGCTGCAATAACCATCTTTGTAACCGGAGCTATAAGCGGTTTATGGTCCGTATAAATAATAAACCGCATCCAATCAGATATTCTTGGCATTTTGTTAATTTAAAAATGACGGTTAGCGCTTCTTGCTCAATCACTGAATACCTTTTCTCTGCTGCCCTAAATATCATTGAGAAAAATAGCAATAACCTTTCTAATCAATATAATGCAACAAAGCTCATCCACCTTTATTAGAAGTGTCCAGAGCCAAAATCATCAATTCATTATTAAAGCAGACTAAAATAGGTTATTTTCTAATTCTGCATTTCAACTATTATAAGGCCGCCCCTTGTTAATGTGTCCATTTAAATTTCTCTCCTTTTTTCAGCAAATGATATAATGGCGCTGCTATTTGAGCAAATCCCTCCACGAACCGATGATAATAATTTACCATTCATAAAAGGCTTGCACTTTTGTTTTAATGTTAGTCTCAACATATTGGTAATTCCTGTCATATTCTTGTCCAAGGCTCTCACCTCCTTTCCTGTAATTTTGTGCCCAAGATATGTCACCTACATCATCCCAACACAATTTTTTCCGCACTCGCCCGCAATCCTTTTTCTTTTATTCTCTAAACTACCTCCAATCTCCGTTCATGCTGTTCGAGAGTTCTTCCAGTCTCCAATATATCACCCATTAATAGAAAACCTTATTCATTTCTTGAAAAACGGCCACCATTGTTTACTGAAAAATAGGAGCTGATACACAAATGGCGATCTACAAAATGCAAATAATCCTTTAGACGTAGTAATTTAATAATTTCTTTACCTCAGTTCTTATGCACAGCTACAGATATGCATAGGAGAAATCAACTTTTGAAAAATAAATACTTCCCTTTTATAGAAGAATGCCCCTTACTCTCAACCCTTCCCTTTAAAAAATATAACTTATCAATCCCAAACAATCCTTTTCTAATAATTAAATAAATACCAACAATAAACATTACCAACTAGGACAACCACATTGTTTAATTTCATGTTATACCATATTTTATTTATGTTCACATCAAAATAATTTATAAATTTTTTATATTCATAAAAATAGTTCAAATCCCAATATTCTTTGTTCTTTCCCAGTTGGCATCTTCTGATCTCCCATTATCCCTTCTTCCCCCAAGGAAAATTAATTCTTCATGTCATAAAAATGACTGACATTTAGCATATTATATTAAATTTATTTCTTCTTTTTTCTAACTGCTACAACACCTTTAAATTAGGCAATATTTCTTAAATTCGTTTAATAAATATTTGACATCCACAACCCAAGGATTTAGCGTGACTAAAAAATCTGCGCATAGATGAAACCGATTATTGACTTTCTTCGTAGCACCAGGGAGTATTCCATTCAATATATTCCACGGGTTATACAATGCCTTTCTGTACCCATTGATGCAATTCCATTTCTACATCTTTTCTTCAAACGGTATCCGTCGCTACCCACAATTTTGGAATACAACTTTTCTTTAATGTAATATCCACTTCATAATCTCTGAGGCATCCCAATTTTTATTTGAAAATTTCCTGAAAGTTTTGTACTAATTTCCCAACTCCATCTTGCACTTAGGTTAATTTCAATTTCCTTCCATCTTCTACATTAAGTGGTAACTACTCCTACGTCTCAGCATTCATCACATCTCGATTTTCTTGATACTGCCATACGTCCCTTTTCCCTGTCTTTTCTTTCTCCTCCCTCTCTTAATACAAGATATTCTTTAACAAGTACGACTTTGATTACTTTTATTTCATAATTCAACATGGCCAAACTCCTGGCAACACATTATCACTCTCAAACATCATAAGTGCAATTCCTCACTAGTTATTGAGATACATCCCACTATGAAAATACTAACCAAAAACTATACCACGGACCAATTCTAATGATTCAGTCCCGCCCCAACACAGCTTCTATATTATATTTCAATTGATAATTCATAAATCTAATATCTCAACCCTCTCACCCATTGTAGCTTCAATTTCTATTCAACCCATAGCAGCCAGTTGGGTCCCATCGAATTGTATTATTATTAATCCCTCATTCTCTATCGTTCCCCCAGGACACCGATATCCATTGTATCCAGTTATTGAAATAGCTGCTCCTCTATCAATCATGCACTAGACTTTCTTGTAGCATATTTGCACGCACCCTCTTATCTATATTATAATTTTCCGATCCTCACTACGTCATCGTGATGTCATGTCATCGCTACGTCATGTCATCGCTACGTCATGTCATCGTACGTATTTTTTTATATTTTTTTTATTTGTTGATTTTATTTATTTATTTTATATAAACAGAGGAATGGAATTTCGAGAATTGATGGTGTAAGTGTACACATACTTAACATGGATTGAGAGATTTGAAAAATATGAATTGATAAAAACAATATTCACTCAACTTTGTAAATATGAATGAAACTTTTTATTTCACTTAATCCTTTCTTTATTTTTTAGATTACCTTATTGCAAAGAATATGGGTGGTGACGATATGGTGCGAGGTTCGAGTCAGTAAAAATATATTTTATTAACTTTATTGACTAATTTCTTTTTCTTTTCTTAAAGTATTTATACGTTTTTATAAAATATAAATTAGAATATAAACAAATATAAAAAATAAAATAATATAAAAAAAGTAAAGTTAAACCGAAAGTTATATAAATAAGGTTACGCAAAATAATAAGTAATATAAGTTGAATTACAAAAATAAAAAGTTAAGTTGAAAAGATAAATTTGAATTCATAAAATGTAATATAAAAATAAAATTAGATTACAAAAATATATAATTATAATAACGCAACATTCTCCCTCTTCTGATAATTTCATCGGAGAAGTCATAGAGAGTTTGTTGTTCTAGAAGTTTTTCCCGTTTCGATTGTATTCGGTTTCTTCTTGGTTAGCGCATAAGTCTCAAATGTTCTCGTAGGTTTGATGAAATCGTTGAACGTTATCGTTAGCTTGATATCCTTATCGTATTTCTCATATTTCATAATTAATCCAGTCGAATATTGGAATTTGGAATAAATCGGAATATATAATTTGGAATAGTTGATCAAATCAAATATATGAATATGCACGAATAACATTTTGAATTTCGAAACAATAAAATATGTAATAAGGAATGATAATTTAAGGAATAAGGAATAAAATCCAAAATAAGGAATGATAAATGATTATTATATTATTTTTTAGGTGTTAAGTTAATCATAGCGTTTTATACTTTTAGCGTTTTACATTTTTTGCGTTTTACATTTTTTAGCGTTTCAATATTTAATTAGTAGCGTTTTAATATTTAATTTATTTTTATTTATTTTCAATCTCCGAGGTTAAAATATGCAAATAAAATATTATTCACATTTCCCTCTCTTTAAATAAAAAATTTAAATTTAACACCCTAATTTTAATTCAAAAAGTGTTATTTTTAATAAAAATTCTTCATACTTTCAAAAGCTTTATTTCAAAAACATTTTTATCATATTAAGTATTACTTATAAGAATCAATCCCTTTTAATTCATATGTTTTAATTACATTTTAACATATTTAAAATTAAGTTTTATCTTCTTGTTTAGGATTTTTAATGGTTTATTTTTAATTATATCTAAGAATTCATCTTTAGGTTTAGTTAATTTACAACAATTCGTCATCATTCAAGAAATCAAAAAATATCAATATTATCCATTATGATTTTACATTTTAGTAATTTTAAAAATTTATAACATGCCTTTATCCTGGCATAAAATTTTAATTTATAATACTTCTTACGTGGATTAGAATAATAAGTAACCATCATTGGTCTCACAAAATAGAATTCATAACCTATCGTTCAACTTCCATATCAGTTCTTCCTAGGTTGTCACATTAGGTTAGGTGCTGGCTATTATATTCCAGTCCAACATCCAGAGCCGGGACACCATAAAGAAAGAAGCTTTTTGCATGAAAGAACGTACTAAGGTTTGATTCTTGGTCATCTCAGTAGTTTAGGTAGTCACAATAGATAAGGTAGTCATAACATCACAATAGATAAGGTAGTCATAATAGGTAGTCATCTCCATAGGTTAAGCACAAGGTAGAGTCATAATAGGTAGTCATCTCCATAGGTTAAGCACAAGGTAGAGTCATAATAGGTAGTCATCTCCATAGGTTAAGCAATCAACACAATAGGTAGTCATATAAATAGAGTCATCTCAATGGATTAAACAATCGTCACAATAGGTAGTCTAAATAGAGTCATCTCAATGGATTAAGCAATCATCACAATAGGTAGTCATATAAATAGAGTCATCTCAATGGATTAAGCAATCGTCATAGATTAGATGGTCATCTCAGCAGATTAGGTAGTCATCTTTTTCTAGTCCACCACCCAAAGGGCACCATGCAAAGAATATGGGTGGTGACGATATGGTGCGAGGTTCGAGTCAGTAAAAATATATTTTATTAACTTTATTGACTAATTTCTTTTTCTTTTCTTAAAGTATTTATACGTTTTTATAAAATATAAATTAGAATATAAACAAATATAAAAAATAAAATAATATAAAAAAAGTAAAGTTAAACCGAAAGTTATATAAATAAGGTTACGCAAAATAATAAGTAATATAAGTTGAATTACAAAAATAAAAAGTTAAGTTGAAAAGATAAATTTGAATTCATAAAATGTAATATAAAAATAAAATTAGATTACAAAAATATATAATTATAATAACGCAACACTTATCAATTTTCATCTCATATTATCAATAACACATCAATGAAATCTCTACAAGATACTCATCTTGTATATTTATTTTGAACATACTCACAATTTTTGTCAGTACTTACATTACAATTTTTAATATTCATATTTTTCTTTCATAACCAATAATTAAGAAGATGATCAAATATTTAAATATTCTTATCCTAACCTATTTATAATCTCCAATTCTTATAAATAACTCGTTTATTCTAAATTGTCTCGCCTTGACCTGTATTGCAGATTTTTTGCCATCATATATTCACAAATTCTCGCAGGCCCTCACAATTGGCATCTAAAACATTCCTTACGTTGCTCCCCAGTTTCCTATACATTGGGTAAACGAACCTCTTTCATTTTCATTCTCTCAATTGTCTTGACATTTAAAACATTTTGCCCCATCCTCTCTGTGGAAAACCTCTACATTCTTCCTTATTACGACCAAAACGGTTAGATCTTAATCTCACTTTCATTGGACAATAAAGAGCTATATGTCCAAATTATCCACAGCCAAAATATTTTGTCCGACAATCACGTCATATGACCTGGTTTACAAAATTATAACAACTCATCACTTCCCTCCCACGAGCAAAAACTAAAACTAGGAGATTTCTTGGAAAGACATGTCATTAGGTCATAAAATCATAGCAATTTTATTTATAAATTCAATTAAATAAATATTTAAAAGCTTTCAAAAGATTATTTATAAAGGCAACCTCAAGCTCTTGTTGTAAGAAGATCTTTGGTAAGCCACATATATTATGAAATGGCAGTTAGTTAATGAAATTCCTTCAGTGGCGTAGCCAGGATTGATCCATGGGGGGGGGGGGGGGGTTGAAAAATTTTTGGGGGCTTCGCCCCCAAACCCCCTTATCAAAATTTGCCAATTTAGAATTAAAATTTTTGCCAAATTTATAATTAATAAGCGACTGAAAGCATTATTTTGAAAATGTTATCAATGTTTAGTAAATTGTATATTAATTCAATCTATTCGATGTAAAAAAAATTTGCCTCCCTCCAAACCTTCCAATTTTATGATCAACTCAATATATCTTATTCTATGTTAAAAATAATTATTTTAATTAAATTTTTGCATATAACAATATTTTGCAGAGATTTTATTTATTATTAACTTTATTTATTTAACTATGTATTTATTTTAATAATATATAAAAAAATAAATTTCAAAATATATAAATTTTATACAGATTACTATTTTAAAAATTGATTGTAAATATCTATATTTTAAAAAAATAAAATTACAATAAAATATAAGTAATTCTTGTATGCAATTTAAAAAAATATAATTTAACAGTTATATTTAATACAAATGAGTATATTACATAAATAATTCTTATTGTAGGTGCAATACTATTATTAAATATAGTATAAAAATATCATGACTAAAAATTCATTATAATTCATATAAAAATTTTATGACTAAGAAAATATTACAATTATATGATTTGAATTTATAAAGAGAGGTTTTTCTCTGAGATTTGGCTAATTCATCTAGAATCAAGAATAATCTCCTTATAAATATTTAATAGGGCTAATCCATTTAAACGGTTTTCACCGGTGTTATTTCTTAAATAGGTTTTTAACCTATTAAAGTTGAAAAAGACCTTTCATTAGTGCAGGTACTAATCGGTAAAGTAGCTAAAATAAAAAACAATGTTTTGATATTGGGCAGGGAATCTAAAGTGCATTACACATGGAAAGGGCCTGCAAAGCATTTTTTGGTCTCAAAGAGTACTCTATTCTGCCAAGATTTTTATACGACCCTAATAAATCATCAGAATAAAACTCTGAGATGTTCTAAATATCCTCTCGCGTTTCAAGTGTAATCAACAATTCAGACTCAACCGGCAAAAGAAAATAAAAGATTTTTAAAATAAAATTGTGACTTATAAATCTTTCCTTTAATTGAAATAAAAATGTATCAATAAGTGGAATAAAAATGTTAATTTTATGAAAATCCTCAATCGTAGATGCATCAATATTTGAGCGATTGGATTGTCTAGAAACTACTCTAGGTTTAAAAATTTCAATCCCAAACATATTAGCGATCTCCTTTACTTTCTCATATATTTCGTGAAATTTTTCGTCCACATTATCTCTGATATTTGTTAATATTTCAACAATATCCTTTGCCCTATTCATAACCTCCCTTAAATCCAAATCAATTTTTTGTAATATTTTGCTAAAATCATATGTATAATTAAATAAAAAATAAACACATTGAATTGAAATTAAAAATTGAGATTTCGTAATAGCCTGTAAAAGATTTTCTTTTTCTTTGCGTAATATGTATGATTCCAGTGCCGCAAAAATAACCTCATATAACTCGATGAAAACCTTCACCGATTGTTGTCTTTCAATGAATCTTGTGGGACAAAATCTTTTTAATTTTTTTTTGAATCAATTTCATCGAACGTTTGGGTAAAAATCTCCCTCTTCTTGGGTGGGGTAAAGAAGTCACAAACCGACGATATTGTTTCTAAATTTTGAAAAATATATAAAAATTATATAAAGATATCTATAATACATAATAAAATCTAATAAATTTCAATTAAATCAAAATCATTTTACGTAAACTGTTCCGGATGTCTCTAATTTCACATGCCTCAGTTATCATCAAATTCAGGCAATGTTAACTGCAGTGAACATAAAGAGCTGTGCTATAAAGCTCTCTAATTTTTGACTGGACCCCTTTAACATGGCCACTCATCGAGGGAGCTCCATCGTACCCTTGGCCTCTAAGTAGATTTAAATTTAAATCCAGGTTTTGAAGTGATTTAATAATTTGATTAGCAATCGTTTCTAACTTAGTGTCAGGTAATTCAATAAATTGAACAAATAGTTCCTTCATTTTATAATTACCTGATTCCATATCAATGGACCTTATTGCTATGGATAGTTGTTCAATATTACCAATATCGGAAGTTTTATCCGCCAAAACACTAAAAAATGGTGATGCTTTGACTTTTGAAGAAACTTCCTTTAATATAAACTGATTGCATATTGATATTATTTCATTTTGAATAGTGGGACTTAGGTAAGTAGCATTTTTAGAGGAGCTTTCAAAAAGCTTTAGGTAGTTGTCCCATGGAGTGGTAATGGTATGTCTGGTCTTTCTAATTGCAAGATTTAAATAAAAGATATTATAAATAATACCATTACCTTCGTCATCTGAGGATACAACGAAAACCAACTCAACTGATGGCTGATTTTTACTAGCAAGAGCAACATCTATATATATTTCTAATTCAAATTACACAACTTAAATTTTTATATACCTTTTCTTTTTGTTGTTGACAAAAAAACTTACGGATATCCATATTTAAAAATTATAAAAAATTAAAATTTACAAACTATCTATATAGTTTAAAAATATATATTTAATAATTAAATTTTTAAATATCTAATTTAACTATGCCAAGCCAGAAAATATTTACAAAATATCTTTATTGTTATTTAATAGATTTAACTATGCCAGAAATTATTTACATACAATATATCTTTATTCTTTTATTGTTATTTAATATTTTAGTTCATATAATTTATATATATTTTTAAACGATGTGATCATTTAAAATTAAAACTCCTTTTTTTATAAATATATTTCATTGTGATATTCATATTCATATTGTATTATATATAATATATTAATTTCTCTAAATTGAAACCGTTTTTTAAATATAATTATTCGCAATAAAAAATAATAATTTTTTATATTATAAAAAAAAAAAAAAAAAAAACATTTTTTAAAAAAAAAAAATTTTTTTCCATGGGAGGGTTTCGACCCCAAAACCCCCCCCCCCTGTCTACGCCACTGAATTCCTTGTAACTTTGGGATTGTTGAAAAGGTTATAACAACTGTGACAGATAACGGATCAAATTTTATCAAAGCTTTTAAGCAGTTTGGATATGGAAGATGGTATGGAAAAAGAATTTGACATCAATAAAGATAAATGTATAGAATTTATAGTCATTGAAAATATTATATATTAGATTATTCTTCTATTGAAATTTTTATAATGAAATCGTAAATTTAATAAAAGATTTTATTTATATAAAAATAATTGTTTATAATTATTGGTCTAATGCATCAATATTATTGCCTCCCATTTCGTTGATTATGCCAAACGATGAGCCTTATTGACACAACAGATGCTCAGAATGTTATCAAGAATTCTCCTACCAATTCTAGAATTAATCATCCCGCACGAGCCAAATATAAGTTATGGAATGCTAGTAATAGGCCTAGAATTGCAAAAGTTATCAAAGATTTCAGGAAAACAATTAGTTAACAATGCTGTACGAGATGGAATAGGATGTTTGATAACCTTACTAGTCATTGACTAGTTTATTAAAGTTTAAAAGTGAACTATCAAAATTATGTGAAAAATTAGAATTTTCAAAACTAAGAAATATTGAAATGAAAAATTTAGAATATTGCCATATAATGTCCCTATTGGCTGTTGTGATTAACAAAACACAAGGCAAAATCGATTGCTATTATGAAGAATCAGCTCCAATATTAAATGTCGGTACAATATAATTAAAGCTTATCTGCATTTTTGCAAACCATTAGCCGTTGCAGAATTCTTTCATATAAAATATTTAAAATATAATTTGATAATAACGTTAAAACGACATTTTCGATCACTGTTTCTGATCACTACTCTAAATTGTTCGATTGATAATGGAAAAAAATACCTTCAGGATTCAACGAAGCTATTATTTAAAAAAAAATAATGTTTAAATTAATGTCAGCAAATTTTTCAATTGATGATTACTTTTGTTATAAAATTACTGCATCCAATTGAAATAATTCAGTAAATGATATTGAATTAGAAGTTTAATTATATGAAAGTTGACAGGCGCATTATAAATATGTTAATTACATATAAATTTATAGAAGAAATCTTTTTTAAATTTAACACAATAATATTACCATTCTTTCCCATCATTAAACGATTATTTACGCAAATATGATTAATAGCCAAAATGATAATAACCAACAAATTGTTTGAAAAATTAATAAGTTAAGTATCTAAGATATAAAATTTTTAAAAACATTTGTATCTCTAGATACAAATTTTTGTAAATTTGCCTAACCCTGAATTTAAAATTAGCGATATTAACCAACCAAGATTTCATACGATCGAGATAACGAATCTTTATTTATAATAATTATATTTTTAAAAATAGTCGCATTCGAAAAGTGTCTGCAGTTTAGTCGGTTGGGCGTATAAATCAGTAGGCTGTTTGATTCTGAAGCCATAGGTGGCCCTTTCATAGGATGGGGGAGGGGTGTACATAAAATATTGGAACCTAACTTGTGATTCCGCCTCTTAAATATACAAAAAAATTAGTATTGTATTTATTCTTAATTGGTAGTTGTTTAGGAAATTAGATTGTTGTTTAGGAAATTGCTATATCTTGACTATGCAAACTAACATTAATTTAGATTTAATAAATTACGCGCATTCATGAATGACCATATGAGTTAACATTTATGAATATAACTTTAACTATTATTAATATTAGATACACGCTCTCCAGATTGGTTAGACAAAATCGCTTTAGTATTCACCGGAAAATATAAATCTTTAAAATCAGTGCCCTTGAAGGTGGGGTAAGAATTTAGTTTTAAAATGCTTAGCTATTTAATGTTTAAGTGCTGAAACCTTAGACAAGGCAAAAAGTAAACTTCGGATATATACAAATGTTACCTTATTAGTTGCTACTGGGATAACATTATTTACCTTACTTTATTCTTCCAAACAAAGATATAGAAGCCAAGATCCAAAATAATTTTTAATTAAAAAAAAATACAATTATGATTTCACATGATTTTTTATTTGATAAATGCATCATATATCAGATTTATGTCATAATTATTTGATATCAAAATGAATTGCTTTATTTCTGGTTGACTTTCAAATTAGATTTGCATTTTTCACGAAGTACCTTTATAATAAAATTATTAAAATATATAATAATATATCTAATTATTTATTTACTTTAAGAATTGACAAGTTAATTTTTATTAAAGACTTATGAATAACACCCCCCCCCCTTTCTTTAAAATTGTATTCAAGGTATAATAAATTTAAAATATATTTTAACCAGAAACCATAAATGTAGTAATTAATAGTTAAAAACTGGATGATAAGTCTAATTTTATTTAATTTGATAAAATATATTTGGGCTCTACAAAATTATTAGGTTTTATTTGAAATTATATAAGCAATTGGATAAAAAAATTTATAAAAAATGAATTTATATCAAACCAAAAAAAATGGAATTAGCATCTCATGTGATATAAAAAATGCAAAGATAAGTTTAAAAATATATTGAAATCCGAAAAAGTAAGATAAATTTCTGAAAATCTATCAAATATATTTGTATAATATTTAAAAAAAAAATATATAAATGGGAAATTATAATTAATCTAATAAATCTGTTTTCATATCCATAAGAATATGCGGTAATGGGGTTATTTATTAAGAAATTATAGTTTATTCTTCTGTGATTTACAATATTTTTTATCTGGAGATGGTTGCTAGCCTCCTTCCACCCTTCCCCCTCACTCATATGCATGGGAATCCACAATTTTTTGCAAGCACAGAGAGCAATTTTAAAATTTCTCCCACATCAAAATTATTTGCATTTAAACATTATTAAATGATAAATAATAATTCTTAAAAAGATATAAAATATTAAATTTAAAAAAAACAGGAAAAAAATGACAATGAATTTTAAAAAAAAGAAAAAGAAAGTCCTCACAGAAATCTGGAAGCTAAGATAGTTGCCTTGAAATACAGCAATTTTGGTTGAGTGTAAGAATTTATAAATATAAAATTATTTCTTTTATCAACTAAACCATCCTTTAAAGTATAAAACTAAACTAAGATTGGCCTCTTTCTTGCACTCCTTAAATTTATTAGGTAGACATAGGTCACAGCTTAATTTACACCCTATGGTCATCATCAGTTCCTCATCTAATAGCAGAAGAGCAAAATTGACATTTGGAAAAGCTTCACGCCATTCATGGCCCAAATTTGTCCCAAATATTTGAGAAAATTAAAAAATATATATGGTTAAATAGGTTTATAAAATGGTAAAGATTAAAAATATATTTTATAAATAAATTTAAAAAGAATATATTAATAAACATATCTAATTTGATTTAGTAAAAAAAAAGATGATTTTAGAATAAGGAAAGCCCCAATTTTAACGGAAGCGAGTTTTTAAATAGGTCTGCACTGATCCACAATTTTTTCACTGATCTGGTATTTAATTCAAACAGCGTTGATCTGCTACCAATATTTACATTAATTTAAAGTAACCACTCCGAATATCTCTTCACCCTGCCAATGGCCCACACGATATTTTTCTCCAATATAAAGAACCTTTACCGAAATTAAAAACTTTGACCTGTCAACCCTGGTCCTGGGCCCAAATGTTTTTTTTTACTAGGTTCATAATTGGAGGTTTTTAAAAATGGAGTTCAATCTTGACAAGTCAAAGTTCAGGTCTGATATAAATAGAAAGCTTTCAACAGCTATTTTTATTAAATATAAAAAAAATTAAAAACGATAATCAAGTTAGTACAATTATATTTGATGCATTAGTAGTATTTGTTAAAAACTTTAATTTAACCATTCATTTTATACAATAGGCGAAATCATGCTTTTTAAAAACGCTAATTAGGAGTAAAAGAAAAATCAGGCTTGGACATAATCGAATATATTTTTAAATGTTGGCTTCGAAAATAAATTTTTTTCGAGCCCAAGTTCTGTGGAATAGGAGTCTCCAGAACCCTGATAATTTTATAGGTCAGATGAAAAGTGAACAGATTAATATAAATGTGTTAAGTCAACCCCATTTATAAATTATTATTTTTTGATGAATTAGAAATTACATTTTTTATGATAGCATTTATAGGTTTATTTATACCAGAAACCTGCAGGCCCGGCCCTAAGCCCGGGAAGGATTTTAATTTTTTTAAATTTACCCGAGATGGACTGGGCCTGAAATTTTATTTAAAAAAGATATCCGGGCCGGGCCGTATATTTTAAAACCAAATATTTGAAATCGCCATTATTAGCTGTAAAAATCAAAAATAAATAAAATATATTTAAAAAAAATCCAGGTCGAGGCTGAAAAAAAATCCGGGCCGGCTGTACAAATGGTACCTCTGCAGGCCTCTGATTTATACCCTTATAAATATCATATTCTTCCCTCAATGTGTTTATTTTCAACCACTTTCCCAACAGTAAAGTGGCCTTTTTATTATATGTCCATATTTTATCAATCTATCTGTCAACATCCATGCCTATTATTGCTCCTAATTTCAAACTTTCCAATAAGATCTTTATAGCTCCTTTCTTTCTTTATTGTTTTATCTTGATTAACTCTCAAACAGAGTTGCCAGGTCTCTCCCTTCACCTGCAGGAGTCTCCCACAATTTATTTCCTCAAATACACAAACCTTCCAGCAAAATCTCCCCAATTTTAAATTTTTTAACATTTAAAAGTTTATAAATGAAATAATTTTTAAAAAGAGTAATTTTTTTTATCAATAAACATGTGTAGTTAATCATTTCCTCACAGTCCTCATTTTAACTAAGGAAATTTCAGGACTCTCCCTCTTCCTATTAGTGGTTAATTTGTTGTTAAATATGTTCTATCCAACAACATAACATAAGCCCAACACATAACATAGGCCCAACATTTAATCTTTATTCTGGAGGTAAAGCAAAAAACAATTTTATATTTGAATTCAAGCCTAATATAAACATCTTCAACTCAATTCAATTACCAATTTATAAAAAGCATGGTATTTTATATATAAAATAATTACTATTTATTTTTTATATTCTAATAAAACATAGTATAATAAAATTATAATAACTTACTAAATAAAAATAAATATATATAAGTATCAAAGGCTCCAAAAATAGCTTAATTTAGTAATGAGTGTGTTCCTAAAAACAAGCATAATTATGTTTAAAAAATTTTTCCCGGTCATAGTTACTTTATTTGAATATTTACTGATATAATATGATATCAAAATGTAATAGCATATAATATTTTTAAAAGATAAAATTAATAAAGGTGAAAAGAAATAGTTTACGGGAAGGGATAGGGGATAAAAAAAGGAAGCTAGGAATATGGAAGGTTATTCGATGGAAGAGATAAAACTTAGATAGTTAGAGCTAATAATGGCGGTAGCAAGTCTTTGACGTAAGAAGAGGGATTACTTAGGCTGATCAGTTTTTTCGCGAATCCTTTTGCCTAATTCTTTAAAAAAAACGAGCATTGGTAAGAATGGAGGAGGCGATGAGTATGAATAAGAAATTTTGTTTTAGAAATATAGATTCGCGGTATTCGTTTGTTATTTTAAATATTTTCCGCGATAAATTTTTTTTTAAAATGTATGTTAACTGAGGAAAATTGTCGTTAGTTGAAATGACTATTGACTGAAATATAAAATTATTGAGTATTGAATATTTATTAATTTTTTATTGAGGAAGGAAAGAAAGAGACGCAGGTGCGTCCCAAGGGAGACCAGAGAGTACAAGTTAAACCATCGGGTCTGAAATCATCCTGTAATGAAAGGTTAGTTGGTTCGAGGTTGTTGGGTATTTTTGCCTTATTAAATGCGTTATGGATGATTTCGTTGATTGCTTTATGACGGAGATGGCGACCTTGACTATGGGTGCAGTAAAGGCTGTGTCGGGCGTTAGGATGTACGGGTAAGTTACATTGGTGGCATGTATTTGGTTGTGTAAGTGAGCATCCAAGTCTACCTATAGTAACTCTCAGTGGTTCTTTGATTAAGAGATTAACAAAGGTTTGGCTTGAAAGTGCTTCGAGCCATACATGCCCTCCGTATTTATCGTTGGATTGTAATAATTGTATGTCGATAATATCAGTAAGATTAAGGCTATTTTGTAGGTTCTTTATTAAGGGTTTAATAAAAGATTTTTTGGATATTTCGGTTGGAAATGTAAAACTGTCTGGGGTAAGTTTATTCTATTGAATTGCTGCGGTTAAAATATCATCATTGTTATAAATGATGAGATCGCTGAAGTGAGGGATAGGCGATTTGAGATAAATAAAGATAGGGATAATAATTCTAAAGGAATCATGTCGATACCACCTAGTACAGCACGTAATTGGTAAATGAGGATGAGTGGAAAAGATGCGAGATTTTAGATATAAAAACATTTTTTAATAAATAAAAAAGTTGGTGGTGATGGAATATGGTTAATAAACTTTTCAAGGTTTTGCATTTCAGAAAATATTTTATCGAATATTTTTACCGATATATTATTATTTAGTAATGAGGAACCCAAGAGTTAGATATCTTCTTTTTTAATAATAGTGTAATCTTTAAAAAAATCCGTAGGTATCTCTGGGTTTAAGAAGCATATTTCTGTTTTGGTTTTGTTTATTTGTTAACCGATTTTAATGCATTCTGTTTCGAGATGGCTAAGGGCTTTGCTTATCTGATGTGAATTACCGCATAGTGTGCCATCATTTAGGTACCATAGGTTAAGGTCGAGATCTAATTTAAAATCTTTCATCATAGTTCTTGACATCAATTTCCAAGGATGGAAAAATAATTTTCCTATACCACCTGCACTTATAACTTTAGAGAGTGTAACAAGCTCACTTTCAATTAACACCTCATCTTGTAAAGATTATGATGATGATAATAGTAGTTATATAGATGAAAATTTTTATAATAACCAAATACACACAGACATAAAGGTTCTGTTCAACATCAAACCAACAATTTTTTAAAAGTAATATATGACCAACCACCTATCTTACACACATTTTACTACAATAAAATAATATCACTAATAATTTAGAGATTATTGAATTATCTGATTATAATGATAATCATAACTTAAAAAATTGACATGAATCAATTCCAGAATTTATAACTAATAGTCCATATATTTTTAGGAAAAAACATTTAAATGCACTAAATATAATTACTAATTCTCAACCCATTTATAACATAACCCTTATATTCCAACCCACCACCAAATAACCCTACTCCAATGTTTTTGTATTAGACTCAAATTAACAATCTTCTCTGGTATTAAAACACCTTTTCATCATAAGCATGAAAGGAATCTGCTCATCCTGTCACAAACTTATTAATATAAAAAAAGATAACTATCTATACAAACATGGCCCCCAAACCCTCCCTTGCTCAGGTTCTAACTTTGCACAGAACTGCTAAAACTCTCAGTTAATACCAAACACACACAGGTAAATAACGAATCTCTAGAAGATTTTATCATTATCAAAAAAATACCAACAATAAAACACATCCCATCTAATGTTAATTACCATATCACTGACCACCTTACTAAATTATTTGATAATATTAACAAAGATTTATCAAATTTAAATCATTGCAATAATCTCTTCACATTCCCTTTCAAATGCCTCTCAATCCCAAAAGATATCAAATCTAACATACTTCCTAAGCTAATAAAAGACAGACTCAAAAATTTGGAAAATTTAAAAATAAAAATCCCAATAATCCTAATCAAAATATCCAAAAAAATAAATGAAGGCGACATAAGCGGCTCACAAAAATTAATCTCTTCACAAACAAAACTAGCTCCATTTAACAACGAGACCCTTGTCAACAAATAAATCCTTAATCCACGCGCCTCCTATGCAAGCTTACCAAACCCATGCTCAATATCCTCCCTTTCATAATCAAGATATTTGCGAAACTAAGAGAATTTAATAAATTTTAGCAGCAGGCCTGGGTGGAGACCATCTTACTTTCAAACCTTTCTAAAATCTCATAATTCCAATAAGATATACCCACATAAGCTCATCATTATATTTATGCAAAAAAAAAAAATACGATTCTCAGCCTTCTGGGCAAATATAAATTAGGATGCGGAACTAAAGGAGACGTAGATATAGCCTCTCACTGCCTACGAATCTACCCTCAACATCCATCGATAAACTCCGTGTTATGCAAAATCGATTTCAAGAATGCCTTCAATACAATATCGCGTTCCTCAGCACTCGAATCTTTTACGATAATTTCCCGCAATATTCACGTTTCGTAGGCATTTGCTATAACAATAGCACTCCCCTCATTTTTAATGGTAACATTATTTTTTCCGAAGAACGAGTACAACAGGGCAACCCCTTCGGGTCTATTCCCTTCTGCTTAGCTATTCACAATATGATGAAAGATCTTAAATTAGATTTCGACCTCGACCTTAACTTATGGTACCTAGATGATGGCATATTATGCGGTAATTCACATAAGATAAGCAAAGCCCTTAGCAATCTAGAAACAGAATGCATTAAAATCGGTTAACAATTAAACAAAACCAAAACGGAAATATGTTTCTTCAACCCGGATATACCCACGGATTTTTTTAAAGATCACACTATTATTGAAAAAGAAGATATCCTACTGTTAGGCTCCCCATTGCTAAATAATAATAAATCGGAAAAAATTATCGATAAAACATTTTCTGAAATGCAAAACCTTGAAAAGTTTATTTTTATTTATTAAAAAATGTTTTTATCTATTAAAAAATGTTTTTATCTATCTAAAATTTCGCATCTTTACCACTCATCTTCTTCTTTACAAATTTTTCAATCAACATGGTATTCGGTTAAAAACCTTTATAGAGAGAATCCTCAACCTCTCATTATCGGATTTTAATTGGCACCTTGTCCAATTACATGCTAAACTAGGTGGTATCGAAATGATTCCTTTAGAACTATTATCCCTATCTTTATTTATCTCAAATCGCCTATCCCTCACTTCAGCGATCTCATCATTTATAACACCAAACGATGATCTTTTAACCGCATAAATCCAACGTTAGAATAAACATACCCCAGACAGTTTTACATTTCCAACCGGAATATCCAACAAATTTATTATTGAACCCATAATAAAGAACCTACAAAATATCTACTGCCTGCATCTCTTCTTTCCAATTAATTCTAGCCCTCTAACTACCGGGAAAAACAAAAAATTTAATAAATATTCAAAACTCAATAATTTTATATTTCAGCCAATAGTCATATCAACTAACGGCAATTTTTTCCAGTCAACATACCTTTTTTTTTAAATTTTATCGCGGACAATATTTAAAATAAAAAATGAATACTGCAAATCTATATTTCTAAAACAAAAACTTCAACCTGAAACTTTTAAACATAATTATACTTGTTTTTTAGGAACACACTCATTGCTAAATTAAGCTCTTTTTAGAGCCTTCGATACTTATATATTTATTTTTATTTAGTAAGTTATTATAATTTTTATTATACTATGTTTTATTAAGATTTCAAATATGACCATGGTTGTCAGGTCAAAATTTTCAAATAAAGTGTGGTTTTATTATATTGTTCACAATCTTTAATATTTTATTTTAATTTATACATATTCAAAGCTCTAAAAAGAGCACCCTTGAACCCTTAGGTCTCAATACTTCAGAATAGAGCTGTGCCGATTCACAAATTTTTCAAATCTGATCTTACTGCAAATGCAATTTGATCCAATAATCACTATTTATCTTAAACCATCTATTTTGAGCAGGGTTGGCATGTCGGTCAAATTCGGTCAATTGACCGGAGGAGTATTCTAAAATATTAATGGCGAATAAATATTTTGATATAATTAACTAGTATGCATTAAAAGCATGTTTATCAATCTTATTAGGTTACAATTATTTAAAAAATTATTTGTATCATGAATTGTTAAAAACAAAAGAATTTTTTTATTGTTAAAATATAAATATGTAATTTTTCTAAATATAGTAATATTTTTAGTTATTTTTTTGCCTAATCATTGCCGTTTCTCGCCTTCTTTATTTTTTTCAATTCATTTTTCTTAAAAAAAATAAAAATACCCGATTTATTATAATCATAATATAATTTTTTCATTCTTATTTTTTAATAAATTTAAATTTTATTTAATATTTAGCCGAGTATAAATTATATTAATTCTCATTTGTTTTACTTACACTTGCTATATTTGGTTTTTAAAATTAATTTTCATTTTAATTGTTCTGGTCAGATTTACGGAATATTATTCAATTCTGGTAAAAAGTTATATATATTATATTTATAATATTAAGAAATTATTGGAATAATTGGTCGATAATTATAAAATAGTTAAGATTGATTAACTTTACAATAATCAAAATCATTTTTTGTTAAATTTTAATATATTAGGGATTATGGTCAAACCAAAGCATCATGTTTGGAAACATTTTCAAGAAGTACGCGATGGTAAATCAGTTAAAGCGGTGTGCAAGTTTTGCAAGATGTCCTATATCACCCACGTTGATAGAATGGTCAAACATTTATTAAGCAGCTGTACTATGTGCCCTGTTATAATTAAGGAAAAATTTTATTCAAATTCCAAAATATCAACCTCTACAAAAAATATCACAAATGTAATTTGTAATACTTCTAAGCCTAACTCTAATGAAGAATTGGGTGAAATTAGTGAGAATGATTATCAAATGAACAATATTTTGTCTTGTGACTCAGGAGAATTTGATTCCATTATTTCTAATCAATCTACAAGCAAGGCGATTAAATATAAATCTCAATCTTGTATAACCGGTTTCATAGATAGAATTAATCCCAAAGAAAAAAATGAGCTGGATCAATTGTTTGCAAAGGCTGTATATGCAAGCAATTTACCTTTCCACATCACTGAAAATCCTTATATCCAAGAATTTTTTTAAAAAAATACGTCCTATTTACACATTACCCAGGAGAAGGCAGCTGGCTGGATATCTTCTAGACAAAGCGTCAGGTGATATGGAAGTGAGAGTTGAAGATATAATAGATAAAGCTCCTTACTTATCAATTGTATCAGATGGCTGGAGCAACATTAGAAACGAGAGTATTATTAATTTTATGGTGATGACGCCTGTTCCAGTGTTCTACAAATTTCTAAATAATGAGGAACGGCAGATTATATTGCCCAGGAATTTAAAAATGTAATTCATGAATTGAATCCGGTAAAAGTATATTCTTTAGTTACTGATAATGCCGCTAACATGAAAGCAGCCTGGAGAATTCTAAAATCTGAATCTATTTATAATCATATACAATGTTATGGTTGTGCAGCGCATACATTGCAGTTAATCTTTCACGATTTTGATCGATTAAACGCCTTCAGTGACCATATTTCAATAATTAAAAAAATTGTTAAACTTTTCAAGAATAAACACATACCAGCTGCAGTATTTTCCCGTAATAAGAATCTTCATGGCATACCATCTACATTAAGTACATTTAGCCAAACAAGATGGGCATCGTCAATAAAATGTATGGAGCAAATTCAAATATGCAAGAAAGCTCTAAAAGCATCAGTTGTTGAAGAAGCTGTTTGTGATATTTGTCCCATAGAAATTACCAATAATATATTAAACGAAGAATTTTGGATGAAAAATTTAAAATTTTTAGCTATACTCCAACCTTTAGCTACCTCATTGTTGAAAGTGCAAGGGGATAAATGTACTTTGGCCCAAGTAAAAAACGAGATACTTAATTTGGAAAAACACATAATACAATCATGCCATGATTCTATATTTTCTCCATCTCAAGAAAAAAAAATTAAGGTTATGTTTGAAAAGAGAAAAACTAATCTAAATACATGTGCTCACAATGCTGCTTATTTATTGGACTCCCAATATCAAGGGGAGCATCTTACTAATACTGAATTTGATGAAGCATGTAATATAATACAAGAAATGGGTATTTTACAAGGTGGTGATAATCAAAATATTTTGAGTAATATAGTAAATTTCAGAAGCAAAAGCGGTATATTTAATAGCCATAATATGTGGAAAGTTGTAACTTCCATAAGAAACAATCAAATTTCGGCCTCAAGTTGGTGGAATGCATTTTGCCCACCTTGCCCATTAAGAGAAGTCGCTAATATTTTACTAACATTTCCTAGTTCGACTTCTTCTTCTGAAAGAAATTGGTCGGTTTGGGGAAATATTCACACGAAAAACAGAAATAGATTAAAGGCTTCTACAGCAGGAAAATTAGTAAGAGTGTATCATAATTTAAGATTGATTAAAAATATTAAAGAAAATAATGATATTGAATATGAATCGGAACAAGACTCTGCCACAGAGGGTGAAACATTGACTATAGAATTAATTAAAAAATATTATATTTATTATTATACATAGATTTATTATAATATTATATAAATGCAAAATAAAGTTAATATTGGTGTAAAAAACATTTATTTGAATTTGACCATATTTGATAGGTCAAATATCGGTCAATTGACCGAATTGTATTTGACCGGTCAAATGCACAACCCTGATTTTGAGCCAATGTCATACAATATTTTCTATTCAAAAATTACAACTAACTTCCATGAATAGTAAAATGTATTTTGTTTTTTTTTATTCTACAAAAGTTAATCATTTTATTTAAACAATCGGCAATTCTATCTATGTAGATTGTTGAACACCTGGATTTTGCTTATTTTAAAAATGGGTGAATCAAGATTTTAAACAAAATATTATGTCCCAAAATTTCTCCAATAAATGTTCAGACCTATCTACCATCTGGTCCAAGCTTGGGTAATTTATTTTGGCTAAAATTTAAAACTAGAATTTAAAAAAATTGGCCATATCGAGCCATTTGACAACACTGGCTATATGTGACTTGTTTGATATTTTTTTAGCTAATTTTGTTGATACAGATAATATAATATCATTTATAGCTACTATATCTTTTAAAATAATTCGATTTTTTTTAAAAAACATTACAAATAAATTGAATTTTGGTTCCTTTTATTAATTTATTATTGATAATAGAATAAAAAATATCATATAATTATATATACAATCATTAAATAATCAAAAAAAAATGGATTGATTTTTTTTAATAATATTGCCCCAATCCAATATTAATTATTGGCACAACATAGCCCTACTTCAGATTGTAAAAGGCTAGATGGTTTACCTTAATTAGAAATTCTGTGGGAAAAGGGTATCCCTGGCTTGGAATTACACTTATGTAGACATATTTGCTAGGTCTGAGTAGTCAATCTCTCTTTTTTTATTGAACTGTTTAAAAACTATTATATTTCAATAAAAGTGGAAAAATTCTAACTGGGTAAGAAAAGTGTTATTATCGAAAATATATTTAATTTTGTAAAAATACAAAATGAAATCCTGTTTTGAATATATTATTTTATAATTAAGATTCAAATTCAACTAAGTCTGAAAGAATCTCTGTCTAATCCAAGTTTGGTTGATGGGATTTTGATCTGTCCTTGTAAGGTTCTATAACTTACCCTATGAATTTATAAATTGCAAAAGAAAACATGGTAAAATACAATTTTTGCAAAATAACTCTTTAAAAATAAAAAATATGTGCAGTTATTGATTTTAATTTTAAACATTCCAGTATCCCCCTATATAACATATAGTATCACCAAATCAGGGCACCATTCAAATATATTTAGGCTTTAATCATCTTCATTTGGCTTATAATTTCATTAAAAAAAATTTGTAAGTTTTGTTTTGATTTTTGGTTTAAAATTTTACCTAAATGTCTAGGTAATGATCCCAAAAATAAGAGACCTTTTAATATATTTTTTGGTATAGCTTGAGCATCTTAAAATGTGACTTAGTTTAACATAATTTTAAAATTGAGATTAATAAATTTAAATGACCATTTTATATTTATTTACTGTTTATTTTGATTAGCAAATAAATTCTTGATGCATAAAATAAATTTTGGTGTTAAAGGGTTTAATTAATTGTTAATAAATTACCTTAAATCACTAGTATATAAAAGTTAACATTTAGCTAGTTTAAGCAATTTTTCAAATTGAGATAATTTAGTAAATTATAAATGTTACCTCATTAGATCTAGACTTACATAAAATGACATATAGAGTTGTACATATAAAATTAAAAACAATATATATTATTTATAACTTGTAGAGTTCGATCTTTGATAATTTCATCAATATTAAATTCATTTTGCATTAATCTTACCTAGGCCATTATAAAATTCTTAATCTTATATTTAATATATACTCCCATTTGCAAATCACGTATTTTTTTTAGGGTTTCAGTTTCTTCATTTTTATTTTTTAATCTTGTAATTTCTTCAAAGTTATAAATTATACAATCTTTTATTACATTTTCCCTCTCTTTGTAATTATCTGATAACTATATTCTACTATACTATATACTTGAATTCCATAAATTCAACCTTTTTATAAATTTCTCCACATTTATTAGACATATTTAGATTATGGGCAAAGGATTTTGTAGGTATTGCTCTGTTGATTTCATAAATTATATCGTCATCAATTTTACGTAAAGATTTAATCTTTTCCTATATTTTAAATCTATATAAAATATTTACTTTATTTTATTAATATAACCTGAAAATCTAAATAATTCGCACAAATTTCTGATTTCATTAAATCCATGCTTGAAAAAGATTAACAGGTTTTTATATAACCATACGATTGACATTCTGTGAAAGCCCATGCGATAAAGAGATTATTTGACATTGACAGATAATTTATGAAATGTTTTACGATCAATTATTATTTTTTATTCAATATTTTAAAGTATATGGTTTTAAAATTCTGATACCCTAAATTGTTTTTTCATCATATATTATCCTATATTATTTTTCTTTGTGGAATAAATATCTAAAGTAAATTTAAACAAAGACATAATATGAAGAGTAAATAATTTAAATCAATATAAATTGGTTATTTAGCCCAAATCAATAGAAACGCCTCTGCAATTTGTTCAGCCAAATTATTGACAATAAATAAGAATACATGACAATTGACAGAATTTCAATAGATAAATTAATTTTATTTAACTTCCAAAACAAAGTAATTAATTCAAATATTTGCAAAAAATATAATGATATTATCATTTCAATCAGCTCCCCTTTTATAGGGGAGTTCCTAATTGTAAAAAATAATATAAAAAATAAAAATTTGTTATCAAAATCAAATACAGAAAAATCACAATGATTTTGCTGAAAAATAAATTCATAATTATAATTAGATATTTTTTGTAAACAAGAATCGATAATCCTAATAATTTTACTAAACAATAATAAATTAATACATTAAATATAGATTCTTTTAAAAGTTAAAATAATCGCTTTTCATAATATCATCACTAAACTAAAAGAAAGATTTTAAATTTAAATTTATTTTTAAATGACTATTCGTGACATCTCTCCCCTTTTCCCAGTCCTTGAGGCCCTATAAATTCTTGGTACTCAGTTCCAGCTGTGGTAACAATAGGGATCCCTTACTTAGTACATCTGAGCTCTTCCTCCTCCACTTGCCTCTGCTAACCTGTGTGCTGCTCTCTAAAGTACTTATGCGGATACAATCTCCTAATAAGCCCGGTTAATCCACATCTATACCACCATGATACCTCCAAGGTCTTTATCTTGTATTCCGTTCTTCCCGAATCTCTCTACCGTTCATACCGATGGAGCTGAGAAAACATCTACCCAGCGAAAGCTTTTCGCTAGCAAACGGCTCCATTTAAGATACCAAATATTTATATCCAAATCAAATTTAGATTTATGATAATGGATATGATAATGAATACCAAGGTAAAATAAACGAGCACATTTGTCCCCTGCTCCTGCTAGATCCTTTCTTCATAATCTATAACATGTGGGCTGAATAAAGGAGTTTTAATGTTACTATATGTCTCTAAGAATATGATAAAAACAATTTATTAAATGTTCATAAAATTTGCTATTGAAAGCATTTTTAAAGTGTACTTTAAAAATAGCTATGTTAAAAGGAGGATTTTGGAATACAAATGGCATCTGAAGCTATTTAACCTTCCCTTAACACCAAATCCTAATTGATAAGTATACTTAATAAGTTAATATCGTGAGTTTTGACCCATGCCAATTATTTTTGCTAATAATCTTCTAAATAGCCCATTGCAATGGGGTGGATACCACCACAGTTTTTGTGAGATAATCTGTTGCCCCATAATTGATTCGAATCTATGATTGGCAGGTCTTTTTTTAAAGGAGTATTTAGGAAGGTTATAAACGCATTTGAATGATTCTTTGATAAGATTGTAGATTTTATACGAAGTGAGACAACAAAATCCATAGCGTCTGGATATGGAAAATATCTTAAAAGAATTGTTAAATATGATTACTCACATATCATATTTTTTTTTTATTCCATATTTTTCATAATATATTTGGCTTTTCTCTAAAAATAGAAATCTTGGGAATATGAATATGGATATCTATTCCTCCAATTTGACTATTCTGATTCATCCATCGTCAAATGAAGGTAAAATTTATTTTATCCTTACGGAGAAATTTCTGATTCCCCATCATTCTTGACGGGCTCTCAGCTAGTAAAGTAATGATATAATAAATTTTATAAAAGGCTGAAAATAAATCTATTTACAAACTTTATTTTAAACATAACATTAATAACCTGATAAATCTGACAAGTCATGTGATTATAAAGAGATAATAGAAATTTAACCAAATCAGCTGTCTTAATTACTATTTCTTTGAGTGGGCCATAATTCAATTCCTCAGAGCAAATGTAACGTCTACATTTTATATGCAAACAATCGTTAAGAATCAAAATATTTGACAAAATTTTTAATATTTTTAGTTTCCTTAATTCTAATTAAAGTGTCTTTTTAACCAAATAATTGATTATTATCATATTTTATAAAATTATTTATTCCTCGTGATACATTGATAAACCTGCCATATTCCAAAATTGAGTTCGTAGGATTTTCAATGATTAAAAAGCGAGATTAAGTATGGACAAACACAATTACATTTTATATAAGCGTTGTCGCATTTATTTTGTCAAATTAAAAATTTATTAATCTTTATATTTTTTATATTCTAAAATTAAAACATAATTAAATTAAATGCATCTGCATATTTTTCAGAAGAATCTATTTTATTTAAAATATTGTTATCTTTATAAATAAATTTTGCGAATTCTTCTGAATTGATGTCTAAATTTTGCTTTATCATTAATTCAACTTAGAACAAATTTTTTTTTTGTCAACATCTATTCTTTAGACTAATTCTCTCCTAGGCCACATTTGAATGTAAAATCAAAAATATATAATTACTGTTGTATCTGTGAATTTGATTGTCATTTATGGACGTTTTAAAAAAATTTATTCTCGAGAAGTTAGTAATTTGTTTTTTATTGACCAGTTTAAAGGCTAGTGTTTAATTTTTAAACGTGTATTTTTTGAGTACCTATTTACAATTGATAGTGAAGTCGGAGATGCAAAAGTTATTGACTATTACTCCGCTAAGGTTATACGCATTTTGTAGGTTGACTTTTGGACTTAGTTTTTATTATATATTATAGTCAGTTATTATGAAAAGTCTTTGTTTTGTTTGTTAAAGAAAACCTATTGGATGTGTTAATTTTATTTTTGTTTTAGTAAATTCATTACTATTACACTTTTTGTATTCAAAAAAATATATAATTTTGATTGTCAAATTTTTTTTCAGCAGAATCAGTGTGATTTATCTGTATTTTACTTTTTAAAATCTGTTTATAAATTGTTATTTTTTATTTTATTTTATTTTACAATTAGGAACTCCCCTATAAAGGGGATCGAATTGCAATGAATTCATTATAATTTTTTGGTTTAAATACTTGTAAAATTTATAATTATTTTTTTGGATTCAAATTTTGATATAAATTATTTAAAACTTTGCGTAGAAATTCGATTGGTACCTTTTTCGATAAACTTTGTTTCCAAATTAGTATTGTTAAACGGCCCGTTTTGAGTCGATTTTTTAAAACGGCTAACTCAATATTTTAGCCAGAAAAATATTGCTTAAGCCTCAAGATTTCGATCATATATGTCTAGATCTTTGTTCCTTCTATGCGCAAAATCTTCCGGATTGGGTAATATTTTTTTAATGAAGTATTGAGTTAGCCGTTTTTAAAAATCGGCTCAAAACGAGCCGTTTAACAACACTACTCCAAATAAGCATCCCAACTAATAATTATATTCTGGGATATGTAAATTTTTTTAACATGAATATTAAAAAGTATCTGTATCTGTTCTCAAGAAAATGATAAAGATACAAGATTTATTTCTTTGGATTTTAGATATAGATACTGTAATAAATTAATAAAATATTATTTATAGATATTATATAAAAAAATAGAATAGAATATTCGAAAATTAATAAATATAAATTTGATGTTTGAAATAAATTGAAAAATAAATTAGTAGTCGTATTGTTTATAAATTAGTAGCTGTATTACTTCAAATGGCGACGATAAATGGATAAAATAATTCCTTAAATGGAGATAATAATTCTTTAAATGGAGAAAATAATTCCTTAAATAAAGATTCAAAAAAATAGCTGATTTATCTACGATTAAATTTGATAAATTCGAGTTGGATTGGATACTTCAATCTATAGATACTTTTCTCAATGGGAAGCCAGTTTTCGGTTAAAAAACGTAAGCCCATCTGAATGTCAATATAAAGATATATTTTTAACATTTTTTGGCAATAAGAATATTGAGTTGGTGGACCGTTTTTGTTATCCTGATTCGATCAAAACTTTATCTTTTAAGGAAATTAAGTCAATATGTTTTAAACTATTTAAACCGACGTCAACAGCTTTTGCTTCTAGATTTGATTTCGTTAGATTACGGAGAACAACTGAAACCGATAAAATTAGAACAAATGGCAAGCGTTGTCATTATCTTAATGATATTGACGAGTGTTTACGTGATCAGTTTATGATTGGCATGGAAATACCGGGATTAGAGATCTTAAAGCTCTATATCCCAACGGTCTTGATAGAGATAATAATGTACTGACTTTACAATTTATTCTTGATCTGGCATTAGCTTCTAAGCGAGCAGATAAATAAATGGCAAATAAAAATATACCTGTTGTTAATAAGATAAATGATAATAACAAAAGAAATGACAATGATAATAATTGTAGACGACTACATTTGATAAAGGCTATAATAAAGTCAAGTATAATAATACATTTGATAAAGAGAATAATAAATACAAATATAATAATGATAAAGATTATAATAAACTTAAATGTTATAAATATGGTTTTATTCATAACCGAGAAGTGAGATGTCCAGCTACAAATACGGCATGTAATAAATGTAAAAAAATTGGTCATTTTGCAGTTTGCTGTAAATTAAAGAATTTAAATTATATAAGAGTGTCATCAAGTGATTCTATTCATAATATTTGGAAGATTCAACAAAATCGAGAGAATCGAGCAAAACTAACTGCAGAGATAAATGGGTTAGATGTTGAATTTGATTTTGACACTGGTGCACAAGCGTCATTGATAGGAATTGATATATGGTCAAGTATTGGACGACAAAAAATTAGGCCAACCAGTCCAATGACTGCATATGGTGATCATCCGTTAGACGTTAAGGGAGAGACCCAAGTCAATGTTAGGATTGGATCACAGACAAGGACTCTACCAGTGGTAATAATGAATACAACTGGGGTGCCTCTTTTCGGATTACCATGGATTATAGCATTCAATTTAGAAATGCCTCGTCAGGTTATGATTAAACAAGTACGCAATTTGGTCAACAATATTGAAAAAGAAAAATGTTGCATAACACTAGATTCTAGAATTCGAGATTTGATTAATAAACATCAAGAAATTTTTGATGATAAGATGGGACAGATACGTGATTTTGCAGTGCGAATACATTTATAGGATACCGCTGTACCAAGATCGTTTCCAGCCCGTAGGGTACCATTTCCACTTCGCAAAGCAATTGAAATGGAATTAGACCGATTAGTAGCTGCAGGAATTATTGAAAAGATTGATTCGACTATAACCAGGGTACAGTGGTCATCGCCAACCGTAAATGTACGCAAGAGTAATGGCGATATTCGAATTTGTGCTGATTTCAAAGTTACACTCAATCCGTGTTTATTAAATGACCATCATGTTATTCCTACCTTAGACGATTTGTTAGAGAAAATCCAAGGTGGTGATAAATTTACCGTGATAGATCTGAAAGATGCGTATTTACAGATGGAAGTAGAATTGGAATCCCAGGAACTACTAACGATAGTGACTCATAAGGGCTATTTCCGTTACCGACGATTGCCCTTTGGATTGGCAAGTGCACCAACTATATTTCAAAGATATATGGATGAGTTACTAAAAGATTTCAAAATGACTGGTGTCTATTTAGATGACGTAATTATTTCTGGTCGAAATGATGAGGAGCACTTGAATAATTTGCGAATAGTGTTAGACAGATTACATGCAGCAGGTCTTAAGGCGAAATTAACAAAAGTGAGATTTTTACAAAAATCGGTTTCATTTTTAGGGGTGATAATTGATAAATTCGGTATACATCCTAACCCGGAAAAGGTGAAGGCTATTCGAAATGCACCAAAACCTAAAAATATACAACTTAGATCTTTTCTAGGACTAGTTAATTATCATGAACGTTTTATTCGCAATCTACATTGTAAAGCGGCGCTATTACATAGATTAACGATCGTGAAAGTACCTTGGCGGTGGTCGAAAGATGAACAAAATTCCTTCGATGAGGTAAAGAAATTATTGTCATCCGAGGAAACGCTAATTCCTTATAATGAGCAGTTGCCTATAATTTTGGAATGCGACGCATCTGATTCAGGATTAGGGGCTGTGTTGTTACATCAATTAGTAGACGAAAGGACAAAACCTATTTCGTTCGCGTCACGTACTTTATTAGAATCAGAGAAACACTTAGCTCCGATTGATAAAGAAGCTCGAGCACTTTTATTTGGTATTGAAAAATTTCATTCATTTATTTATGGTAGAAAATTTTTACTTCCAACTGATCATAGTGATATTATAGAATGGAATGGGAGATTGGTTATTCCTAATAAATTAAGAAATGCAGAATTAGGAATGATTCACCGGGGACATCCTGGGGAAAATGTAATGAAATCTATTTCTAGATTGTATTGTTGGTGGCCAAGATGTGATGCTGATATAGAAAATTTTATTAAAATATGTTCTGGATGGCAGAAAAATAGACCTAGTATTCAAAAAGACCTCTGGAAGGAATCTTGGGAGCGAATCCATATTGATTTTGCTGGACCAGTAGATTTGCGATATTGGCTAATTAGTGTCGATTCTTACTCCAAATGGTTAGAAGTTGATCTAATGCAAAATACCTCTGCTGATGCTATGATAAAACGACTAAAAAAATGGTTTGCTAGGTTTGGAATACACAAGTACATTGTGTCAGACCATGGACCACTATTCTTATCTGGGGAATTCCGTAGGTATTGTGATTTAAATAACATACGTCATATACGTTCGGCACCCTATCATCCAAAAACTAATGGATTAGCTGAACGTACAGTACGAACTTTGAAAGGTCGGCGACACGAGATTCAATTAGCGATCCCGAAGAAGCTATGGCACAGGTTTTAACAACCTACCGATTGGGAGAGCATACCACAGGGAGATCTCCTGCTAAAATTATGTTTGGGAGGCAATTGAAAACAAGTCTGGATTGGATCCGACCAAATGCCGAACGCGAAATAGTAAGGGCCAATAATAGACAAAGCCTTCATCATGATTTACATTCAAAGGAAAGAGAATTTGAAATCTCACAACCTATATGGTTAAATAATGAAAATACCAATGGTGGAGAGAGAGAATAATCAAAGAAAGAATAGGATTTTATTCTTATATTATTTTCCGGGAAAACATTACGGAAGCATGCAGATCAGTTAAGAAATCGTTTAGTTAACCCAAATCATGAAAGTTCTTTAAAAGTTATAGAAATGGTTGTACCAGTGAATGAAGCAAATACAAACACAAATACAAATACCACATTACGTTATTCATCAAGGAACCGTAAACCTACAAAGAGGTTTATTGAAGAAATCTAACTTTAAAATGTTTGAAGGAAATATAATAAATTAATAAAATATTATTTATAGATATTATATATAAAAATAGAATAGAATTTTCGAAAATAAATAAATATAAATTTGATGTTTGAAATAAATTGAAATATAAATTAGTAGTCGTATTGTTTATAATTTAGTAGTTGTATTACAGATACTAGTATCTTATTATAAATGTAAAAAAGATAAGTACAAGATACAAAAATGATTATCTTTTAACTTAGATACAAGTATTAGCGGTTCTGACAACTTTATGAAAAAAAATATGTTATGATGTGATGATATAAAATATGAGTTACGATTGTAAAAGTAATAGCGAATTTGAGAAGGTATATGATATCTCTGTTATGTAAAAATCCTATTTTAGAATTATCTATTAAACAATGACATATTGTCATTGCTTTTAAATGATTTTTATATAGGATCAGCTGTTATTTCTTAAGTGATAATAACGCGTTTACTCAAAGATATTTTTTATATCAATCACACATGTCTTTAAAAGCTCTAGTTGGAGTTAAAAGAGTAATTGATTATGCTGTTAAAGTAATTTAATTTAACCAAACCTTTAATATTTTTAATTAAAAATTATTTAAATTAGGTAAGAGTTAAAGCTGATAAAACAGGAGTGGTCACAGATGGTATCAAACATAGTATGAACCCGTTTTGTGAAATTGCTCTTGAAGAGGCCATTAGAATGAAAGAAAAGAATTTAGTCAAAGATGTAATTGCAGTTTCTTGTGGTCCCACACAATGCCTTGTACTGATATAAATTATTTTTATAAAATCATTTTGTTTTGTATATAATACAAATTATTTTATTATGATATTTATAATATGTTTAAAAAATAAGGAAACATTAAGGACTGCTTTAGCCATGGGTGCGGATAGAGCAATCCATGTTGAAATCTCTCAAGATATATATAATAAAATGCAACCTTTGCATGTAGCAAAATTATTAGCTAAAATTGCTCAAATTGAAAAACCAGACATTATATTAGTTGGGAAACAAGTTAAGATAATTTTTATGAAATTTGATACCACAATAATTGCAAATTTATTTTTATTAAAAGATTAAGGCAAAATATATTAAATAGTATTTGTTAGTTATTTTTAAATTATTATTTTATATTCAGGCAATAGATGATGATGCTAATCAAACTGCTCAAATGATTGCTGGTTTATTAGACTGGCCACAGGTTTATAAACTTACATAGGGTGGATTTTTAATATATTATATGATTAAGTGAAATTTATAAATAATTTTAGTTTTTATGATATATTTTTTTGAATTCAAGGCAACTTTTGCATCTAAGATAGAACCTGATGGTGATAAAAGGTTGAAAGTCAAGCGAGAAGTGGATAGTGGTTTAGAAAACATATCAGTCAGTCTTCCATGCGTAATAAGTGCTGACTTAAGGCTCAATGAACCTCGATATGCTACTTTACCTAATATAATGGTTAGCATTTTTTACTTGTTTAAATTTCTTTACCCAACAGTAATACCTCTATAAAATCAATAAGGGCTACATGTGTAAAATAGAAAATTTACATAGGGGGAGGGATTACCCTTGTCAATAAATAACCTATGCAACATTAAATTAACAAATGAACCTATGCCTCTAATGAAAATGAGATCACATTGTAAACAATCAACATTTACAAATTTTATTTGTTAAAAAGCGATTGATTTAATTTTTAACTCAAATTTTCACATGCCTATTAACTTTTCATTTGTTTGTTAGATAGACCAAATTTTTTTATATATCCTCAATAAAAAAAATAGAAAGCAAAGAAAAAGAATATAGATAAAAAAACTCTCTCTGATTTAGGAGTGGATCTCAAATGTGATACCATTGTGATGAACAAAGTGGAAGAGCCTCCCACTAGGAAAGCAGGGATAAAAGTTGAGACGGTACAAGATCTGGTTGCAAAATTGAAGGAAATTGGAAGGATTTGAAAAAAATAATATATAATTTATATTCTTAAAAAATTATTTATTTTTTAAATATTAAACATTATTTGAGGTAATTGGGTTTCTCATTTGCTTCGGAATCGCATTTATATGACTATAATATTTATATTCTTAGTTTATATAAAATTGTGAAAAAATTATTGTGCTCATTTACATCTGATATTGTTTACAATTAAAATTCTTGCAACTTTGTTTTTAACCATGGAGTGGGACAGGCGTGTACGTAGGAATTTGGTCTGGTGGGTGGGGGGGGGGGGTAATAAAAATTTTTAAGAAATATTATTGTTAATTAAAAATACTAAGCATAAATTTATTAGGACTAATAACTTTTCTAATACACAATTTTAAATAAATGTGAATTACAAAAAAATTATATATATAAACCGGCATTGAAAAACTATAAGATAAATGTGAATTATAAAATATATGAATATAACCACGATATGATATGAATTTTTTTGAGCCTTTAAAATATATAAAGTATAAAAAATTTAAATCTTGGAAATATAAATTAATACATAAAAAGTTTCTTAGGAATAATTGTATTTTGTATGTTTTGAGCTAATTTTTCAATTATCTATCCTTGCTTGGTGTTAAATGCCTATGAATATTCAAGATCCAAATCATTCAATCTACTTTCAGAAGTTGTATTTCATAGATATGTTTTTCAGAGACTTGCAGGCCCGGCCTCTGAGCCGGACCGTATTTTATTTTTTTTTAACATAGCCTGGCTGAGCCCTAATTAAACACCCAGGTTGAGCCTGAAAATTTTTTTAAAAAAATATCCAGGCTGAGCTGTTTATTTTAAAACCAAATATTTGAAATCGCCATTATTAGCTATAAAAATAAAAAATAAATATAATTTATTTAAAAAAAAAATTCGGGCCGGGTCTGAAAATTTTATTTTCAAAAAAGTTGGGCTGGGTTTTAAAAAAAACCCCGGGTCGAAAAAAATATTTAAAATAAATCTGGGCCGTGCCCTGCAAATGGTACCTCTGCAGGGCTCTGTTATTCTTCTTAAAAAAGAGAATGTTCTCTCATTTTACTAATGGGAAGAGTTGCTAATATAAACTATTTTAATACATTGGGATTTGGGAATATAATCTAAAATTTGTTTGAAATAATGTAAAGCATCCATAAAATTTTTTGGGACTGTATCAACCATAGTTAATCTTTTAATCATAGTTATTCAGCTAATAAGGCATCAAAGATATTTTAACATCTTCGTGATAAATATCTAACAAATTTTTTTTCCACCTTCTGAAAAAGGTTGGAAAGGCTTTTGTGGAAGTAATATCTGTGGATTTGTAAGTGCTGCATGATGAATTAAAAACCATTCATTTATTTGGGTTATAAATGTATCTAAGAGAGGGGCCATTTGTTTTATATTAATGTTTTCACGATGAGCTTGCTTGCTGCAAGTCGAAGGGGGCAAATATTAAACACGTATAGCTCTGCTTTTGACTCAACAATAACATATAAAATATGAAATTCTTCATCAACATTAGCGCTAATTTCCTTGAGTTCTAATAAAATAATTTCCGCTATTCTCTTCTTCTTAATCAAGTTAATGTCATGTTTTTGAAAAGTATTACATAAAATAGTTGTATAATTAAATAATACATTCAATGAAAAAAAAAATTTGGAATAAGTATTGAATCCAATAATTTTCTTGCTTCTGAGGAAATATTTCTTTCAAGCTTTTGTGATATTTCAATAATAGCATTAATAATCGGCTCTTCTAACTCCATAAAAGCTGTTACTGCTTGATGGAGGAGACTCGATCTCGTTGGGCAAGCTTGCAATCTCTTTCTTCCTGTTGGACAAGGAGTTTCAGAGATAATTATTATTTGACTAGAAATTTAGATAAATAATACGCCACTAAAATTTGAAAAGGTAAATTACGCCAAGTAAAACTTGAAATCGAAATTAATTGATAAAATAACTTAGTAGATGAATGTGATAAATAAATGTAATTAAATATATATATATGAGATAGGAATAAATATTAACAAATATACATTAATATTAACAATAATATTTTTGAAAAATATAATCCGGCATCTGCATTTTTTGGCTTGGGGGGGGATTTGTCCCCCTGCCCGCCCCCCGCTGCTTACGCGCCTGGAGTGGGAACTTAATAATTGAATTTTAAGAAAAAATTTGGATAAAATTAAACGAAGATGATATTTCAGCATGAATTTTTTTTATGAAACTATTTATTATAGGCCAAACAAAGTTAGTATCTTTTTAGTATAGAACTATTACCTACAACAGTGCTTTATAACAATAGCTTAATTATATGTTTTTTTTAAATATAAAGAAATAAATACAAAATTTATCATTATAATATTTTATTAATTAATAGTTTAAATTTCACTGTAATTGAATTGATGTTGTTTAAGTTTAGTAGTAAATAAAAAAAAATCATAATTTATATAAAAGTCATAAACACAACAAAACAAATTATGTTGTAATAAGCCATAAACAGTGCTCTCTAATACCCTGGGTATACAAATTAAATGCGTCATTGGGATCTCATGGGGGGTGGGTGATACGTTTTTTGTCAACACATAATTGAATTCTAAGATTTAAAACATTAGCCATGTCTCAGCATCATTGGGTAAAGGAGGCGAGGATCTAAAAGGTTTTGGCATATTTTTAATTATTTAAACCTTTTTATAAATGATATGTTTTATTAGCTTGAAACATTTACGATAAAATCTATTCGTTTTATTATTTCAAATAACTAGAATTTAATTTTTTTAAATATTATATATTTATTTTTACACGATATAATCCTAAAATTAATTTTTTTATATCATATTGGTGTATTTAAGCTTGTTTAACTTTTCTTAGAAAAATTACCAAAATATTTTATTTTTGTCCATAGGTGAATTTTAAAATTTTTACTTCTGTAAATTATTAGTGTATTCAGAATCAGTTTTCCTAACAACAAAATCGCTTTCCAAAATGTAAAGAAAAGTTTTGGACATAGGATTAAACAGACAAGATTTTTTTTAATTAAAAAATTCTAACTACAATATTGTAACTGCTGGTTCTATTTATTATACCTTTTTGAATTTGGATTATGGTAAGGTATGAAGATAGTGAAAAAAATCTCTGTTTTAATCATAATAAATAAATAAAGTGTATTTATTTTTATCCTCAGTACGATATTTTTTTAAGGTTTTTTATTAGATTATAATTCGCCATCTTCCCTCCCTGTAGTAATAATAGGAACAATATCTCCAAATTTTTTTTCATGGCCCAAACTATACAGTGCATTGTTTTATTTGTGTGATATTCCTAATTCACAAAAAATAAACTGAAACGTGGTTATAGAACAATATACTACTCAGCCGATGATATGTCATTACAAGCAAAATTTGATTAGTTAATTTATTTTTAAAAGAAGATGTAGGAACCAAATTGAAAAAAAATATATAATAAGCCAAAGGTCTTCTAGTGGTGGGTCTAAAATGCTTTCATAGGTAGGATATTCTTACGGTTAAGCAAGTTTTAAAGTGACTTCAAAATGCAGGAATCATATTCCGAAAACAAGGCTAATTTAAAATCCACTGTATTACGAAATGTGGAACGAATCAAAGACCTTAGTTTAATATAAAAAAAAATAGGCTACAATCTTTTGTATCTTTAGACCTTCGATTGGTGGAATGAGATTGTTAGGCGTTATATGGATCAAAATAGAATCATAAAAATATTTATATATTTTAATTAGTGATTTACATGAAATTTTGAAAATTCTATTTGAAAATAAAAAAAAAATTGAGAAGGGTATCGAGTTTTTTTTATTAAAATCAAATTTTAGTTATAATATGTGTTGTTAAAAGGCTCGATTTGAGTCGATTTTTAAAAACGGCTAACTTAATAGTATATCCGGAAAAATATTGCGCAAGCCTGAAGAGTTTGGTCATGGTTGGCGCAAAGCTTTGAACATCTATTAGCGAAATCTCATGACTTAAGTAATATTTTTCTGCCTAAAATATTGAGTCAGCCATTTATAAAAATCGGCTCACTAATTTTTATAATCTCAATTTTTTTTAAAAAAAAACGACTTAATCAAATCCTAGAAAAAAAAAATTTGAGGATATTACATAGATAGAATATTCTATCTCCACTTTTTGTAATTTTACAGGAGAGCAATTAAAAAAAAAAAATTAAGTTTCTATTTGTTTTTATTAGGATGGTTAACCTTGTATTGGATTTAATTTGAATTATTTTATAAATTTCGGATTTTTTAATTAAATGGAATGGTATAATTATAAAAAAAAAAATTTATGTAAAAAAGTAATTTTAGGCGCGATATTCTCTGATAAAAAGTAGAATTACATAAAAAAAATAAGTGACACATTTTAGAATGATAAATATTTCAAAACTCGATGTTTTTAGCCCTATTTCGGGTAAGGTGCACATTCAGGCAATAAATGCAATATTATATAAAAATTATAAGGTTGGTAATTTACAAAGTTTAAAATACATTTACTAAGAGTTTTTATATTTAAAAAAAAAATAACTAAACAAATGATCTAAAGTTTGAAAATAGCAAAATAATCTTTTGATGGTTTTTTTATATAAAGATCTGATCCGAATTCAAGCTATTTGGTCATATACTTTAGAGTTTGTTTTAAAATATTGTACTAAAATATCAGGAGTGACTGCAGCCCCGATGTCACGATAATAGGATATGCCTTCCCGTCAAAAAATATCTCCGGCTTAAAACTTGGTTTCCTAGTTGATTTTTAATGGTAAACCCCAAATAACTTCTACCTCACCCCCCTCACTTGAAGCTTCCCCGCTACGGGCCTGACATAAATATGAATCAAGACACAAGTATTGCTTGATGACGCATATTGCCGGTAATATATATGCACTTATTTAAAATAAATTAATTTTTTTATATTATAATACAAGTTAATTTGCAAGAATTGAATTATGTGCAGTCGCGTTCTTCTTTATTGGAGTATAACCCTGCCAACAACTTCTAAAATAAAAAACCTTTTCTTTGAACCAAAATATTTTTTTTAAAATGACTCTATTGCAGGATTCACGATAAGTAGATAGTCACTTTTTTTAGTCTATTAAAAAAATCTAACATTTACTAAACCATCATGTTAAGGTATTTATTATTATAAAAATAGGGCAAGATTTTTTATCATTAGAATAGATTTTGAAAGAAAATAAATCAACCACCATTTTAGAATGATTTTTTTATATATTTAATTAAAAAAATGTTCCTTTTTTCAAATAGAATTTAATTTTTTTTTTTAAATAAAAATGTTATAATAGTTTTTCGATAATGATTTATTATTATAGTTTAGCTAAAATGTAATCATATGTAATTAACGTAAGTCCATAGAATGAACCTAATTAAATAAAAAGACAATTCTAGAGAATTCACAGAAAGATGATTCTGATTTCAACAACACCATGCATATAAAATTCTGGTCCTTCGGTTTTATGATCTCGAATGTTTTGCTGTTTGTCTATGGAATCGGATTTTTTATATTTGGAGGTATAATATTTTATCTAGGGATGCTCGAGAACCAAGGCCCGTTTATAAGTAGCACGAAATATATCGCTCATCGTTAAACGTTAAAGTTGTATAATTTAACATTGTGTATTTTGTAAATTGCATATCTCTTGAGTAACATCGTAGTATTATGAACGAGGCTTAAGAAATGTAAAGTGTAATATCTTATTACTAATAAATCAATCCAGTAAATGATCACGTTTGATCAATATCTAGGCTGCTAATTTTATTCTTGTTGCCATTATCAGTTTTTTTAATATTAAAGATTGAAAAATATTGCATATGTCGGGATTCAAAAACTTTAAAAATCCATCATGAATTTTTTTTAAATATCTTTACGCCTCGTTTGTAGTAAGCGCGATTTTCTCAGGAGTAGCGATATTACTTACTGCATAATTTACAAAAGTAAGCCAATAATAGGTATAATTTGTAAACACGGAGTGAAATGAACGAATCGCGACAGCTGTTTACACATATACCAAAAATATGATAAATCAGCTGTGATTTCGCTAGCTTTTAATTCTGCATCGCTTGAGCAAATCGCGCTTACTATAAATGATTACCAATCGCGGCATTTTTTTATTAATTAGAATAATTAGAAAGTTAAATATATAGTTGTTAAATATATTATATATAAAATATTGTCGTAGGAGTTTAGCTAATTCAGGATTACGCTTCAATGACCGGCTGGGATTTTGATAAATTTTTAAAATATAATTATTAGCACCCGCGAGTTTCTTTTTCAAAATTTTTGACAGGAATCTTATTCAAGCAAATTATACGAAAATTTATATATTTTAAATTGTTAGTTCAAAAGTTGACGAAATAAAATTGTTTTAAAATTGGCGGGAGGGGGGATGTTTTGTCTACTTTCAGAAAAAGAACTCCTTCCTCTTTTCCAATACAATAGTATGTCACTAATAAAAAATTATTTAAAAAGTAAAATATGTACAAGAATATATATTTTTTTAAAAATGTAACCTGCCTAGTATTGTTAAACGACTCGATTTTTAGCCGATTTTTAAAAACGGCTATCTCAATATTTTATTCGGAATAGTATTATGCAAGACCGAAGATTTTGCTAATAGATGGCATAAAGGTAAGGACAAAGAAAGAAAGAAAGAAAGAAAGAAAGAAAGAAAGAAAGAAAGAAAGAAAGAAAGAAAGAAAGAAAGAAGAAGAGAAGAGTATGAGTGTGAGGCCTTCAGAAATATTTCTGGTTAAAATTTTGAGTTAGCCATTTTTAAAAATCGGCTCAAATCCAGCGGTTTAACAAAATGTACACAATAAGAAAAAGATTTAATAAATAGTGCTCCCCACCTTAACAAAATCTTGGGTTACGCTTAAGGTAGGAACTAAATGTTGTGATTCGATACCGGCAAGATAAAGGTGCGCTATATATGGCTTAAGTTTTACAAATTTATATTATCCTTTTTTTCTTATTTGCAGCATATTTGAGACTACACTCCCCGATATATACTGATCTTTCGGGGGAAGAGATGTCAACCGGAATAGCATTTCTCTTGATGATTATGACCATCACGTTTTGCACCGCGGCGCTCATAGGAGTTAAAGCGTATTTAGAACATAGCCCGGATTCGTTTAAAAACTATTACGTTGCCCTCACTACTTTAGTCTTTTCTCAGATCCTCATCATTCTAATTATATTGGCGTTCGCTAATAAGGTTTAAATGTTATTATATAGCGTAAAATAGTTAAAATATAAATGAAACTAAACAATATCATGGATTACTTAGGAGTGGTGGATATGAGGCAAGATCATCTTTAAAATTGGAAGGGAATAAGTATTTATGAGGTCGATATCGTATTTGGATTTCCTTTTTTTCTTATTTGCACAAAAAAAGTGTGATCTTTTAAGAGGTCAAATACTTTTTTAAAATATATCATAGGTTTAATTTATCTAACTCTACCTTTTAACAAATTTTTTGGCAAGAAGCACTTACTTTTTAAAATTTAATCGATCCTTTAAAAGGAGTATCGAAAAACGAATTCAAGAAGTCTTTGGTTCTCCTACTATTACATCGATTTATTAATATAACCTTAATATATATAGAAAATTTATATAGGCTTGAAGTTATGAGATACTTTAACGGTACCAATTCGATAGTTCATAAATATTTATTTTACAAAGGTTTAATCTATTACATAGAGATTAAATAGATCATCGATTTTAGAAAAGAAAATAAGGAAATTTAAAGATGAGATAACAATCTTAAATTATTCAATTTGTTCAGTGGCTGAAGAAAGGCGCAAAGAGGCTCGACCCGGCTAAAAACTTTGGAGAGCCTCCTAAAAATGTTTTTTTATAGATATGAATTCTTTTTTTATTGCTTATTTTAGATGAAATGATTATTTCAAAAATAAATGTCAGAATTTTATTATACTTAATGATTATTCAAGAATAAAAATGTAGATCATAAAGTAGAGCATTATGCTACCTTCTAGTGTTTAGTTGAATACTTTTCATTGTATGTAAAAATGTGTATGGACAAAATGGGATTCCTCGCCGATTAAAATATTAAGAATGTTTTATATTTGTGTTAACAATGATACTTTATAAATTTGATTTATAAATATCAAATTGAATTTAAAAAAAGTTTGGTTCATATTAAGAATTTAGCAATAGATTCCCAATTTTGACATTATGCTCACACCTTTTATAATTTTAATAATAAATATCTTAAATGTATCTATATATAGATAAAAAGTGTATCTTTATTTAGAATATAACTTTAGGCTACGTATATATATTTGAAAAGTATCTTTTAATAAACCCTTATCGATTACGTATTTCATTATAAATAATTGTTATGTATACATAATATAAATCAAGATTAAAAAACTCATCGGCCGAGATTTGGAGGTAATAGTTAAACAGAAATACGGCAAGCCTACCGAAAAAAGCGTGATAAAGTCTATCGATTTTATTCAAAGCACATATAAATGCTGCGGGGCAAACGATTATCAAGATTACGCCGATAGTTTGTAAGAAACGTATATTATAATATCCCGGATTAAAACATTATAATGATCCTACTCTATCACCTGTCCACTTGAATGGGGTGGGGTAATTTTATACCATGCAACTTAATTGGATTAAGGGATAAATATTTTAGTTTCTTTTATTTGGGGTGGGCATAAGGAGTAAAAATTTTTTGGGGTTGGGTAGTCAGGTTTTAAGATGACAAGCTAAGTTGATTCGCTGAATTTTTAAACTAGAAGGAAGGGTCGTTTTTTAAAAAAAATTTCCTTTTTAAAGAAGTGATTCTATCTAAAATGAGCAAAAAAAAGGTTTCTTAAAAAAATCAGCATTTTTTCGGGATCTCTCTTAAATTTTCCAGGAGATTAAACCCCCTTGTGCCTTTCTCTAGCGACGTTACTGAATAAATTGATAAATTCTAAATTGTCACCTAACCCTTGCATTCATATTTAAAGTGTAAATTTTTTATCTTTTGCTAAAAAAAATTGGTAATATACTCTATTTTCGACTATTCATCCATTCTAGAAATTTTGGAAACTCTTTCAACAATAGCAATTATCTTTTCATCCTTTCAATTGTGTTTTAATCTATTCGATTAGAGATACAACTTTGCAAACGACTTGATCTCTTATGAGTCAACATATTTTGAGAACTGATAATTCATTAAGCCTAAGTTAAATTGAGGGTGGGGGAAGGTTTAAGATCTAAGTGGATGGACCCCGCCCCCTAAGGATAACTATATTTGAATCTAACTCAAATATTTACCTTATAAATTCGTGTTGATTCATCATCTAATATTCTACATTTAAAAAAAATAGTTATCTATGGACCCTGCCAGAAAAAGATAAATTCGAAACAAGATTCTTACCCAGGAGTTGTTGCGTTGACCCCAGCGACGTTGATTGCAATAGAATAACTATTCTCAGGGAATTCAATAACTTTTATTGGGAAGTTGTTTCGAATTACATATTTACTAAGGTATTATAACTAGGAAAAAGTAAATAATTCAAAATTAAATAATAAACACAGCTTTATTTGAAATAAATCTATGTTGCTCTGTTATAATTAGTGAAAGTCAACAATCCATCCGTCTTAAACTAGGATTGGTGTCGGTTGACCGACCTGTTTTTATTAGAGGACCCTGGTGTTGATCAGCTTTATAATTATTATTTAAGTCTGCCCTTCAATTCATATAATTTTTTGTATATTTTATCCTATATTACCTGCATTCACAGTTTGCGCGAATGATAGGAAAAGTATACAAAATATGCTGTATTCTTGTATTCATCGCCGCTTATACTTTGTATACTTCACCGCAAATTTACGTTAACTGTGAATTCAGGGTAAAGGAGTTAATTTAATTTTTGGGATTGTTTTTAACTTTTGGTTCATTTTTATTTTCCAATTAAAAGACGAAAAGTTTGTCCAAAAAAAAGAATTTTGCTTTTAAATTAAATATTTGTATAATTTAATATCTCATATTTGATTTGTTTGATATTGTTAACTTTAAATACTTTTATATTTAATAAAATGATAAAACAAAAAATCAAATTAAGTATAAATGGGAATATTTTTAAAAAACAAAAAAAAATATTTCTTTTGAGGGCCCTGGTCCGGTCTGTATGCATCGGTCTGGACCAAAGACAGTGCAATGACCTTCAGGTTATAAATAGAGACCGGAGCAACAGTATTTTCGAGCTTCTGTTTCGGTTAAAAAGTCTGGAATGTTCCTAAAAAATGATTTAATATAGTATATTTTAAATCAACACCACATTTTATTTATTAATCTTTATTTAACCAAATCTGAATTTTAGATTTTTACTTCAGAATTTGATATTTTCTAAAAAATTATCATTAATATTTGTTCCTTGCAGGATTAATATAAATTTGAGTTTGTAAAAGCAGCGTTGACCACCGCTTGCTTGATTGAAATGCTACTAGAACGATATATGCCAACTCATAAACGATCAAATTTATTATTTTATTGAGTATCTAGTAAATTTTTTGATATCAGCCAATCAGAACAAAAAATATATGTTGTTGATAGAATGTCATTATTTTAAAAAAAAAAATATTTTGCTATGTTTTTCTTCTTATGGACCTTAGAAACATTTCTAATTCCTTATTTGATACATTAGCTCGATTTATATCGCCTATCTTAGTTATAATCAATTATTACTGAATTAAACATTGAATCAATTTTCATATTTTTTATGTTTCCCAGCAGTCGGTTTCACAATAGCGACATTAAAGGATTTATTAAAAAGATATATTTTATAGAAAGAAGCGGTTAAATAAAATTGTTTGGAATATAAAATATTCATAAATAAATCAAAATTAAATATAAAATTTATTCATCATTAAAATTATTTATAATACTTCATAATTTGTGCATCATATCAACATATTCATGGTCCATATCCATATTCCGGTGGGTCTATTTATCGCTCGGCTGAAAATATCGCTCGGCTAACCACATAATAAATCATTTATTATTTAAATTACGCTCGGCTAATTACATAATAAATTTTTTATTACTAAATATCGCTCGGCTTATATTTATGTATTAAATTTCCAAACATTTTCCAGTGGGTTTTCACTTTCCTAATATTAATTAAGAATTAATTAGTTTATAAATAAGATAAAGGTTTGGACAGGTGTAAAAAATTATCTATTAGATATTTTAGCTTCAATACTTTTATAAAATTAAAATTGCTCATAACATTTTTTATTTATTAAAGTAAATGAAATAATATTCTATCCGCTAGATGGCGTCTTTAAATTTTTTATTATAAAATTTAAAAATAATATTTTTGAATGTGTTTAATAAATTTCGCCATATTCTATTAAATATTTTTAATTTTTTATTATAAAATATAAAAATATTATTTTTGAATGTGTTTAATAAATTTCGCCATATTCTATTAAATATTTTTAATTTTTTTATTATAAAATATAAAAATAATATTTTTGAATGCGTTTAATAAATTTTGCCTTATTGTATTAAGAAATTATATAGGATAATCATAATTATCCAATATTTCTAGAATATCGAATATATTTCATCAATATATATCAGAGTTGTAAACCCCCCTTCTAAAAAAATGGGTTCGGGTGAGAGTTCAGTGATAAATCTCTGAATCCGTTCAGGGTAGTATTGTTAAATAGTCGAGTTTTATTGACCCTGAACTCGAGCCGTAGTCGTAAAAAACGGCTCAGACTAGTGCGGCTCAATAAGCCGTTTGAGCCGAATCTAAATTTAAAAATATTTTATATATTATCAAATTTATAAAGAATTATACAAACTATTATTTTATATATATGATCACCAGAGTTGTTAAAATACACTTTTTAAATGGATCTAGATGCAAATCCACCCATTTTTTAAGTTTTAAATTAATAGGGGAAAATAAATCCTTGAAAAAAAAACCATAAAAAAATTCCCGAATAATTTTTGTTTAAATTTTCAAAAATAACCCTGCCGCTAAAATAACGGAAATATTTCTAAAAAATTATATTCAGTATTTTCTGAAAGTTGAGTATTTATTTACGACGTTTGAGGATTTTTTTAGCATTATTTCTGTTTTAATTCTAAGCGATATAGGGCAATCTCAAAATATGAGAATTGATAAATCGGTTGGTAGCTTTGATACTTTATAATTTAGTAGATAGCATAAAAAGTATAGATTTGTGACATCTTGGAAAGAAAACATGATAGATTTTTATAGAAATAGATGAAAATTATGATTTCAACTTTTGAAAAAAAAGATGGAAACAAATTATTTTTATTATTTAATTTCTTTTGGGGAAAAAAAGGAAAGGGAGGGAAATACAATTGAAAGTTATGCTATTATGAGAAAAAAAAATATGTAAAAAAAGGAAGTTATTAATATTAAAAAAAATAAAACTCAAATTTTAAGATGCCAGCCAGGCGGCAAAAGGATTCAAAAAGTATTAATAGTTAAAAATTAAAATAACATAATATCAATCACAATTCACTTCAAAATAATCATTTATTACACATCATAAAATTTTTTTTCGAATTCATATTCACAATCACAATTCACTTCAAAATATAATCATTCATTTATTACATATCATCAATTTTTTTTCGAATTCATATTCACAATGGAGGATGCTATATTAAGGTTAATATTCATTTACTCTTCATATTTTCTTTATCTATGAAATGATTCACAAAATATAGTCAATTATTTTATTATGGTTTTAATTTTTATTCAAATAAAGATACATAGGTTGTTACATGCTGTGACCCTATTAAAAAAGTATTCGAGTTTATTTGCAAAAAATATCTGAACCAGGTTGGGATTCAGGTTCGGTGCCCAGAAAAAACTTAATTTAGTTAAAATAACAGTACAAATTTTTTATTAAAATTAATCTTATATTTAGTTTAAGAATTCACCGTAAAAATATTTATCATTTGGAGTTCTGGTGACCATCATTTAAAAAAACAATATGGAACTATATAATATCATTGTAGGGCCATAATTTAATAAAATTTGACAAATCGCTGTTTTTATTAGGAAATTAGACTGGTAGGGTAGTTTTTGAATTGTTTTAAAAAATATTAATATAAATATTAATTTTACCCAATGTTGTGTGCCGACTCTGAATATTCGCACAAGGGTTCAGACAGAGCACTCACATTTTCATACATCCAAATTGGAAATCAAAGATTTTGGCAATTTTATTTGATATCAAGAAATTTTATTTAGTCAATTTTAATAAAACCTTGATATGGTTACATTTTATAAAAATCTTATTTGATTTAGGGTTATCTTCGTTCTTTTTATTTACTCAAGATTCATCACTTGAAAAAAAATTAATTTTTTCTTTTTTTGCAGATTAAAAAGAGATCCAGCTATGGCCTTAATAGAAAAAAATAAATTAAGAGAGCCACAACCAATAACGTTAAAGAAAATATCAAAAGATTCTATAAGTGAAAAAATTATACAAATGGCGCAATCTCCAATCTTAGAAAATTATATTCCGCAGGAAATTGAATCTGATGGTAATTGCTTTTACCGGGCGGTTTCAATGTCTTTATATAAAACACAAACACATCATATTTTTTTAAGACTGATAACGGCAATAGAAATAATTATGAATCCTCAATATTATGATAAAAACCATCCTGATTTTTTCCAAAACTATAAAATTAATCCAAATATATGGGTGAATGAGTATTATGAGATACTCGATTCGGCTCTAAATATAAATGTTTGGGCTGAGCAAATTCATATATGTGCATTAAGCGCTGCTCTTGGCAAACCAATTCACGTATTTTGCCCATCAAATTCATTAAAGGCTTTTACCGATATCCTTTATGGCAGGGGTGTAAGCCAGAGTTTAAAGCCTCATATTTTAATCATGTGGACATCTACCATATTTCCAAATGATATATTTAATATTAGAATCAATCACTTTGTATCTCTCATACCAAATAATTATATTAATACATTAACAAAAAAACCCCAACTGTCCAACAATATCATAAAAGATTTATCATTTTCGATAGAAAATATTCTAAAAAAACCATGTAGCGAAGATATCCGATTAAAATCTTTACCTTTTTTTTTAAACAATATTATAGCCGAAGGAGGTCATCCAAACTATGGGTTTTTTTTAAACATTGTAAAATCCATAAAAATTTTGCTTTCTCCCAATAATATATTGCACGAAATACCTTTAGGTATAAAATATAATATGTATTTTTTAATTTCTAATAATAATTTTACAAATTATAAGAATAAAAATTTATATATAGATGATTGTGGGCCATGGACAGGCTCAAAATCAAGTTCAAGAAAATTATATTATAATATATATAATGATATTGTTCAAGGTCCGTATATTTTTAAAGATGGCCTATTTAGGCAGGACACTCATCTAGGTGGTTCTAGAATTTTAAAAAAAATAGAACCTCAACCTTTAACCAAAAATATAATTGTTCTTTATAAATACTATAGTATTTTAAAGAGAAGTAAAGAGTATAAACGCCGAATTTTAAAAATTAATTTTATTGAAAAGCCTAATTACGATTTCAAAGATATATATTTAGTTGAATATATAGGACAATGGCCAGGTCCCGCTTGCCATGGGAATTCCAAAAAGATTGTAAATCCTTATGTACGGACTTCAAATCAGTTATTATCAAACATTAGAAATCAAATAAAGGACAATCAAACATGTCGCAATATTTATAATAATTATATATTTCAAAAAGACCCAATTAAACCAAAAAATTTAAAACAAATTTATAACTTAAATTATAAACTTAAAAAAGATACAAAAGTACCTCTAAATTTTGCGGATAATATTTTACAAATTACTAATGATCTACATATTTCGCCATTTATCCAATCAATAATTCACATCAAAGAGAAAACACCATCGATAATTTGTTATACTCATTTTATTATTAAAACTATTAAGTTTTTGTCAAACCAATCTGACTTCTGTATATTAGGCGTTGATAAAACATTTAATTTGGGTGATCTATACCTAACTGCTATAGTTTTTAAACATATAGCAGTTAAGAGATATAAAACAGATGAATCCCCTATATTTTTAGGACCAATATATTTGCATGGAGATTCTGATATGACCACTTATCATACTTTTTTCTCTCATTTGCATTCTGTATTTTTAAAAAATAAAATAAATATTAAAAATATCATATTTGGTAGTGACCAAGAAAAGGCTATAGTAAAACCTATTCAGGAAATATTTAAATTTAATACTCATTTAATATGCACACGTCATTTAAAAGACAATATAAGAAAATATTTGTCGGAAAAACAAGGTGTAAATGCTGTTATGTCTAAAAAAATTATACAGGATATTTTTTCTTTTAATGGGATTTTATTTTCTCGGAATGACCAAATATATAATGAAAAATTAAACGATTTATACAATTATTGTAATAATGAAAATTTAAATATTTTTTTGCCATATATAAAAAATAAATTTCAAAAAGTAATTTATGAACATGTTTACATTCCCCTAAAAAATAAAATAATAAATTGTTTATGGACAAATAACAACTGCGAATCTATGAACCATGTTTTAAAATCATATATAAACTGGAAACAACGTCCTTTAAAAGAATTAATCGAAAAAATTAAGGATATCACAATGTTACAAGAAAAAGAATTTGAAAGATCCTTCTCAGGAAAAGGAGAATATTTTTTAAATAATGAATATCGCAATTATTTAATACCCGAATCGATAGAAAGTCATGATACATTAAATAATTTACTTAATAGTCAAAGCAAAGATAAATTACATTCATTAGATAAAACTTTATCTGTTTTAAAACCAAAAGGCTCAAAAAAACCACATCAGCGACGTAGAATTAAAGCAGAAAGGACTCGATAAAATATTTTTTATAAATTTTAATTCCTTATTTTTCCCCAATTTTCCCCTGCTCATAATCTATTTCATCAATATATATAATTTTATTATCCTAAATGTATATTTAAATCTTCTCTGCCGAACAAATTATATTTTATGAACGCAATAATTATATTATAATAACATTATATATCAATTTGGTAAAAATAATTATGATTTATATATGAATGAATAAAATGAATTACCATCGTTATTAATTTATCTGATTAATAAAAATTGCAAAATTTAAAAAAGACTACTAATTTTTTACCAAAATATAGATAATGCTATAAAAAAAATCATAAATATTTTAGTCATCATGATAGAATATGGCGAAATTTATTAAACACATTCAAAAATATTATTTTTAAATTTTATAATAAAAAATTTAAAGACGCCATCTAGCGGATAGAATATTATTTCATTTACTTTAATAAATAAAAAATGTTATGAGCAATTTTAATTTTATAAAAGTATTGAAGCTAAAATATCTAATAGATAATTTTTTACACCTGTCCAAACCTTTATCTTATTTATAAACTAATTAATTCTTAATTAATATTAGGAAAGTGAAAACCCACTGGAAAATGTTTGGAAATTTAATACATAAATATAAGCCGAGCGATATTTAGTAATAAAAAATTTATTATGTAATTAGCCGAGCGTAATTTAAATAATAAATGATTTATTATGTGGTTAGCCGAGCGATATTTTCTAGTCGAGCGATATTTAATAATAAATGATTTATTATGTGGTTAGCCGAGCGATATTTTCTAGCCGAGCGATATTTTCAGCCGAGCGATAAATAGACCCACCCAATATAAAATTTATTCATCATTAAAATTATTTATAATACTTCATAATTTGTGCATCATATCAACATATTCATGGTCCATATCCATATTCTTTTCTATTTGTGCTTGGTAATTGTTTTATGTGATTAATGATTATTAATATTATAAAAAAATTTATTACAGGCTAGATGTATTTATATATTTTTTTTCTAAATTTAATAATTACTAATTTTATTTTAATAAAATTATTATATATTCATTAATTGGCATATTAATCAATTTAAATTTTTTTAATAAAAATATTAAGATAACTAAATATAATAATGAAATAAACCCTTTATCCATTTCCATATTATAATTTTGATTGATTTTTGGGAGAGTTTAGGACCGTTCCACAAGGATCCCGTTCTGTTCCATAAGTGTCCTCAACGTCCTTCTCGGAACTTTCCCTTACAGGTCCCGTAATATAATAATTACTTTTGTGAGCCATTAGAAGCTTGGTTGTTATTTTTCTTTATTTTTAAAATTTTATTATTTACTTTATTTGGTAAGGAACTAAAAATAAGATATCATGATTTTTCAAATATTAAAAAGGGTAACGGAGAAGGTATTTTAACCTTTTAAATGTTAGATATACCAGTATGATAAAAGGTTCAGATGTGTACCATGGGTTAAAATTATATAATTGCTCTATGAGCATAGCCAAGGAATGGGATTTCTTCCCTTCGTAAATTTGTCCGTTCTCTTAAATACTATTCTAAGCTAATAAACCTCCACCATATATATAATATATTACTAAAAACAAGAATCAAGGAAATTAAAAGTTAATTATTTTTTAAAATAACCATCAATAATTCAAAATATTAAGAAAAAAAAGCATTTTTGTAAATAAGTGTAAACCCAAAATTATTTTTATTTCCTATTGAAGAAAACTCGCCTAATACTGCTTCCCCCATTTTCTTAGCAAGATCCTAGCTATCAATACCCCCAATTTTAAAGAATAAAAATCATGCGATCTCTAATTTTTACATTATTTTAGTCATGGTTAAAAAAATTAGCTTATCCTTTAATGATCAGTGGCAAATTTAGATTGAATTGAAAATTTTGACTTAAAATTAGTATTAACAACAACAACCTAAAATATAATATATACTTTTTAAATAATAGGGATGTTTGAATCAATTGCAAAATATTTTCGTGGATGAAAGTCTGGCTTATATGGTCGGAAACTTTATAGCCATATTTATAATGCAGGTATTTTAAAACAATATTCATCTCTTTCTCCCTTTTTGAAATTTATATAGTACAAAGATAATGACTAATGAAATGAGCATAGTTAGGTAGATAGCTTAACATTTCCTTATGTTTAAATTTTGCAGTTTATTATTGTAAAACTTTCTTTTAAACACTTTTAAAGCTCAAAATGATAACAAGTTTTAAATCCCACATTATAGTTGGTATAATGATTTTAATATTTTTATTATTTAACATTTCACCTATACCAGATCATAGCCATTTATTTTGCCTTTTCCATGGAATCAAAACTCTACGAGGAAATGGGGTCCAAGATGAATCAATCTCAGGAGATGAAAACGATGAGTAATCAGTTACAATTTGCAAACCCCGCGGATAGAAAGACTATCCTCGCTAAAATGATAGCATCGCCTTTCAGCACCAAATCCTCTACTATGTCGGTGAATAATGCTATCTCAGCACCCACTCCTCAACAAACCACGATACCCATCATTACAACTGCACCCATAGTCATGACGAATAGTTCTTTGATGCCAAATCAAAACATAACTTTAACACAAGCCTCGGCTCCGTCCATCATTTCAACGCCAATCATATTCGAAAATGTCCCTCTAGGACAATTGATTAATATCGAGAATGAGTCCAAACTATCCCCAGTCAAACAAACCTCGCTTAGTGTTAAAGGAACCCCCGGTTTGCCAACTATACCAGAAGATCTGCCCAAAGAAAATGTTTATACAACCTCATCCTTGGTCCAAAGACTGATGGATAAAACATCTTCCTCTAAGATTCAAAATGATGATAGTAATAAACTAGTTGGATTAAGAGATGATAAACCCAAATCAGCCAAATCCTTAAATGAAGATGACGATTATTACTATTTAAGAGACATTTCATAGAAGAAGAAGAAAAAAACCATAATATAAAAATTGGTTTCATGATCATATGATTTAACGATTACTTTCATATTACAAAAATCAATTTTCAACATAATTTTTTTTATACGATATTAACGAATTGAAATAAATATTCTTATACATAAATATTATTGTATGACAATTTAAACTCAATTTTGATAGCGCTCTTTCTAAAAAATATTTAGTTATTGACAAAATGTATTTTGACTTTAAAATCTGATTATTTTGCCAGAATAAGCAATTTAATTTACATTATGAGCAGTTATTTACTAGCACTCGTACTCTTAAACTTTTACTACATAATTATATGAATTATATAGATAAATCTAACCGTAAAAAGAGTTAAAATTTTAACCATAAACTCTAACCTTAAAAACTTGATATTATTCATTTTTGGTTGTCACTATATAAATTTGCGTGAGTTTTGCTAAATATAGATATAGAATAATAAATATATCAACGAAGTTTGGGAAATTCAGTCAATCGTTAATATTATATTTATAACATGCCGTAGGCGATAACTAAAAAATAAGCATGAGAGGGCGGGGAGTGGGTGCGCATATTTTGATCCGAAATGGCATATATCAATTCAACCCAAAATTGCATCATTTCATTATTTTTCGACATTTTTATGGTGTAAACGGATTAGAATATGAATCGGGTAATATATAAAAAATATGCATATATCAATGGCAAAAAAAATATCTCCCAGGTCATAAATTAAATATTAATTATAAAAAATTTGATACCTTTTGACTTTATTACAATCAGTTATCATATATTTATTAAGAGTATTTGCAATTCACCAATGAATAAAATGCCATATCCCCTAAACTTGAAATTTTACACATCTATTAATTAATTCTATAGTTATTCATTAAAAAGATTGAGAGAATAAATTAATGATTTGATTTGATGACTATTTCCGGTTTTATATTTCCTGTTTTTTTGACATTTAAAATTATTTAACATTATATATCTTTAAAGGCCATACCATTAGGCTATATAAAGAAACTTAAATGATGTTTTTAGCTCAATAGTGAATGAAAGAAGTAAAAGGATTTGTTTGAATAAATTTAATTTTTTAAAATATATCTATTTGATCCCCCTTATGTAATAAAGACTCCTTCGCTAAATATTTTGCAGATACCTCAAAGGAACATAGAAAATTCATGATATCTTACTCTATCTTTCGGAACACCAGTCCTTTTTGCTGCTAAAGAATTACCTTATGATTATGAAGATTCTTTACGCACTACGATCAACAAGCATTTTTCAATATCTTGCCATTCTTGCTACCTACGAACAATAGATCTAAATATTGTCCGAAGAAATAGTCAATCTTAAGTTTGGAGAATTATCTAGACTACTACTGGCTACCCTATCCATCAAAGCAGATGGAAAAGGATATTTCCTCCATCAGTGCCTTCTTATCTATATGTCCTACATGTGACCCAGTCAGCAAATGAACGACTCATCCAGATCTAATATTTTTGGAAGTCATCTTTCCTAGTCGACTCTCCTTCCCGTCATTGCAGATAGATTGGGATTTACCCTTATTGACAACTTCTTTGCATTTCTCAAATCGAGAAATCAACCTGTGGAGCAGTCCCTTCTCTTTTCGACTTCATTGGGAAACGGTTATGAATTTCTTGAAGCCATCTCTTCATGATTTACTAATTACAAACGATGAACTAAGGCATGCCACCGGACTCAGACTTAATTGCGATATGGTAATACCACACGCATGCTCACTTTGTCATACTCCGGTTATCCCGAAAGGCCACCGTTCTCTACATTGCAAACTATGCAGAGGTAGATTCCTAAGATATACAAAATGTAATGACACTATTAAAAATACAAATATTAAATTATATACTTCTTACGAATAAGAATAAGAATAGTAAATTACTATTCGTTTTACTTACATATTAGGATATAGAAGAGAAAGAAAAAAAAAATTATTTTATTTAAAAGGCATACTGTTGGAACTTTCCAACCTACCTTTCAACATATTGCAAAATATATTACAATTACATCATCGATAAACTCGTATATTTATTTTAAAATAATGTATAAAAAAACATAAGAATGCCCCAATTTTAGTTAAACAAATACATATATTAATATTTATGTCGAAATGCTTGTCTAAATTTAATTCACAACTAATTTATGAAGCTCGAGGTATTAAAAAACCTCTATTTTAGAATGACTTATTTATTTAATGTTCCTTTTTTTTCAATAAAATTTTACTTTAAATTAAATGTTATTAGTTTTTTGATAATGATTTATTATTAGAGCTAAAATTTGATCATACATATGTAAATTACCTATGGTTCCCATAGAGTGGCACCATTTAAAAAAATAAATTCCTGAGAATGTTCAAAAGATGTTTCGGGTAATAACATCACCATGCATGTAAAAATCTGGTCTTTCGGATTCATGTTCTCGAATATTCTACTGTTTGTCTATGGAATCGGATTTTTCATATTTGGAGGTATACTAGTATATAAATTATTTTAATAAACTTGCGTCGTTCTGGGTTTCCACCAACCAGAGGAGAGATAATTGAGTAATTACAAACATCTTACTAAGAAATCCACTTGATTAGGGGATACCAGGGATCACCATAGGCCCGATAATAATTGTAATCTAAATTTATAAAAAAACCTTTAAATTTATAAAAAAAGTAATACATTTATATTAGTCAAAAAGAATTAAAAAGGATATATTTTCTTGTCTAACATATATTATGTCTATATTTGAGTTTCCGCATAATGATGCTAATTTTTTGTTTTGAATAGAAAAATCGGATCGATTTTCTTCTAAATTCCTTAGGATGGTAGTAACCTAAAAAAACTATATGTTCGAAAGCAGCGTATTTATCAGTGCTATAAACTCTCGTTCTAAAAATGGGGGGGGGGGGATAGTTAAAAATCCCTGCACCAGGTTTGGGTTCAGAGGTTTAGAGTACAGAAACATAAGGAATTATTAAATTTAGTATAAAAAATAAGCGAATCATCTTTTTTAAAAAAATTTTTTTTTATTATATTTATATCCATAAAAATTATTTATATTCATAATTAAATAAACAAATTATAAATATTTCCCAATTATATATTATTATTTATGATAGAAAATTTTAGAAAATTTTAGAAAATGTGACAGTAAAAATTTAAATATTTTTTACATAACCTTTAATACAAATGATTCCAAATAATTTCCACAAAAATTTTTCAATAATTGAAAATAAATTTAAAATAAAACAATTCTTGAACCATATATTTTAAAAGAGGGTTCAAGGTTGGGTTTTGTAGAATCTAGGTTCGAAGGTTCTCGGCCCTAATATTTACTGCCTTTTGATGTCTTGGCAGTAATTATAGGTGTGTATTCTATCAATTTGACAAATGCATCTACGCAAGCATACCTTAGGCCTTTTCAATATGTAAACGGGGAGAGGCTCTTGGCCGGCATTTTTAATTTTTATAATATAGTTTTAAGCTCCTACCAATTACAACATTTTAAAATAATTACAAAGAATTTGGAATCAAAAGAAAATTTAAGTTCCTTCAATTTGAATCCTACAAATCTAACAGAATAAATTTAAAGGAATGAAGTATTCATAAGTTTTATAAATCGATTTAAAAAAGTAAATCATAAATTATATGCTTTAAAATATCGTGAATGAAAAAAAAAATATAGGTTTTTTATCAGGTAATTTTTTTCTATCTAATGGTTTTATGTAAAAAATTGAAGTTTTTCTGGTTTTTTTTCCACATATTTTATTTTATAATTAACTATGATATATGTAGCATTAAGCATTATACAATTGACCCAACTATTTCTAATTCCAGTAGCTCCTAAGCACGAATAATATTCACAAATTATTATTACATGATGACACTTTAATATGAAACTTTCTCAGATATAATTTAATATTCACATTATGTTAATCTTGTCGTTTAAGAACTCTTTGTGCCTGCCCAGGTCCCCCTAAATTTGATAAATTGATGCGGATTACTTTTTCACCATTATCATATTATGAATTATGAAAATTTAAAAATACCAGGCTTTTCAAGCCTTAAAATACACGAAACAATTTAATGTAAAAAAAATGTATGCACATGTCAAAATTATCTCGAGAACAATTATAAAAATTGTTGTATTTATCTCTCTTACCAGTCTCAGCAGGATTTGTATAGTACTATAAAAGGTTTTAATAAGTTACAATTTTTTATATAGTAGTAGTTATATATCTTAATTGTACGCACAAATTGAGCTTTTCAAACGCAAATATTGCATTTCCTTGACGTTAGAAATGATTTAAAAAAAACGGTTAATCTTGCATGTTGATCCAAGACCAGTTCTTTAACCACTGTTTTCGCAAGAAAGCCGGAGAAACTTTATTACCCAAATAAGAATAATAAAGTGAATGACACAAAAACCCCTACCTAGTATTACAAGTTACCTTAAATATAATAAAAATGCCTTTTACTCTCAATTATATAACTTAACAACCCAACATGATTCTTTCTAATAATATTAAATAAATACCATTGACCATTAACGACGATCCATATTTAACATAACCCATTTATTCAAAATTATCTTTATTGCCAATAAAACAACAACAATCTAACATAAAATATGTAGAAAAATATAATATAATATAATTATCCAATTCTTCATTTCTCAAAGGTCCACAGCTGACATCCAAAGGTCCACAGCTGACATCTAATCCAATATCTTCCAATCTCCAACTAGTGGTTTTTCCGAACAATAAAACACACCCCGTGATCCCATCTCTTCTTCTTTCCCCAAGGAAAACTTAATTCCCCTGTCAGAAAATAACTGACATTTTATGCATTATATTAAATTTATTTCTTCTTTTTCAACAATTACAACACGCCCACCCTTCACAAGCCCAGCGTCCCTCTCTCTGTGGTGGTGTTGTATCCACTCTCTCTCTGATGGTGTTGTATCGAATCACCTCTTTGAATTGTATTGAATCACCCCTTTGAATTATATCGAATCACCCCTTTGAATTGTATCGAATCACCCCTTTGAATTGTATCGAATCACCCCCTTGAATTGTATCGAACACATTTTTGAATTATATAGAGACGCCTTGAAGACATTCAGGGAATTTGTCTAATCGTCTTCCCTTATGATGATTTATAATATAATATCGCCGATACCTTTCAATATATAATCGCGAAAACACATATTATCGATAATGACATGTACATTGGGATATCTGCATTTATAATCTATGCAACATTAATATGGACAATGTAATATCAGCAAAACATAATAATTCATTCATTTTAAGACATTTGGGAAATATGAGCTATAATACACATTATTTGGGTATGATTCATGGTAATTAAGAAATAATGATTTTACATATAATAATGTAATGTGAAAACATGGTCTATGTGTGAAAAGTAATTTCAACACATGTAATTTTCCTTCTGTCATGTGAAAAAAAAACAAAGCTACATCTTTATAAATATCTCCTAAAATGAATATAAAAATCCATCTTTAGGTATTACAAATAATTGCGAACTTTGCCGAACAAAGATTATAAATAAAATTACAATACATACATATACAAATACATTTAATATTTTATATGAAGGAACAAATATAATATGTAGAAAATACAATATTTTCCATCTAGGAATTACTCAGTATCCTAAGAAAAATATACCATTTCAACCTAACTATGTCATCACAATTAGCACAAATTTACAAAAATGTAGAATGAAAAGTAACAAAAATTGAGAATATAATGGGCTATATGGTATATACGTAAAGAATTTATAATGTATACCTTCACAATATAAAATAATTTGAGTCTTTTCTTTAAAAAAAATAGTTCATAAATAAATAGTAAAATGTGATGTGTTATAAATTTATTAAAAAGATAAGAAAATGTATTATGCAGCATAAATTTACAAAAAAAAATTTACACCCAAAAAAAATTTTCTCCAAAACAATATTCTCACCTCAAGGCATACCCATCAACACGGGCTGACCATATCTGTAAAAATATTTTCCCTTCACATCATTGCATACCATAAAACTAATATAATAATTGCAAATATAACTTTTTATAAAATTTTATAATTTAAAAAAAAAATATATATATTAAATATAAAGATTTCATAATTTAGAAAAAAAATATTATACCTCCTCTAATATATCATATAAATTCCTATCCAATTTATATATATGCTAAATGTAGACACTAAATCATAACTATCCACCTCTAATTGGATATTATTCTGACTTCCTCATACTTAATTCCTTCAAATTATCATTCATAATTTAATATATCATATGTGTAATTTACATTACACCCAATTTCATAAAAATGGTTTATTACCTCAAATAAACAAAATTAATTACTTCAAAATAAACAAAATTTAATATATCATATGTGTAATTCACATTACACCCTATTTCATAAAAATGGTTAATTAATTCACAATAAACCACGTTACCTCACCCTCAATGGATCCCTTAATAACATATCAACCTTAATTGAAATTAAATTACAGATACCATATATTACCATTAATTATTAATAAATTATCCCACACATGTCCATCCCTTTAAAAACCCAAATGCATAATTGTAATCTACACTTTATTCCAAAAGTCTATTTCCATATATATTTTCCTAAATTTCAAATATTTAAATATTTAGCAATCCTTTCTGTCCTGCTGATCATGAGTAGCTTCCTATGACGGAATACCTATAACACCATTCAATGAGTTTTAAGGCATACCAAATAATGATCAAAATTGGATGTACCATATACATCTAGACATAAGATAATATACCAAATATTACTGTCTTAAATTCCTGATCTTATTTCCATATTCTTGCATAATACCCATTACCTTCTTTCTATCGTGATCTTTGTAACTTGTATAGTTTTTAGTACATTGCCTTGTCAAAATTCCTCTTATGTAATATGTATACAACAAAAATTTTGTTTTACTTTAAAACCGCATTAACCCAGGTTCGAATCCTGGTCACGGCACCAATATTACAAGTTACCTTAAATATAATAAAAATGCCTTTTACTCTCAATTATATAACTTAACAATCCAACATGATTCTTTCTAATAATATTAAATAAATACCATTGACCATTAACGACGATCCATATTTAACATAACCCATTTATTCAAAATTATCTTTATTCCCAATAAAACAACAACAATCTAACATAAAATATGTAGAAAAATATAATATAATATAATTATCCAATTCTTCATTTCTCAAAGGTCCACAGCTGACATCCAAAGGTCCACAGCTGACATCTAATCCAATATCTCCCAATCTACAACTAGGGGTTTTTCCGAACAATGAAACACACCCCGTGATCCCATCTCTTCTTCTTTCCCCAAGAAAAACTTAATTCCCCTGTCAGAAAATAACTTAAACTTTATGCATTATATTAAATTTATTTCTTCTTTACCAACAATTACAACACCTAGTTGTTTGTTTATTGTAAATTTAATATTATTTAAAATGTAAAAAAAATATCTTATAATGAAATATTTAGAAATTAATGAAATAAAAAGACAGCCGATAATGGGAATAACAAAAAGCCAATTCAATTATTTTTCTTATAACTTAGTTAAAATTTTGATGAGCCGATTTTTAAACGGCGAACTCAGTATTTTAACCAGAAAAGTATTGCCTAAGCCTCGAGATTTCGATAATATATGTCCAGACCTTTGTTGCTTCAATGAGCAAAATCTTTAGGCTTGCTTAATATTTTTCTGGATGAAATATTGAGTTAGCCGTTTTTAAAAATTGGCTCAAAACGAGCCGTTTAACAACACTACTTATAAGGCAACTTAAATTTAAAAAAGGTTTGCGTTACGTTTTTTAATTAATGGCAAAATGCAAACGTGTCAATTTGTGCTCACTAAAATAGGGGTTTATCTTGTTCATTGATTACCATTTTTATAAAACTTTTAAAACTTAAATAAATTTATAGCGCGTGTTTTTTTCTAATTATGAAAGACATGATTCTTTTAACTACAAATTTAAGGATCATAGAATAATAGGAACTATTGCTCTAATACGATTCGTAATGATGACAATTTTTTGAAAATTATAAAATATAAACGCCATGGTTCTACAAATTTTATAAAAATCTTAGATCGGCTAGAACTACATTACAAGAACATTATTTTTATTTGCAGCGTATTTGAGACTACACTCCCCGATATATACCGATCTCTCGGGCGAAGAGATGTCAACTGGGATATCGTTTCTCCTAATGGTTATGACCATCACATTTTGCACGGCGGCGCTCATAGGTGTTAAAGCGTATTTAGAAAATAGCCCGGATTCGTTTAAAAACTATTACGTGGTGCTGACTACCATAGTGTTTTCCCAGATTCTCATCATTCTGTTTTTATTGGCGTTCGCTAATAAGGTTTAAAATGTTATTGTATTCATATAGTGTTTATTAATATGTACTATGTTATGCGCATTACATCAAACCTTCATTTCTAAAGGATCGAAGTGAAATTAATATGTATAACAAATATGACTGAATTTAAATTTAAAAATATTAGTAGTTTTTAAATTTTTTTAATAATAGCTGATCTAATTTCATTCAGTTACTAATTTTTAACCTAGATTTGTGACTTATAATTATGATTTTAAGTTTTACCTGATTACATTACATTTTTATAAGAATAAAAATGGCATGTTACGCTTTAGATCATGGATTTAATCTTCTTAGCCATTTCCGATTTCTATCCTTATATCTTCCTACCCCTATCCAAATCAAAATTAGCAAATAAAAGAATTAACAAAAAAGGAAGTTCCAAATCTAAACAACCTCCTTCCCTCTTAAACATCTTGTGCAATACCCACCCACTCCTTCTACCCCCTCACCCCTCCTGGTAGAAGTCCCTGCTCTAAAAATATTAAAATTTCAGTTTATACATATTAATTATGATCTTACATACTCACAATTTTAGAATACTTATCGAAGAAATATATAAAATTCATTTTTAGGCTAGGTCCAATTATTTACAAAAAAACATACTTGGGGCACTTGCATCTTAATATTAAAAAATAAGATGTTATTTCATATCGATCGTTTAGGTGTCAGAGATATTGGTGTCAAACTTCTAACATATATCGATTTAATATCACATTAACATATAATAATACAATAGTTTTTGTTTTCTTAACGTTTTATGTTTTAATTACTATATTTTTTTTCCCCTTAGATAACAATTCCTCAAAATTTTCTAAATTGTTAATTAAAATCGATTATATAAAATTTATCTTAGTATATTCAAGAATAGTTGTTCCGTATACATAATATTACTTTCAAATAGCGTATCCTATAAATACGCGTATTGCCTTATTTAAATCGTGAATATCATACAAAATTATCTGTAATTTATAGTAGGTATTCTAAACATGCTAGTTACATTTCCGGAAAAAATAAATTATTAAAAATTATTACTAAATAAATATTTATAACTGTTAAATTTCAAAATCCTTTGTTCAAAGCTTCTTTTTTTTTACATTACAATAATCTGATTTTGCCTAAAATGAATTCCAATATGTGTGGAACATCTAACCTCTAAATTTCAGATGATTTAATCAATAACTTTTGAAGCATTTTAAATTTATATACAGGCAATAAGCGAATAATCAGTGAATACGGGTATTGACTGCATGGATTCAAACTGAACCTGAACCGAATGGTTAAACTGGTATTAATAGTTATTATTTACCGAACCTAAACCAAATGTATGTAAACCGACTTGCCCCTAAAATTAATATCTAGAGAACTGTGATAAAATTTTAAAAATGTGTCTTTACATTATTCTAATACGCTTGTAAGTGAAAAGATATGAAACAGTTTTTAAATTTTCAAACCGAACCGATATTATTGTTTTTTAAAAACCGAACCTAAGTCATGAACTGTTGCTCTGTTTAACTAATAATTGCCTGCCGATAACATAATATAATTCAAGATTAAAAATCTTATTGGCCGAGACCTGGGGATAATAATTAAGGAGAAATACGGCAAATTCAACGAAAAAAGCGTGGGAAACTCCATCGATTTTATCCAGAATAAATACCAATGCTGTGGAGCCACCGATTACCAAGATTACGCGGATAGTTTGTAAAAATCAATCATACATTATAATATTGCTATAATGTTTCTCATAGTGTTAACGAGTTGAAGAGCAGATTTAACTCTGTCAAAGGCTTGCAATAAAGGGACCTATTTCACCAAAAGATAAGGCTAAAATTTATAACCCCCTACCTACATTAATCAAATCCTGGCTACACCTGTGCTTGCAATATATTAAGGGTGAACAATATTATTTAGACAAGTAAGAAACCATTTAAAAGTGTAGTAAGTGGCAAAGCAGCTAAATAATCTCGCAATTTTATCTCGCCAGGATTTAGCTTTATAGATTAAAACAATTGGTTTGCTTTTTTTAAAAAAAAAGTATCATAATATCATTTTTTAAAAGAATATCCTTATCCTATAAATAATATCTCCTAGAGCTTTTTCAACAAGGGTAGGGTGATAAAATATGATATGGTTTTTATTTTGGATTTCCCATTTTAGCTAAATTTTTCGAATTGAGACAGGGCAGGGGATATAAAATATTTAGATAGGATAAAAACAAAGGGTAAGGAGGCATAAAAAATTTTTTGAGTTCTATTATCTTAGGTTTCTGGGAACATTGAGCTAAGTAAAGAAAAAAAATAGACCATTCTTGGAAGGATAATAAAAATAAAAAAATATATTATTGTTTATCTCATCTATCTCGCTTCTACATTCATATATAAACGTGCAAATTTTTTAAAATTTTTTTCTTCTAAAAATAGGTGATCTTTTTAATTTTTCTGCTAATCATCTATCAGGATTGCCGAATAATCCGTAATCATCATTATCCCTTTTCCGTTTATAGGTATATTTTTAATGTCACGTGCTTAGCTTCAATCTTAAACAAGAACTTCGGTTTTATTCTATTCGACTAGGGATTCTACTTTGGTAGGCTTAATCACATCTGGTTATAACATTACTAAGAGCTAAAATTTCATTATACATACATAAAATATTAGAACTAATTTCTTGAGGGTGGACAGGTTCAAGATATAGGTATGTGGAGCGGACCCCCTAAGGAATATTATATTATGAGCCTAATTCAAATTTTCCCGAAATACTTGCAAATTAAATATGTGCATCATCTATTGTGAAGTTAGTTATATATTCATGACCATTTTAAAAAAAAAAGTTTCCTATGGACCTTGCCAGAAAGGGAGAGGTTGGACGGAAAATTATTACCCAGAAGTTGTTGTGTAAACCCCAATGACGTTGATTGCAATAAAGTAACCTTCATCAGGAATCTCAATAACATTTATTGGGAAGTCGGGTCGAATTTCATATTTACTAAGGTACAATTTTCTGTTTTTCTTCTTGGGGATAAATAAATATAATTCAAAATTTAAATAATAATGACGGTATAAATTGATGTTTTTAAATTTAATATATGACCGTCATGCTCTTTGTTTTTTTTAATTGGCAAAAGAGTCAAAATAAGATATCACGTGACCTTCACGATTTTTTTAAAATTAAAAATAGCGGCATCGAGTTAATGAGAAACAATACAACCTCTTTTCTCCTGTTAATTGATTTTTTTTACTGATACAACGAATATCCTCGAGAATATAATCCATCAATATTTTATTCGAAATTTTTCATTATCAAAATGCTTATTTTATTTCTAAAATTTTTTTTATAATTTTTGAGTTTTTCAAAATTTCGGTTTTAATGATTTAAATATGTTTTTTTTTGTTTTGTTTTCGATTTTTATATATCTGAAAAACCAATTATTTTTTGTTTTATTGCATATTTTTTTTTAAACTTAACATTTCAGAAACATGTATCATAAAGGTCTGATTTGTGCTAGGAGAGGAATTCATTTAATATATTAGCCCTCACTTTGAATTATAAAAATCAAGTGATGTCTAATATTTGTAATAATTTTAGTTTTATGGCATAGGTAAAAAATTTTTTTTACAAAATTGGATGATAAGGTATATTACAGATGAGTGTTTTTTTTCTTCATAAGAATTTAAGAAAATGAAGCCAACAGTCATTTAATAATCGGTGGCGGAAACTGAGATTGAGCAAAATAAACCTATAATTAGTTGTAACAGCTTAAAATATAGTATATAGTCTTTGTAAATAAAAGGGATGTTTGAATCAATTGCAAAATACTTTCGTGGATGAAAATCTGCCTTATTTGGTCGGAAACTTTATAGCTATATTCATATTGCAGGTAAAAAATAATGCAATTTTTTTTTAAATTTAAATAAAATGGAAGGGTATAGAGTTATGAAGGCACTATAGTCATTATAATAAAATGGGTATCTAGAATTTTTCTTGCGAGGGAGGTCAAATTTTCTGTAAAAAGAATAGTTAAATTACTAACATCGGTACTTATAATATTGAGATAACATTTTAGTAAAAGTTTAAATTAAAATAATTTTTAAAAAATCAATTTATACATAGATAAGGTAAAAAATTTATTACAAAATAAAATCGGTAAAATATATTTTATACAATATTCTTACTCAATATTTATTTATTTTTGATTTTAAGTTCATCATTTAGATTCAGATAAAATGTTTAACCCCATTAAAGAAAAGAAATTATTTCTATGATAGGGCGAATTAAATCATTACCCCCCCCCCCCCATACACAACCCCAATGGGGGGGGGGGCAGAAATATATAAAATTCGAATGTAAATTTTTTGTTAATTTTTGATTTTAATTTCTTTTTTATTCTTTATAATATGTAATTCTTAAAGCCACCATTTTTAATAAACAAGATAATGAGGTACATAGTTAAAGAGATAACGAAATGTTTCCTTAAAGTTTATATATTGCACTTCACCTAAAACTCATTTGAAGCTTAAAATGATAATACATGTTTGAAATGATATGTTGCACATAAATCTAAAATGACATTTTACAAGTTTGAAATGTTATTTTAACAGTAAAATGATATTGTATTATTTTAAGCATTTTATAAACTTGTGTTATTAGTCAATTTTTTATCATTAAATTATTAGATCCTAGCCATTTATTTTGCCTTTTCCATGGAGTCAAAACTCTATGACGAAATGGGATCAAAGATAATTCAATCTCAGGAAATGGCAGCAATGGATAATCAGATACAACCTCCTAGCACTACCGACAAAAAAACTATTCTCACCCAAATGACACCTTTTGACATTAGAGTTTCTACCATGGCTGCTGCGAATAAAGCTTTGGCTGCTAATATTGGTAGTACTCCATCTGCCCCTTCACAACCCATGATACTTAACGCATCTATGATCAAGACAAGTAGCTCTTTGTTGCCTAATCAAAATAACACTTTACCTCAGCCCTCTGCTGCCCCCACAATCTCTACACCAATCACATTCGAAAATGTTCCTTTAACTAAAATAATCACTATCAATAATGAGTCCAAACTATCCCCACACAAACAAACCTTACCCGGCGTTAAAGAAACTCTCGGGTTGCCAACCATATCCGAAAACCTGTCTAGAGAAAGCGTCTATATAACCCCATCGTTAGTCCAGAAACTGGAAGAAAAACCGGCTAATATTCAAAATGAGGCCAGTAATAAACTAGTTGAGTCAAAAGATGAAAAACCAAAATTAGCTAAAACGTTCTTCGATAAAGATGACGACCATTTCTATTTGAGAGACATTTCATAGTAAGAAGAAAAAACCCCAAATTTGTTGCATAAAATGTGAAGTCTAAAAAATGGGTTCATTAACTAACGAATCCTTTCTTATTAAAAAATTTCAATTATTATATTTTTATATACATCAAAATAAATATTATTATTGTTATTATTATTTATTATTATTATTTTTTTATTTTTGTTATTGTTATTAATGTTATTTTTATTATTATTTTTATTATTATTAATATAGTATAGCTTAATTTTGCTAGACACTCTTTAATCGACTAAATATATTTTTAGATTTTCATAATGCATTTTTCAGGATATCTTAAGATTAGTGTTGTTAAACGGTTCGATTTGAGCCGATTTTTAAACGGTAAACTCTATAATCCAGAAAAACATTAAGTAAGATTAAAGATTTTCATTATAGATGGCATACAAGTTTGGACATCTATTAGCGAAATCTCGAGGCTTAGCCAATATCCTTCTGTCTAAATAATGAGTTAGCTGAGCCATTTAACGACACTGTTTAAGATATCTAATTGCTTTGTCCAATATAAAAGTTTATCTTAAATGGCCTTGATTAGAGCTCCATCCTAAAATTATGCATAATTATATAACTTATCCAAACCATCAAACCATAACCTGATAAAACTTTAATCGTAGCCCTTATAGAACTTTAATCGTAACCCTAACTTTCAAAAAATTAAATTTACTAATGACAAGAATAAACTCTTCTGCACTTCGGGGCACCCTCATTTCTTAGGATTCTAGTATAAAAATTTAGCTTTAAGTTTTACTTTTATCTTTAAAAATGAAGTATTAACCCTATTTTAAAATCGTTTTCCTCCCTATATATAATAATGATTCAGATTCCTATGGCATATTTATAAAATTACATGAAAACACACAAATAATCACAAAACAAAACTAAATTAATTTCTTTAGATATTTCATACAAACAACTTATTAAAAATGTTTAACATACAAAAAAAACGCAACTAAAGGAGATTTTTTAATTGGAAAAAAATATATTTAACATTAAACAAGTATCTGAAGTAATGAGTTAAAGGTGAGAGAGAGATATGGGATAATTAAAGGTTTGAGAGATATGGTTAAGGTTAAAATATTAAAAATGGTTTTTAATAAACATTAAATATTTTTTTTTAAATAACCTGTCAATGATAATTCATGAGATTATAAATAGACGAATAGAAATTTAAATATATTAACTGAATTGAATTATAATCCAAAATATCATAAAAATCATAATAAGTGATCAATTTTAACATATTACGGATGTTCCATCGTATTATATCATGTTTTTAATATTAGTAAAAGCATTTTCCTTTATTTTTTTTGTTCATTGGAAAAGTTAAATTATTCTGTCCTGAAATTTATATTGACCCAAACTAGGATACTGCATTCTGCTGCCCAGTTTTCACGCCACTTTTCATACCAATTTTGGTTTATGCCCCTTAATAACGGGAAGGTAGAGGTACGATATGGAATTGTAGTAACATTTCAGGGATAACTCAGGCAATACATTTTTAGTCAAAATATAGAAGATATCAGTTTTGTATTCCAGTCATGAATGGGGCCTTAGCGCGATTGACTTGGGAGAGAAGTATAGAGAGCTTTACTTTAGTTTTCATTAATATATAATATCACTTGATGGAAATGTTTTGCAATTTAAATTTATAGACCTGAATTCATAGTTACCATTAATAAGCACTGAAGTATATAAAATTTCTGTATTTTCCACGGCGAATTAGCACACTAACTATGAATTTAGAATAATGGACATATTAATATCAGAGAAGATACTAAATATTGTTGCAAGAGATTTAAATCGAACAGAACACCTTAACCTCTAATAAACCTATTGGCAAATCAAAACTAAACCTGAATTCATTTTAATTGGCGTGTTAACAATTTTTAATATAGTTATGATTTAAATTTATTTTAAATAATTAAATTAATATTTAATTATTAATAATGAGGTTTTTTCTTCTAAATTTATTAAAAAAACAATGAAAGCTGTCAGAAAATAAATGTGTATAATTTAAAAAATAAAATTCAAAACTACCAAGGCTAATATTTAAGGTAAAGAATTAATATAAAAATCGTAATATTTTTTACCTAAATGAAAAATATCACAAAAATGTAATCCCTGCCATATGACCCCGGTCTCTCCTATTAAAAAAAGAATATTTGTTTGGTAAACCTATAGTAAATAACTCACAAATTTGTAAAATATCTTAAAGAAAAGAGATTCAAACCTCAATTTGGAAGAAGATATCAAAAATAAATAAATTTTTTCCAAGGAAATCTTTTACTAATTTCGACAAATATTTATGGAAAAAGACATTGACATCGAACAAGTGGAAACGAGACGGAAAACTTGTGCAAAGTAGCCTTCCCATTTTATGCAAGATAATATTTTCTTGATCTACCCACAATTTTGATATTATATTCAATTTCAAATTTATGATTTTCCCTTCCCAAACAATTTAGACTTGGGTCGGGAGGTTTTTAAAAAATTTATTAAACATCGGGGAAAAATATATGGGCCGGTCTAAAAGAACATTTTTAAATTTATGACAAATCGCTTTAGGACCAACTCGTGCTAATGGCTAAATTTATTAGTAGAAGAAACATGTATAATAAAAGAAATATACAAATTTATTTATCGAAGTCTTTTTTATAAATATTTTTTTTCCCTCTAATTATTTCTTCTTTACAGAATTTTTCTCCTTAAACCTTTTTCATCATAGTTATTTTGTGCGGTTTGATAGGCTTTTTTTTTCTGGGATTCATTTTAGATATATTTCTTATTAATGTATATACACTATAACTAATAATTTCTGGAAATCTCAGTTTGAACAACAACCCGAAGTTATGAAGAGGTTTTAATGATAATATTATAAAATGGATTTCGCAATTTTTATTTTAATATAAATATTTGTTTGAATATTGACGACTATTATCTCGGATAACTCTATTGTTTAAAATGACCCTAAATTTTCATACCATAAAATTTAGGAACAAAGATGATTTTTTCATATTTTTATGCATAGGTTTTTACGGGTAAATTTTTTAAAAAAACACGAAAATATAAGATAAAGAAAAAGTGAATCTTAATAAATAAATTTTATTTATAAATACCAAAATATGTTCATATTACTAAATAGGATCAACCAATAATGAACGAAGAAAAAAATTATTATTTACGCCAGTCTAAAAAATAAATGTATTTTTGTTGTTAATATAATTTCTTTAAATGCGATTATAATTATTTGTTAACGATGACTTTAATTTTATTTTAAAGAGAAGTCACAAAATAAAATCAGAAAAAAATATAGATGAGGAACAGATGAAAAAAAATTTTTTTTTAAAAAATAAGTAATTAAATATTTAATAATAATAAAAAAAAAATTAAGCCATTTTATAAATTCCAGTGGCGTTCCAATATATCCATCATCTTCTTTTCCAAATATAAGGAGATTTTTAAATTTATTAAATTAAATACTTTGATTTTATGGCTCATCTATTAACGAGGTATGTGGGGAGTCTGCACAGGAGAGCCAGCTATCGATTCTCTGCTAAGGGTAAGTTTATTAATATTATGTTGCTTTAAAACTTTAAATTTATTATATTTTCTTCTAATAAAAAAAATATAATAAGAATTTAAGTTTATAATGAGAGGTCTGAATCTTTAAAGTATCAGAAGTATGGCAAAACACCCATTAGAGTTCTTAAGATTTTATGATCTCTATTAAAAATAAAATAATCTGAAATTACTTTAAATGATAAAAAAAATATTTTCTAACTGTTTATTTTATATAATTATATTAATTTATTTTCAGGCCAATATACAAAACTTTCTTTCGATTAGTTCTATTCTAATATATTTTTGACTGCCTATCAAACTACTTAGAATATTACTAACAAGAGATCAAATATTACTAAAAGTAAAAAATTTAAAAATAGAAGATTTAGATATACCATTATATGTTTTAATCCATAATAAAATAAATTGATAAAGCTAGAATGTTCTTAGAGTTAAAAGCCGAAAAAATAAAAAATAATTCAGAACCCATAACCTATTATATAACGATTTAAAAAAAGGAGTTTTTTTTAAATTAAAGTGGGGAGGGGTAAGGTGGACTGAAACGTTCTCTTGTGAGGGATGGATGGGTAGTAATATTAAAAACGTTTTAAATGATTCAACGTATAATGATCGTACAAAAATATCATGGAAATATCATTATTATTTAGTTTAGGGCATACTGTCAGTATACATAAGTAATTAATTAAGAGCTGCGTTGGATCGCGAAAACGGAATAAATAGTTTTGTATCTCAATAAATATTATTTTTAAGGTGCTTAAGGTTTCGTTCCTATCAAAGTTAGAATTTTAATCCTTTTCTAGAAATTGCGTTACAATACATATAATTGGTACCTGTAAATTTCCTCATATCGAAAAGTTATTTATATTTAACCGCTGAGTATTCTAAGGTTCTATATTCACTTATTTTGCAAAAAATCATTTTTTTTTGGACAAATGAATCTAAGCACTGATATCGCGCAGGTAGCTCAAACCCACTGAAAACTTTGAAGAGCTCCCTGTAAATTTCGATTATTTTTATCATAAAATGGACATTTTGAAAGAAACTATTTTCTTATCTAAAATATTAGAAACATTTTTTTTTAAATGCTCTCCTATCAAATATAAGAAATATTTTTTTAAATATTCTCTCCTGAGAAATTATAAAAAATGAATCGAACTCTATTTAACTTAGTCGACGATTTTGTTCACATTTGAATTCAAGGCATGATTTTCTCCAAAAATAAATATATTTTTATAAATGGAAGGGGGTGGGGCTAATGGATATGAACTCTAGGGTATTCTCGTATAAGCAATTTTACTGACACAGTTAGCCTAATGTGGAGCCTATTTTTTTAACATTGAAATCATTTTATAAATCAGGGTATATAGATACGAGGATTCTAGATTTAATATAATGTCTTTTATTAACATGGAAAGAGAAAGAACCTTAAGAATTTGTTTAAGTAAACTAGTGCGAAATGTTTAAGATATTAAAATATATTACTAATGTTGAAAAATAATTAGATGAACCTAAGGCTGAATTTTGATTTTCAAATAGCGTAGAGATATTTATTTTATAAATATTCAAAAAATAGATATATTATCAAGCATAATATTTTTTAAAGATTAAAGAAAGATTATTAACGTATTATACGCAGATAAGATCAGATGACCGGCACATTAAATAATTGTATAAAATTGTCTTTATCGCTATATTTATGTCTTAATAATATGAAGGTGGGTGGGTTAGGGGATAGGCTTATAATAATTTTACTTGTTTTAGGATTGAATTTATCTAAATTAAAAAAAATTTTTTTAAAGTGGAAATAGTAAATAGCATCCATTTTTGAAATGTACTACCTAAATTGTAAAAAAAGAATTTGTACTAATATTGCAATTTATGATAAAATAGATGGGGAAGGGGAGTAGATCATAGGAGTAGCCAAGATTTTTTTAAGGAGGGGGAAATACTATTAGGCGGGTTTTATCCTTATAATGTTTTGGAGATCGAGATTTTCTGACGACCATCTCAGAATAAACTAAACTTGGCATTATAGTTATCTATGTTGTATATTTTAGTAAATCAAAATTTTAGAGCGCTATAGCTCTATCAAATCCAAAGATATACGTCTTCAAAGTCGAAAATCGAATAAAGTGTGATTTCATTAAATTTCATTTAAAATAAAAATAATTATGATAGTGTCACATATCATTATATAGCCATTAAAATTCTAATTTGGAAAATATTTAAAAAAATTAAAAAATTATAGGTGTTTTCTTATTTCCGTTAAAAATGAAAAAGTAACTTGAGATGGGATTTTTAATTGGGTATTGATATTCGCTAAGAATGTTTACTTCCTTTATATTAAATTATTTATCCAAAGAAATTGATAGCTTTTTTTCTTTTAATTTTGATTAAATTTTATTATTTTAAAAAAAAATTTAAAAAAAATTTAATATAGATAACGCTATATATTTGAAATAAGTAAAAAAAAATTATTTTTTATTCCTTTCTTTCTATGATACTTTAAAATATGTAAATAGGAAATTTAAATATCATTCAGGGATTGAAAAGAATATAATGTTAAAAAAAAATATTTCTTTATTAACGTTAAATTTTTTTTATAACATAGCACCGCAAAAATTGTAATATATTTTTTATGTAAAAATCCAATTAATTTTTTTTCCAATGAAATCTCTATGCACTTTGGAAAGGGCCATAAGTAAATTTTAAAAATTTACAAAAGGTAAGTTTATCCAGATTATGGATTAGAATCTATTTATATTTAGGTTCTGGATTTTTTACTAATATCTGCTCTGACGAATCAACTGCGCAATATAAAAACAGGTTTTTTTTTTATAAATCAGTGTTATCATGAATCAGATTTTGTCGTGCAGCTGTTTAACAATTTTTGTTAACATTCCATGAATGCCGTCCATGTAACAGCCATGGAGGGAGATTAAAAGGATTAGCAGCAGTATCAAACCTTCAGAATACCATCTGGAGAACATTTTAAAATCATTTGATTTATATCTGCAAAACAAAATATTCCATCAGTAAATTCTACATATATAACCATCGCAATACAATTTAGAAGAGATTTAACTATGAGAAAGATTCAATTAGTTCCCCCTATTCCAGGAACTCGGGAAATACACGCTGTATTTCCCTTGAGTCTAAAAATATAGTCATATGCACCATTAACTTGTTCTCAAATGCCGATAATTTGCTTTTTGTCGATATCAAAGAATTCGTAAAATGTTATAACGATTTTAGGTTTAGTCACTATACCGAAAAAGAATGACAATACTGAGGAGTATTTCTTTTTTTACATAAACATGGTGCATTACCACATTCTTTTACACCACAATAAGGTATGGTTTCCCATTAATCAAATAATAATTTTAGTAGATCCAATAACAGGAACAGGACTTACCTATAAATTATTGTGTCAGAAAATTCTAAAGGCAATGGAATACGATATAGATGAGAGGTATTTATTAATAATTTGTTTATAAAATTTTATGTTTATTTTAAAATATAGCCTTCTAATAATAATCATATCTGTATGGGCTACTTGCTCACATATGGCTCCAAAACATATTTTTTATACACGGAATTTTTTATTTTAATACTAATACAATACCTTTTTATTAAATATATTATATTATAATGATTTTTAAATATAACGTCATATATATTCTTTTAAATTTATTTATAAATAATTTAAATAAAACTAAAACGAAAAAAACGCCATCATTTTTTTTTATTAAACAAAATATTATTGTAATAAACCTTTCCAAGCTATCAACAATCCAAAAAATTCCCTTTTTAATAATGTTAATTTTTCATTTTGCCGGAAATAAGATAACACTTGGAATTTTTTTAATTATTTTTTTTATTTTTTAATGTATCTTAAGGGCTATAAAATGATATATAATTTGTAATCTCATCGTAGGTATTTTTTTTTAAAAAAACAAGATTTAATGAAATCACACATTATGAAGGCGTACATCTTTTGATCTGGTGTAGCTAGCAATAAAAAATTAACAAGCCAATTTTCATTCATTTTCGAGATGGTCATCAGAAACACGGTTTGATTTGTAATGGAATGACTCCTATATTAGATTTTTATAAAAATAATTTTGGGTTTTTTACTTTAAAATGTTATTTTTTATAAATATTTAGAATTATAGACGTTATTTTAAAAAATTATTAACCTTCACTAAATTTTCTTTCACATTCTTTTTTATAGTGATAATACATTTTTGGGGAGATGGAAGTGAAGATGATAGATGAATTTTTTTTATTAACTTATAATGATATTCACAAGAATATACAAATTTCCAAGAGAGGGATTTACCTTGCCCCCCCCCCCCCATTCTACGCTTATGAATTAGCTGATGTGGAAGTTATTAGATAATTTGATACAATTTAAGAGAGTATTGTGATGCTTTTAAATAGATAGATTAAAGCTTTCGTCATAAGAAAATTTCTATTACTATGCTCTTTTAATCCTCATGTGACGGCTTGAGTCTTAAACCTTAATACACATTAATTTCTGTTGATTAAAATTTTCAACGGTTTGCTAAACAGCTTCATCACTGTATATTAACAATAGTAGCACAGTTTAACATTTGTAAGTCTTCCTTTAAAGAAATTATTTATTTGGCATAATAAAATCTAATAATACAGAAAACTTAATTGAATCAAATATGTAAATAGTTATGGCAACAATGTGATTATATGAAATCATATTTAGAATTTAATATTTTTTAAATCAATTACAAAATCATGCTATACATAAATTAAGTTCCATAAATTTTTTAAAAAGCCTGATTAAGAAGTATAGTCTATTGAAATGCGAGACCTTATGACATTAAATTTATATCCTTTTTTGGTAATGTTGTTTCACGTCGATTTAACCAATCTTAAATTAAGATTTGAGCCAAAAAATATTATATAAACATCGAGATTTTGTTAATAGATGTTCCAACCTAAATGCCATCAAAGAGCAAAGTCCTTGCATAGTATTAGAGCTAAAATATTGGGTTAGCCGTTGTTAAAATCATGAATAGATAAATGATATCTAGTTATATTAGCTTAACATAAAATAAAGTGTAATTCATTTTTAAATAATATTTTTTAAATATGATTTTTCTTGTAATTATTGCGTGCTAGACATCTAGCTGAGCTAACATGAAAGTATTTCAGCTCAGACAAATAACAATTAATTGTTTTGTCATGTAATAAATTAAAATGAACATTTTATATATCAAATGAATCTAAACTAAAAATATAACAACTTATCAAAATAAGAAATTATAACTTATTTAATATGAAGCGATTTAAGAAAAAAATATATGATATAATATAATATAAAATCAATATTAATTTATTTTTTTTGATGATAAAATTATTGAAATCTTGAAGAAAATTCGTTTTTAGTTATGATTATGATTCTTGGAAAAATTTTTGAAAAAATTATAAAGATCATAAAATATTTAATTTGGTAATAAATGATATTTGATGAACGAATAGAATATAAATATCCAGCTATAGAAATAAAAATAAAACCTATTTTAAAATTCTAGTTACCAAAATCGGTTCTAATAAAAGAGTAACTAGTAAAATGTAAATAACATTTCTCAAAATGTTTTGTGACTCATTTTATGGAGTCGTTGTTGTTTAAAATTTTTTTAATTACATATTGACAGAGTTCTAGAACATGAACTAGAATCTGGTAACCGCCAAATCGCATCAAATCCGAACCAGTACCCCCCAATTTAAAAATAAATCTGGAGGAATCGGAAACTCTGAACAAGAAATATCTTTAGAACAAATTTTCAAACTCTCACCTTGAGCCCACAAATTTATCTCAAGCAAATGTTTAAGACCTGATGATATGATAACCATACCTTAGGTCCTCGGAAAATCACTAATATGGGCCTACACATGCTTCTATTATTCCCCTCCAACATAAATATCAATCCAAAGGTTGATCTGAATTTAAAAATTTCATGGTTTTATGAGAATAAAAAAGAAAGAAGAAGAAATATAAATTATTTTAAAATATAAGAGGAGACAAGTATTTGATTGGGTGTAGAAAGCATTATTAGCAATATGGGGTAATTAGACCTTCGCAAATTAAGTAGAAAATGGTCAGTTAATAAAAAAATTATTCAGTTAGTTTTTGTTACAAAGAGTTATCATTATTATATAGTATGAATCAGTCTATAAACTCAATTAACCATTAACTAAAAGTGGCCATTTTTTAATTTGTATTCGTTTGAAAATTTTCAATATTATTGGCTTCAAAATATGATAGAAATAAAATACAATTCAATGTATACCATTTACTACATTGTTTATATTATATAAATATGAAACTTCATTCTCACCTTAACATTATTTTTAAAATATACTTACCAAATAAATTTAATATTATACCTATAAAAAAACATATTTAAAAAAAATAAAAAGGTATATTTTCATAAAAATCAATAAAAATTCTTAAAAATTAATCAACAATTTTGAAAAAAATTAAAAATATTTAACAATAAATTTTTAAACTGCTCAATACATACTTCTCAAGTATAGAAAACAACTTGAAAATTTATTAATAACTTTCCAAGAATTTAAAACATCTACCAAATAATTTTTTCTAAACATGTCCAATTAAAATTTAAATGCTGCCAATATCCAAAGTGCAATTAATATTACTTCCTATTTCTTAATTTTTTAAAAAATGCCCAAATGATTTGAAGCCTAATATATTATGGTAATATTAAAGTTTTCATAGTTTTAAATACATTAAATATAGTTTTGAGTTTGACTATGAGAAATAAATTTACATTATATTGATCATTATAGACCAGGTTAAAAACTTAAAGAAACTGTCGTATAGTTTATTTATTAAATGATTGTACAATATGAAATATAACATTTAACCAGGAAAAATATAAAATATAATTATCATAATATGATCCAAATTAAAGAAAGAAAATTAAATGTTTACATTTGCTATATTTCTATCAAATGTTCCATAATTATATCCGCATGATAGCGCAGGGTATTTAACATGATTTTCATGCACTTTACACTTATTATGTTTTTTATAATTAAATTACTACAAAGTTAATAAAAAATAATAATGATGATTATAGTATTATATATCCATGTAATAAAAAAAATTTTTATGATTAAATTGTTCTTTGGTATTATTTTCCTTAAGTGCAAAATTATTAAAAAATAATTTTTAATCTTATAATGAATTTAATTAAATGAAGAAGATTGTGCTATTGCATGTTCTGTTTGAAAGGGAAATCGGTTGTTAACGAATTTTGGTATATTTTAAAAATGTTGTTTAAATTTCATGATTTTCATATTTTTAATTTCCCTTTAAAAAACAATTTTCAAAATAAAATAAAAAAAATTCTTCAAAATGACCAAATATTTTTTGTGTCTTGCAAAATTTCTCCCAAAAAGAATGTGAGCCGGGCTGGGTTTAAAAATGGAGTGTTTTTTTTATTCAAACAAAATCTTTTCAGACTTGCATAATATATTTCTGGATAAAATACTGAGTTAGCCGTTTTTAAAAATCGGCCCAAATATTGCATTTGCTTCAATCAATCATAATATCAAGTAAATTTTATAAGTGTTAGCATCAGTTGACTAAAAATTTACGGGCAAAAATTTAATGAAATTCGTTAAAATTAGATTTTAAAAAATTTTAAAAAGCGTTCAAAAAAAAATGATTTAAAGTTGACAAAATAAACACACTGACTGTTGTGCGACCTACTTTAAATATTTTTAATAAATATTCTCCATTTACTTTATCTGTATAGTTTGGCAATTAGGTTAATTCAGCTCGAGCTACAGGCGAGAACTTAAAATCAGTTATCACTTAGGCGTCTTAATTTACATTATTTTCTAGTAAATTCGGAGCTGCCATATTTTTAAGAAAAACTTTGAGGCCAAAGGGATAGTTTTCGTCCATTTGGCGTAAACGGCTAAAAATATAGTAATTACCCAACTATATTAATTAGATATAATCTAATAATTAGAGGTCTGCAAAGAACAGATTTTCATCCATCCTATGGGCCAGTGGGCTAAATGTTTTAATTATTATGTGGTGAATTAAAGATATTTTTTAACACGCGAATAATCTGGATGACTATCTTGATTTCGACTCAATTTGGATATTTAATTGATGATTATAATTTTTTAAATTTAAAAAATTTGCTAATAATTTAAAGTTTTGCAAACAACTTAATGCAATCCTGCAAGACATAGATAAACTGTTTATAGTTGAAATATTGTTTAAAATTTACATTTTGATTACATTTATTTTCAATAGATTCGAACATATATAAAGATGAATATATACTATTACTATCAGCGATAATTTTCCTGCAACTTAAAGTAGATTAACCCTGGATAAAATTATAGGCAACGAAGGTAGAAAGCTTGAACTGATTTGTTTGAGAAAATATCTTGACAAAGAAAAAGCAGACTTTGATTCCTTTAAAAATCAACACGCTACCAGATTATTTTCTGATAAAGATAAAAAATTTTTTGACGTGGATCTGAATGAAGAATTTTTGATAGATGATCTTATAACTTTTTTTCAAAACAAGGATTATTCCTCAATTTTCACTAAATTCTCCCATTCAAATAATGTCTATTTATTAAATATAATACAACCTCCCTTCCTCTGCTGTGAACGTGTGCTTAGCACTGCGAAAGATGTGTTGAGTACTCTCTTGTTTATCTGATCAAAATTTTGAAAATCAATTGCTGTTAAAAATAAAAAAATTATAAAAATATCTTATCTCATAATATATTGTATAATTTTGGAAATTTTGGTATATATTATTTAATTTTTCAAGTAGTGAGTAATATAAGGCGTTCCAGTAATCTCTAAGGTAAAGAGTAACGGTAACGCTAACACCTTCTTTTTTTTAACGTAACGAGTAATGCATTTCTTTTTGAAGTATTGTAGCACTAGTTTAAGTATTTGGTGACATTGTTATGTTTTTTGTATTTTATTCTCATTTTTATTTTATGTTTTTTTTCATTTTTTCATAAAAAAATTTTTGTTGCATTTTTTAGCTATTGAATAATACAGTGTTGTGATGATTTAATGAAACATATCGACGATTAAATTAAAACCCATTCATATAAAAATATTTTGTTTGCAAAAATAATTAAAATATAGGCAAGCAATATTGAAAATTCTTTTATCCTTCCTTGTGTTATTTTAATTATTTTTGCAAACAAAATATTTTTATACGGATGGGTTTTAATTTAATCGTCAACATGTTTCATTAAAGATTAAAAAATGTTTTATATATAACCAATAAAGATTTCATCATAAAACTTTTTATTTTCATTAAGTCGACCTAAAGCACGGCCTATAAGCTTATATATATTTCATAATATGGCATATTTTAGAAGTTTAATGTAAAGTATATATGTAAAATGAGTTTAACCAACCAAATCATATAATTTTTAAACATTAGACGAGAGCTAGAGCCAAACCTAATTTGGGTGTGCAATGGGGTGTGGTTTAAAATTTTTTCAAAAAATGGGCATGCGGGTTAAAAATCCGTTTCTTGCAAACTTCTAATAACAACTATATTCTCCTATCATCTACCCTGATTGATCATGTTTTTTAGTTTAGAATAGAAAAAAATCTGTTAAACACCGGAGATTTCCCATTAGCCGGGAACTCTCATACAATTCTCTATTTATTTCTGTCCGATTCCACATCTCCGCTCTCAGTCATTCTCTAATCCTACCCTAATCGGACCATTTCTTCAAAAGTAGTATCCTTCTTCTACACTTTCCCTATAAAAAACATATTACCTTTTTATTTAAACAACAAAATATGAATAGGTACTTTTTTTAAAAAAAAACATTAAAAAAGGCAAATCTCTTGAAAAAAATATTTTTTTTTATTGATTTTCTCTTAACCTTGATAAATTATTCGGGTTTATATAAAAAAAAAGCTTATTTAATTATTTTATATATTTTTTTGAAAAGGTAAAAAAAAAAGAAAGTAAAGAAGGAGCACACAATAAGCAATCATTTAGTACATGGAAGGAGTATGGAAGGGAGGGGGAGGGGAGAGTGAATTTGTTTTCACTAAATTTTTTTATAATATTTGAATGCTATTATGCGAAAATTTTCTTTATTCGTGAAATCAGTCAGGTGAGAAGGGGCTAACTATCATTATTAACAATCTACGAATATAAGAACTTTTATGTGAAAATATTAACAACTAGAGATTTTTTGGTGGGTTGATATTTTTAAAAAAAAATAAATCTAGCATTTCTTAACAAGGTATAATAATATTTATTGGAGAAATTATAAATAAAATAATTACAAAGATGAATCAGATTTATACTTTTTATTATTTTTTTTTAAAAAAATAACGAAATTATGGATATAAAAAAAACAATTATAGAAATAGGTTAATTGTCGTTTTAAAACATTTTTTTCGTCTTTTTTTTTCTCTAATAAAAGAAGAAAAAAATTTTTCTTCCCTTATCATCACATATATTATTGAAGAGTAACTTTTCTTCTAAACAATGGCGTCTTTTGTATATTCGCAGGTCCTCGGTAAATTTTTTTTTTTTTAGTATACTCACTGTCAATTCATTCATAAATGCATTTTAAAGCCTTGAATGCAAATCATCTATAGACCACGTGTTATACGCCATTTTGGTAACCTATAAAGGATCCAGATTAGGGGTCTGCATTGGACCGGTTTTTGAACCAAAAGCTCGCCCACCCAATGTTTTAAAAAAGCTTAACCGCCCGCCCATAGTTTTCAAAAAAATGTCTAAAATTACTCACCCGCTCACCCATTAGTCTAAAATTTTTTACCCGACAGCCTATTTTTTATAAAAAAATTTTAACCCAAGCCCGCTTATAAAATTTAATTATGGCCATTATTTCAATTTTTTAAGCATCTAATAAAAAAAAAATTCAGCATTACACCTCTACAAATTGGATTTAGACCCGATTTTATCATTTTGTTTAATTGAGAATTGTCTTTTTGAAATTATCCGCTTATTTTTTTATTATCTATAAAATCTTCATAATTTACAGATGAACATTGGTGCCGAAGGAAGAAGGAAGCGCCACTTTTGTTATTATATTTAACAGGCGCGTACGCAGGAATTTGGTCTGAGGGGGGGGGGATAATAAAATTTTTTAAGAAATATTATTGTTATTTAAAAATATTAAGCATAAATTTATTAGAACTAATAACTTTTCTAATACAAAATTTTAAATAAATGTGAATTACAAAAAAATTATATATATAAACCGGCATTGAAAAACTATAAAATAAATGTGAATTACAAAATATAAAGTGAATATAACTACGATATGAATCACTTAAATGACCCAAAATTGAAATTTGAATTTTTTGAGCCTTTAAAATTTATATATAAAGTATTTTGTATGTTTTGAGCTAATTTTTCATTTATCCATCCTTGCTTAGCGTTAAATGTCTATGAATGTTCAAAAAATCCAAATCATTCAATCTACTTTCAGAAGTTGTATTTCATAGGTATGTTTTTCAGAGACTTACAGGCCCGGGCCCCGGGCCAGCCCGTGTTATAATTTTTCTTAACATAACCGGGCCGGACCCGAAATTTTTTAAAAAATATCCGTGCCGAGCTGTATTTAAAACTAAATATTTGAAATCGCCATTATTAGCTATTAAAATCTATAATAAATATAATTTATTTTAAAAGAATTCGGGCCGGGCCTGAAAATATTATTTTCAAAAAATCCGGGCCGTGCCCTGAAAATAGTCTCTACAGGACTCTGTTATTCTTCTTAAAAAAGAGAGTGTTTATGGGAAGAGTTGCTAATATATATCCATTTTAATACTTTGGGAATATAATTTAAAATGTGTTTGAAATAATGCAAAGCATCTATAGCATTTTTGGGACTATAGTTAATCTTTTAATCATAGTTCTTCAGCTAATAAGGCATCATAAGATACTTTAACATCTTCATGATAAAAATCTAACGAATATTTATTTTTCTCCTATCATAATCTGAAAAAAAGTTGGAAAGGCTTTTGTGGATATAATATCTGCGGATTTGTAGTGCTGTTTGATGAAGTAACATTCATATATTTGGGTTATAAATGTATCTAAGAGAGGGGACATTTGAATGTTTTTACGATGAGTTTGCTTGCTGCAAGTAGAGGGGGACAAATTTTAAACACGTATAGCTCTGCTATTAACTCAACAAGAACATATAAAATATGTTCTTCTTCAACATTAGTTCTAATTTCCTTGAGTTTAATAAAATACTCTCCGTTATTCTCATCTTCTTAATCAAGTCAATGTCATGTTTTTGAAAAGTATTACATAAAATAGTTGTATAATTAAATAATACATTCAATGAGAAAAAAAAATTTGGGGTAAGTATTGATACCAATAATTTTCTTTCTTCTGAGGAAATATTTCTTTCAAGCCATTGTGATATTTCAATAATAGCATTAATAATCGGCTCTTCTAACTCCATAAAAGCTGTTACTGCTTGATGGAGGAGACTCGATCTCGTTGGGCAAGCTTGCAATTTCTTTCTTCCTGTTGGACAAGGAGTTTCAGAGATAATTATTATTTGACTAGAAATTTAGATAAATAATACGCCACTAAAATTTGAAAAGGTAAATTACGCCAAGGAAAACTTGAAATCGAAATTAATTGATAAAATAACTTAGTAGATGAATGTGATAAATAAATGTAATTAAATATATATATGAGATAGGAATAAATATTAACAAATATAAATTAATATTAACAATAATATTTTTGAAAAATATAATCCGGCATCTGCATTTTTTGGCTTTGGGGGGGGGGGGATATGTTCCCCTGCCCCCCCCCCCCCCCGCCGCTGCGTACGTGCCTGATATTTATAGATAGATTTGCAATCATTAATGAATTAAATTGTTTCCACATTGAAGATTTGAGTTTTTGTCTGATTCATTATCTTGAAACTTGTAAAAATTATTTTTCATTTTTTAGATATATATTCTTTATTCATAATATAATTTTTAAATAAAAATTTTATTAAAAAATATTTTTTTATTAAAAATTATGTTATAAAAAAATAAAATTTATAAATTATATAATAAAATAAAATAAAAATGAAAAGGGCAAATACTTCCAAAATTTTTTTAACCCACTCGCCTCCCGTTCCAGGATAATTTTTTATGATAATTTCAAACTATTCTGAATATTTTTATCAAAAAAAATGCAGGCAAGGAACCTGAGAATATTGCTGAAGTATTAAAGTACTACAGGCCCGAAAGTTTAGAGAAATTGTGCCGGAAAACTAAATTCACCAAAAAGGAAATCCAGCACTTCTATCAAAATTTTAAGCAGGTTAGGATTTTCTTTAGATATATTTAATATAATATTACATTTTTCTGGCAATTTCACCATAAAAAAAGTACTACTCCAAACATATTTTTTTTTTGAACCTTTTTAATATATTTAAATATGAAAGTGAAGAAGTTGTTGATGGAAGGGAAAAAAAGAAATGATGGATCAGGAAAAATAATGTGTTTTAGAGAAGAGGGGTAGTATATGCTAGTAATTATTGATAAGGTTTTGGCAATCAGAAATTTAAAATAAAGTGGGAAGGGGTTTAAGATAAATTTATTGTGATTAAATTGCTAACTAAAATCTAAAAAACTGATAATTACTTAGTTTGTATGATATATTTTATAAAATGAAACTCGTCAAAAATAAATATCATTTGTAAACCATCTATATAATAGCAGTAAGTATAATAATCTAGGGCTAATACAGAATAATCAGGTCACTATATATTCTAAAATAATTTTTTTTAAAATTATTTCGGCATTTCAGTGTTTTCTTGAGAGTAAATGAGAAAATCAATTAGAAGGGACTCGAAAAATTTACCCTTAAACCCTTATTTTTTCCATACCTCCTCAGAAGTTTATCCAATATTTTCCACCCCCTTTCATTTTATATAGTTAGTATCCTTATGGTAACATTAATATACAAGCAGATTAAAAAACAGAGAGCAATATAATATAGAAAGTGTATATATATATTATTATTATTATATTATTTTTATATTATAATATATAAAAGCAATTTCCCAAAGGTGCTATTAATCAAGAAGATTTCAAATCTATATTTGCACAGATATTTTTATCAGGAAGTAAGTTTTTATAAATAACATCAAAAACTTATCATATGAATGAATTTTTTTTAAAACATATCTGTAGGATAATTTAATTTAACAAAAATGTAACTAGCAAAGAGATAGCTAAAAAAGAATATTCAATAAATTTTCCACTAAAAACTACCCCAAATGTAGCTATTAGAGCTATGAATACATTAATAAGAATATTAATAATATTTAATTAATTAATTTATTTATCATGATAAAAGATATGTTGATTGGTCAGTCAATTTGACTAATCATGGTGCCATCTGTCGGGGTAAGGGGTGTATGCTACAATAACTTTATTAAAATTTACGCACATTAGCGTTGTCCCTTGTCACAGAAAAATTATAACCAAAAAAAAACATTATTTTTTCTATGTTATTCTATTTTAAATTTTATTTTATTTTATTTTAAAAATTAAATTAAATTAATATTTTAGCCTGAAATATTGTCTAAATTTTAAACCGGGTTTCGGATGAACTTGCAAGGTTTTAATTAATTTCTCACCTAGTGTTATTACCCTAAATTTATTGTTAGCGCGAATTCGCGGCCAAGTATACAAAAAAGAATACAAAAATACAGCATATTTTGTGTAATTGGCTACCAATCTTCGCTAACTAAAATTCAGGGTCAAACGGCTCTTGCTGATTAAATTAAACACTTATTTATACAATAATGTTTTGAAAAAATATTATTATTATGTCGGGTAAGCGGTTAAGTTTTTTTCAAAAATATTGTTTCATTATAGGACCTGAAAAATACGCTGATATGGTTTTCGCCACTTTAAACAAAGATAACTTGGGATTAATCAATTTCGAAGTAAATTATATAAAATATTTCAATTTTATTTTATTATGTTTTTAAAATATCATTAATATATACTTGGCAAAATTAGATTTTTTTTTGCTCTTAGGAATGATATATTATTTAAGCTTAGTTTGAGCTTTGAGATGTTATCATGAATTTATACAATCCAAAAGTAATTTTACTTTTGCCAAAGGGTATCAATAAGATTCAATATGCCATTTATACTGTATCCATGGTGCTATCTCTTAAAATTCATTCTCTAATTAAATGATCAACCGCCAGGCTTTAATTGTTCGCAAGGCTTATATCAAAATATAGAACCTGACTGAAGGCCAATTGCGAAATATCAAACAAATTCAAATTATTTCATGTAGATCAAAGATAGGGCATAAGAGCATAAGATAAATCTTTTTTTTAAAAAATCGAAAAGTCTATTACTGTTATTGCGGAAAGTACACAAATCTAATCTAGAAGTATTATATAAATTTATATATAACTTTTCAAAACAAAACAAAAAGACACTTTTAATATTCATATCAACCGTTTCCCGTGGTAGCAAAGAAGAAAATTACGAATGGATATTTCACCTTTACGACATCAACAGGGACGGGTTCGTCACGAAGAATGAAATTTTAGACGTCGCTATAGCGATATATTACTTGCAAAATCCTGTCCTAAATCCTCCAACGATTACCAGGATAATAGCTCACGTTGATAATATTTTCAAAGTTAAGTCATTAATAATAAAATATAAGATAATACTAACTAATAAACGCGATGATTAATGGTCCGTGGTCCACCCTTATCATTTTTTAAAAACCATATTATACATTAATTTTTAAACTATAATTATAAAACGTTTTTATTTTTTTTTTATTAAATGTTAATGGCAATGGGTATAATAATCAAGAAATTTGTGAAATATCTTTAAAAAATATCTGAAAATCTATCGGGCAAAATCAGATTTATAAAAACGCTAATCAAATTATTTGAACATTAAAAAATAACAAAAATAATTATTAAACGCGCATTTTTTTAAATGTAAAGATCTGATTTTAACTATATTAAAGTTATGCGGCGTTTTTTTTAAAAATAACCCAAATTTAATAACATATATTTTTTTGAACAGAAAATGGACACTAAAAGTTACGGAGCAGTGAATCGCGAAGAATTTATAGAATTTTGCAATGATAAAGTATATACGCCTTAAATTCTCTAGATTCAAAATTAGTATATCTTACAAAAAAAAAATATTTACATAGATATATAGATAGTAAAGATGGGTAAATCTGATTAATAACAATAAAATTTAATTATTAAGCGTTAACTAATAGCTGATATGAAATTAAGGAAATTTTTTGAAAGTAATCGAGATTATAGCTAAAAACAAACTCACCCTCCTACTTATTCTATCATTGCATCTTAGGTCGTTTTTGGAAGAAAGAAAAATAATCATTTTTTTTAAAATCTGTTTATCATTTGAATTCAAGCTACATTGGTCGAAGTATATTTGTGATTAATCTTAATCATCTAAAGTGAGCACTTTTTTAATGTAGAAATCGATGTAGTTGACACCGGACGGGTACTTAAAAACTTTAACCCGTATTAGTTTTTTTTACTATTAAAGAAAATTACATTAATTTGATAAATTCTTTAAATTAGCTAAATTCAAGCTGATGTTGTAATATTTATTCTATAAATTTTACACAATTTTGTCATGAAATGTTGGATTAAATTCAGTATAATATATATAAAAATATATCAAAAATCGGTTTGAATTAAAAGAGATTCAAAATTTCGCGATAAGATATGTGAAATTCATAGTGGTATGCATAGACCGAATATACCGGTAAAAAAATTAAATCTTTTAAAAATTTAAAAAATACGCGGTATAAACGATTTAAGTATTGAGGATGTAGATACTCTTAATTCTAATATAACATAAGACATATTATTAGTGCTGTAAACGTTAGTTCAAAAAAAAAACGCGTTATTCGCTTTTCAGAAATATTAACGCGTTACTTGTTTTTTAAAATATACTAAATATCAGTACCTGCACTCCCGGCCCTAAGCCCGGGTCGGGCCGTATTTTAATTTTTCTTGAAAATTTATATTAAAAAAATTTACAGGCCGGGTCGGGCCATATATTTTAAAACCAAATATTTGAATTCGCCATTATTATCTGTAAAAATCAAAGCCGGGCTTGAAAATTTTTATAAATAATATCCCGGGCCTGGCCAGTAAAAAAATATCCGGGACGGACATGTTCGAAAAAATTTCTTAAAAAAATCTGGGCCGGGCTGGGCCGTACAAATTGTACCTCTGCAAGTTTCTGCTAAATATTATATATAAATATCCTTTTTATTAATTTTTTTTTTACCCCATAGATAATAAAAATATAATTATCAATAAGTATTAAAAGAAAAGTTTATTTTGTAATAATTTTTTTTATAATAAAAACAAAAATAAAATAAATAAGACATGGCTTTAGAAGAAAACATGAACTTGCAGGATTCGAACCAGAACTATAGGATTGTGATACATACACTGAACCGACTAGACCACAGGCACACTCTAAAACATTAAATTTTTTGTAAAATTACAACGCTATCTAATAATTACATAAAAAATTAATAACGTTCAATGGGATGCTCTGAATTAAAAACTCGGCTATATTATTTATATTTTTTAAGAAAAAACTTTAATAAAAAGAAAGACATAAAAGTAGCTACTGGTGTTTCTTTTCCTCAATGAAAGTAACGCCATTAGTAATACAACGTTACATTTAACAAAATTTTTATATTATTTGTTTCTTTCCTATAAATAACAAGATTTTTATATTATTTGTTTATCTTTCCTTTTTAGAAATGGGATATATTGGAATCTATCGAATTTCTAAAAACAAATTACATATAAAATATACCGCGACAAATTATCAATACATTCTGGGGCTTCAGGATTTCTCTACAATAAAAATGTCACGTTCGAGAAAAGAGAACATTGAAATATAATAAATCTTTTAAAACTATTCACATGTTATGCGCTAAAGCTAAATCTAAGTAATTAAATATTATTATAATATGAGACAAATAGTAATCCTTAGATTAAAAAATGCTTTTAATTATATTAAATATATTAATCATGATTTTTGTGAACTGTAATTTTAAATCTAAAAGGGATGATATATATGCACAATCTGATTCTTTATGTCCTTAGGCTGGGATTTAGTGTCAGCAAACGAGAGAGATTTAGTATTATATTATAAAACACAACATTTTTTGTATTAGTTTATTTGTATAAGTTTTGAATGTATACTAAAATATAACATTATGAATGCGCATGATTTTATTGGCTTTATAATACACACAAAATAGTATATTATATATTAATATATATAAATCTTGATTTAATTGATATTCAGGGTGCTTTCGTTCTAATGGGGACATCCACAATTTTCAATGACAAAGGCGCTATAATTTATAAAATATAGAAAATATATTAAATATTTTAATTTCCCACCTATATTATCGCTCACGGTTAATGTTTATAATTAGTTGGGTCGAGTAAATCAAGGTAGATTTTTATTACGATTAAACCCGCTTGACTCGATCCTTCTAAATAACAACAAAGGTTTCTTGCTGAGTTCATTTTTAATTCGCATTTTAGTGTTTTAAATTTTTTTTTCCTGGGGCACAAAAATATTATAATTCCAAGGTTCTAACCCTGTTTAAATAATTATAACAATATACTTTCTTCCCTGATATAATTCATTTCATTAATTCATTTTAAATTTCGAGACGAAAATTAAATTTGAAAGATAATATTAATTAGATGATATACACGTAGGAATTAGAAATTTAAAGGGTTAAGGCCTATAAAGGTATCTGGATATGAAATCCGCACTATAAACCTTTTTTTTTTATGTTGGCAGAAAAAAAATTTTTCTTCTCGATTATCATATGATATATAAATAATAATACTCGGATATTAGATTGAAAACTTCTGCCATATCTGAACAGGCCCGATTCTTGACTCGTTCTTTTAACTTCAATCTATTCATAACATCCATCGTGATACTAAAACTTTTGCAAAAATCTTGAAATTTTTCGTGTGTAACGCAGATCTTGTTAAAGTTTCTTTGTCCGAATTTAAAATAATATAATAAAGAATAATAATCGTGGAAAGGATATTCTCATTTGAACTTTCTTTTGCTTTTCTTTACTATCACTTTGATTAATTAAAATAGCAATATGATTTCGATCAGCTAATGTGAATCTATAAGTTTGGTTGAACAAGTTTCTGAAAATCTTAAACTTGTTTTTGAGCTCAATAAACATTCGACTTTTATATAAATGACTTATATTCCCCTTCAAACTGAGTTAGGATCTAAACTAGGGTTAACTGTTATAATCACACGATTTACCTAAATTTCTATTTGGTAAATATTTATCTATTTTTTTTTTAGTAGTTATGAAATTTTCTGGTCTTGAACCTATTATTGTGACTTCAATCCATCTTAATAAGACATATGGGGATATATGGGCATCGTTTAAGATGTTATTTTAAACGACAATCTTATTAAAAGTTTAAACATGTTGAAGGATGATATAAACCAAAATGTATTTAAAGAGACGGTTGTTTAGAATATAGCGAAATTAATTAAATAGACTTCAAAGTAGTGATCTGCACCGGGCTTACTTTTTCAAGCCCGGCCTTGTCCGGTTCGAACCCGAAACTTTTTCTAAAAATTTTAAATTCTTATAACATTTAAAAGATTTTAATAAAATTGAACTATTTCTTGCCAGTTGAAAAAATTGGCTAAGCCTTGGATTAACGGTATATTTTTTTTCAAGACCTTGATCGAGGCTAATTAGCTTTCTTTAAAAATTAGGTTTAATCACTTTTGAAAAATATTAATAAAAAAAATTTTTTTTTCAGGAGGGGGAGGAGGGGTGCTTTAGCCTTCCTCAAAATTTAGAAATGGGGCTAAAAATCAGGGAATTAGCTCCCAACTCCTTGCAAAACAACCATGATGATTGTAGAACCCAAATGATCTCCTATGCTTTATGATTATGTCATCTATCTAATCTTATCTAGGCACGGATTTCCCTTATATATTTTATTGGAGGTGTTTGGTTAATGTAGGCCATTGACTAAATTAGATTTTTATAAAATCAATTTTAGTTATTCACTTTTTTTGAAATATAAAAATGCCTCTTTCTTAAAAAAACCTAAGTGAATATGTTAAAATATTTTTACATATTTTCTTTCAAAATCTTGTTTATAGTGATATATTGTATACACATATTAAGATGGAGAAGAAAGTGGAGGGGGGGGGAGGAGTCTGTAGGGGGGAAATTTTTATTAACCATAAATGATATTTACTAGAAGACAAATTTTATAAGGGGAAAGAGATATTTCTCTTTGCCCCCCCCCCCTCCTACCCTGGCTACTCCTATGACTAGCTGTATTTTTGTAAAATTACTGCATCAAAATTAATAATATGGGTAGCAAATTAATAATAAATTATTCATTATTTTCTAACTAATAAATTGATATCATTTCAATTTAATTTAAAAGATTTGAATTGGTCCGGGTTTAAGTCTGGCCAAAATTTTTACAAATGATATTGTTTTATGCTAAGTTCTGGGCAAGGTTACAAGCTAATCTTGCAGGTCTCTGACATATATAATTACTTATATTTTACAAATCTATTTCGCAGTAAAACAAATAAAATATAATCATATGACAATATATAAACTTTTTATCTCCATCGGGACTTGAATGCGATCCATTTTCTTCTTGTAATAGTTCATCTACCGCGAAATCTCCACCTGATTTTCTGTCTTTCTTGTAAAACTTATGCCTAAATAATTTTTGTAGTTTGATTAATTTTTCAGATAAGGTTTAATTAGCATGTTTCACAAGATTATATATAGTACCAAAATATCACTGCATATCAATTTTTTTTTAGTCTAAAAAATAAATTTCTATTCAGTATTTAGAATTTTAAAAAGATAATCTGAAACATTGGATTTAATGTCTATTTTTGAATGGAACTAGTTATATTATACCTTCCAAGATACCATATTAAACTTTATACAAATCGAATAGTAATAAGAAGGGTTATTGACATTTTAATTTGGGAGCGTGTGGGTGGAAGCTATGTTTTTTTATAATTAAGGAGGGGGAATTGGGGGGGGGGGGCAATCATGAAAGTGATATATAACAAGGATAAAAAGATTTTATTTTAAAAAAGGAATTCTTCTAACCCCCCCCCCCCCTCTTTATGATGAATAAAGAAACACACTAGTTACTCGAATAATTGTAATAAAAGAAAGATTTATACAATTAGATTGTTAGTGTGGTAAATTATGTAAATAAGATTTAAATAAAATTAGTAAAAAAAAATGAACGCTTACTCGTTTTCCAATTTTAGATGTTTGGCGAGGGAAGCAAAAAAAGATCGAATTTTGAAAATGCACTTGTTATATGAACCGGCCAATTTAAATAATAAAAATCTCGTCCCAAATAACTTCAATTTCCATTGAAAATTTTTAAGATTTTTAGGAAAAAGTTTGCTGTTCGTCATTTATGGATCGGCTAACAAGTAATCGGCGGTAATAAAATTTGTAAACTTCATTTTTTATTTTCACCGTTTATAAATAGTTGCTAAAAGAGTGGCAGATGTTTAAAGAGATATTAAATTAGATATTTAATTATTTTAAATGCCCATTATAGCGCAGGATATTATTTTTCGAAAAATAAAACATTTTATAAAAAAAATACAAATTCTTATATATTTTTTTAAATCAAAAAGTTAAAATATTTAAAAATATTATATTTATTTAAATTGATACGCTTACATTTTTTTTTAAAAAAACATCCAAACATTTATTAATTTTAAAACATTTTAGAGTTAATCATTCTAATTTTTTAATCAAAATTTAACTATTTTTTAATAAAATAATATTATTCTAAATATTGTAAACTTGGAGTGTTATGAGTTCAAATTTGTGAGATATGATTTTCAGTGCCCTCTCTATCCCAGGGGCCTAACTAGAATTTTTAATTTGCCAGAGGCCAATAGGTGCTCAAAGTCAAAAATTCTTAATATATATTTATTGGTTCAAGATTTGGATGTGCCTCGAGTCTCCAAGAGCACCCCCAAATGATTATACTGCTCTAGCCTCTAAGAATTTAGGCAAGATATTATTTGTCGCACCTTACAAACTCTAAAAATAAAATAATTTATAGAGGCTAGGGAAGGTAATAAATATGTTTCAATCCAATTTTTTTAAAAAACAATTTCTAAACATGGGGATATCTTAGACATTCTTAATCGATATTCTCAATTATCATATTTAACAAATTGAGAATATTTAAATATCCCCCCTTTTTAGGAATATCTTTAAAAACTCATTTAAATATTTGATTCTCTAACATCTAATTATATCATAAACAATATAATCTTTTTCAAGAATGTACAATAAATATTCCCATTTTTTCGCTTTTTTTGAATTTGCGTTCACCCTCTCATGGTGCACCTAAGTTTTCATTTTTTTTTCCAAATTGACATTTTGGCTATCTCTATCTTTTAGCCTTAAACTCCTTCCCATACCCTTTATAATTAAGAGATAAGAAGACGAAGCTGAATCGATGTTCTAGTTTCATGTTCAATTTCCAGTTCTAAACTCTATTAAAGTGCCTAAAAAAATTTTTTTCTTAAAATTTAAATATCTTATAAACCCTCTAAACTAAATCACACAAAAAATTTTTAAAAAATAAATTATTCTCGCAACCGGTTTCTGGAAATTAAATCGGTTCTTGATCCCATAAATTTTGGGTTTCAGGTTCCATTTTCGATTTCTTGATTTATCCTGAACTATGGTTCCTATATCAATATTATTATTTATAATTTTGTAATTTTTGTCCTAAAAATACAAATAAATAAACGGTATCCCGTCTTTACAGAGAATCTTTTATAGAGAATGCAAATATGAGAAACTTTTATAGAGAAAACAATTGTAGAGAATGTCGTTTATAAAGAATATCGTTTATAGAGAATGATTTTATAGAGAATATATTTTATAGAGAAACTTTTAAAGAGAAAACAATTATAGAGAATGTCGTTTATAGAGAATCTCATTTATAGAGAATGATTTTGTAGAGAATCTCGTTTATAGAGAATGATTTTATAGAAAATTTATTTTATAGATAAACTTTTAAAGAGAAAACAATTATAGAGAATGTCGTTTATAGAGAATCTCATTTATAGAGAATGATTTTGTAGAGAATCTCGTTTATAGAGAATTATTTTATAGATAAACTTTTAAAGAGAAAACAATTATAGAGAATGTTGTTTATAGAGAATCTCATTTATAGAGAATGATTTTGTAGAGAATCTCGTTTATAGAGAATGATTTTATAGAGAATTTATTTTATAGAGAAACTTTTAAAGAGAAAACAATTATAGAGAATGTCGTTTATAGAGAATCTCATTTATAGAGAATGATTTTATATATATAGAATGTCGTTTATAGAGAATGATTTTATAGAGAATATTTTACAGAGAATTGTTTTACAGAGAATTATTTTATAGAGAATATTTTACAGAGAATTGTTTTAGAGAGAATTATTTTATAGAGAAGGATTTTATAGAGAATAAATTGAAGAATTTTATAGAGAATAATTTTATAGAAAATGAATTAAGTATTATTTTAGAAATAAATTTTCTCAAAAAAACAAGCCAGATGCCGTCATATAAATTCCCGGAACCCTTGAATAAAAAAAGGGAAAAAATTATCTTAAAAAAAATTATTCACGTTCCTGATTTGTATTGCTTATGAATAATTATGATAATATTTTTGAGTTTTCTGTTGTTATCAGTTTCTATTAGTGCTTTGCTTTAACTAGTAGAGTAGCCATTTAAAAAAACACTATTAGCAACAAAGCCAGCCTTACGCCAATAGTTTTAGAAAATTTTGCCAATATTTATTGCTTTGTGCATTATTTTAATCTGCTTGGCCCGGCCCCAATTTTTTAAAAATATATTATATATTTTTAATTTGCCTAGATAATAATGGTGATAAAATATTTGGTTTTAAAATATATGGCCCGGCCCGAGTTTCTAAAAAAAGCTTTTTTTGACCCGGCCTGTGTATTTAAAAAAATAAAATTTTAGGCTCAGCCCGGGTATATTTAAAAAAATTAAAATACGGCCCTGGTTTAAGGTCGGGCCTGTAGGTCTCGGATTTATAGTGCGCTTTTATCTATCCTGTTTCATACGATTGCGCCAAAATTTTTGTATTTAATAATTTTATTTTGTTGTATTTTTTCATTTTAAATCATAAATTGAGCGCGTTTTATTAAATTTTAAATCTGATTTTGCCGAAAATGCATTATAATATGTGCAGAATACCCACCCTATAAATTTCAGAAGATCTTATATTAAATCTCTGAAGAAATTTTAATTTTAATCTGAAATTTATAAGTAGTGTTAGTAGCCTAAAAATCAGCTAAACATAATTTGGCTTAACCGAAAAATCGTCTAAAACTAATTAGACAAAATGGGAGCTAGGCTAATCGCCCGTCAGCGTTACGCAACAATAAGCCTAGCCTTTATTAAAATATTTTATATATTTATTATGTAACGATATATGACGGGTGATTAACCGAGCTCCTTAGCCGATGCCTAATTTTTGAATAATTAGATTTCGATGCTAAGCCTAATTATGCTTAGCCGATTTTTTAACCTAAAAACTTGGCTAACCGTTTTGGAATTGCTAATATTAACCGACTGCGCAACATTAAGGGTGTGTATTCTACACTTATTCTGGTGCATTTTTGGCAAAATCAGATTTTTAAATTTAATAAAACGCACTCAATTAATGATTTTAAATGCAAATAATAACAAAAAATAAAACAATACCCATCAAACTATCGCCTTACCAAAATTAAGTTTAGTTAAAAGATCACTAGAGTACTGTCTAATATTCACAGGGTAGGCAGGGAAGACCAGGGGGTGGTTGGATCAATTTCTGTCAAAATTGTCATAGGTCCGAAAATAATTGTATCTGAATTTACAAAATACAAAATGATAGTTCAAACCCTTACCTAAAATTCATCATTGACAAATTTAAAATAATACACTTTTTTCTCTAAATTGATTTTAGTAAAATGAAAATTTCTTATTACAAGCCTAAACTCCTTAGCAATGTAAAGAAAGATGAATCAAAAAGTTTAAAATGTATAGGTTTTTTGCACTTGTTAAACATTCCGAAGATCAGACTTTTAATATGTATAAAAAAATTTTTATTCATATATAAGGATTATATTTATTGATACCAATTTGTTTAAATATGGTTGGTTCACAGACAAACTTGTATTATCATATGATTATATGAAGCATTGTATCATTGATATACACTGATTTCCATCGCATTGTAATGTCTTTCTTTAGAAAATATCGAAGCTTGATATTTGCAGCAGATTGCACAATATTTTACTAACTCTTTTACACTTAGAAGATATTTTAAATACCTAATTATCAAAAGATTTTGCATCATATATTATAATACTATCCCCTTCTTCCCCCACTCTCCTCATTTTTTATACTACATCAAAATTAGAACAATGGAATTCCAAATACAAACTACCCATTTTAATTTCAATGCCAATCTTGAGTTATAACCCCTTCCCATGTAATAAAAGGTCCTGTTTAACATTGTTTGAATGGTTAAGCGTCTTTTTATTATTGGTAGTCGGTCTATAGATCTGGTTATAAGTAAGTATAATTATCATTAATATTTAAATTTCTTCGTATCATGGGGCTAATTATTTATTAAACTTTTCTGTTGGGAGGGGGGGGGGTGTTTCTTAGTAAAAAAATTTTCATGATAGCAATATTTTTATTTTCCAGGATATAAGGATTTTCATTATCTACGCTTCCTGCGACAGATATCTTACTTTTCTTATATATTTTTTATAGGGCCTTGCTTTATACTGTAAAAAGTGCAATCATGAATAATAAGTTCGCTTCAGCTTGTTTAATTAGTTTTAATATCCGTCAATGCTTGCCTTTAAACCTTTATTTTAAATCTTTCTAAACCTCTTTTAGTCTTGAAGAATACACATTTAAAAAAATATGAAGGCATAGAAAATGTAAAAAGAGATATTTTCCACCTTTCGATTTTTTAGGGTTGTATCTACTCCTTGAAGTAAAACTCACAAAGTAAATATTTTATTCCATTAAATTTTCTCATCTTCAGCGATGACAGTAACGTCCAATCACTATTATCGCCACTCTAATAAAATTTATGACATTCATAAGATTTAATAATATATAGCAACTGAACTGAAATGGAATTATACTATAATTTGTGTTAAAAATAGCTAAGTTATTTTTAATAATATATGAGGCATGTTTATTTCCTTCAATTTCAGCTCTACTTATATTAATTATATTTCTATATCCATTTTTATACAAATTTGTATTTGATCACATAATTAGAAAAAAGACTCGTCAGGAAGCAAGAACTTAGCAAGAATCAATTAATGAAATCAATAATCTATTTTTTTTCCCAATTCCTGAGTCACAATTGTTGCAATTTCATCATCAGAGATTACACGAATTAAGTACTGAGATGGATAGAAATTCAATTCGACAATCTACCTATGATGTTGAATATTGTTTCATGTCTTGTTGTGATAAGCTTTGACCTTGTCTTTTTTATTAAACAATAAGAGAACTTTATACAAATTTATTATCAAAATGCTAATCAAGTCCATACTAAATCCCTCACTAATTAAGCATGCTTTGTCAAAGATTAATATAAATCCGAAGTCTAATTATCTGTTTGGCTCAATGTTTTAAATAAAACTTTTTTTCTTAGTGCCTTGCAAATTTTATTTATTTCGGCCAAAGCTCCATCCAAAATCTTTATTTTTAGGAGCCTAGCCATAATTTTAAATTTTAGGCCTGAGCCTGTTCTGTTCCAAATTTTGAAAAATAAAACTAAACGCATATTTAAACAATCAATTAATATAAAAATTTAATTCCTTTACCCTAATCTTTAGAGAAATCTTTTTATTGCTTAGAATCTTTTATATATTTTTTGAGTCAAAAAATCAAAAGCCTGTCCGACTTTATCTTAATTTCCAGGTTCAACTAATTCTGTCTAAAGGCTGATAAATATAAAATTGCAGTTTTCAACAAACTCCATTCCCGATATCGCAACTGATATAATTCATTTAAGATAATGCATTTGTGACAATGAATTCGCGATAATACATTTGCGATAATGCATTCGCGCTAATACATTTGCGATAATGCATTCGCGCTAATACATTTGCGATAATGCATTCGCGCTAATACATTCGCGATAATGCATTCGCGCTAATACATTCGCGATAATGCATTCGCTATAATTTTTTCGCTGTATTATACTCGCTATAATGCATTCGCGGTAATGCGTTCGCTATAATACATTCGCGATAATGCATTCGCTAAAATATCTTATATAGAAACCTTCAGTTGACGGTTTTGGTTTTTTAGGTAGGACAAAATTATGGTTCTTCTATTAAATCAAAAATATTGGTTGTGGAACCCCAGATAGAGATCGGCACTTTTCGACACTCAATATATTAAAGCCATCGGATACATCTAAATGTGTATTAATAGTGAATTCTTAGTTATCAATATTAAAAAGATTTATGAATAAAATTTGTATAATAAAATAAAAAGAAAATTATATTTAGAAACGTGTTCTTAAAACGCAGAACGAACGGGAATGTTACATATTTTTTACCCAAACAACTGGTTAAAACCTTTTCTTAATTAAAATTAGAATCAAGATTCTCGTCCGTCATATTATATCCATAAGGGTAAAGTTAAGAACCCTTCTATATGCTAATCTAGGTAGCTGACATATAAATGCAATATATAAAAATTTTAAAAATGGTTGGTTCAGTTTAGATTCTCTTTAATAACGGTTAATACATATTTAAAAAATCTTTTCAAGTTTGGTTTAGCTGAGTTAATAATCAAGCTAAACCTTGATATAAACTAAAAGGATTTTACAAAAAAACCATTGTTGAGACAAATAAAGTCATCGAAAAAATACAACAAACTGAATTGTATTATTAAAATGTTAATTTTGATATATTTTTCAAATCCCGCATAAATTTAGAACTCTATAATTGTCCAATATATAATATTTCTCTATAAAATCAAGATCTAGAATATAATTTTCTACAATGTAATTCTCTACAAAATAATTCTCTACAATGTAATTCTTTACAAAATAATTCTCTATAAAAGTAATTCTCTTTAAAATCATTCTCTATAAACAACATTCTCTATAAAATTATTCTCTTTGAAGTCATTCTCTATTAAGGACCTTCTCTTTAAAATAATTCTCTTTAAAATCATTTTCTATAATCGACATTCTCTATAAAACCATTCTCTACAAAACCATTCTCTATAAACGGCATTCTCTATAAAACAATTCTCTATAAATTAATTACCTATAAAAATTATTCTCTATATAAAACATTCTCTATAAAACATTCACTATAAACTACATTCTCTATAAAACAATTCTCTATAAATGCATTCTCTATAATTGTTTTCTCATGTTTCTCTAAAATACATTCTCTATAATGGTTTTTCTATAAAGACGTGGAACCTAAATAAACAATAATAATTTTAAACTAGTATAATATAGCCTCCATCCACTTCCCCTGTTTAAGTCAGGCAGTCAATATATTTGAATTTAAAAATTTATTAAAATATTCATCCCCGAAAATTTTGTTTTAATGATGACGATCCATAAATAATTATATTGTATAATATAATATGAGCGCGAGTAGGGTCGTGTGGGCATACAGAGTCAAGCCCTTTAAAAATTTTGGAGACCCCCCCCCCCCATCCCCACTAAAATTTTTGGTAAAATAGAAGCTCACATAAATTTTAAAAAGTTAGTGGCGCGATTGTTGAGCACTATTTGAGAATATATTTCTTAAGCCTATGTTGGGTTTATTTCTTTTACGAAATATTTAATCCAGTGATACTTGTTGACTTTTGATATTATTATATTTAAAGCTATTCTTAATACAAAATTAATTAATCGCTCCCAAAATATTAGCCGAGCCAAAAAGAAATAAACCAGACCTAGTTTCTGTTAAGGCCTGTATAAATTTTTTTTTTATTCTATATATATATGTTTTTAAAAACAATTTCTGAACTTATTAATATAAATCCACGGATAAACGATTTTAAATCTATATTAAATATATAATTTTTGATACATTGCATAATATCAATCACAAGAAAGAACAGACATATGAATTATAGTTCCTTTAAATTTATAATGGACTCATAGTTTCTTCCCCATATGACAACGGATCGTTCTCCTTTTCTTCGGAAGGAACCACTACGAATAACATTTGAATCCATTTTGTAAATTTATCTTTTTTTTTATTTAAAAAAAACAAATAAATTAATTAATTAATTAACAAGGTAAATAAAAATATACATTCTTATAAACTAGAACTTTAAATTAGATGATTTGACGAGAAAAAATTCTAATAATTATAGAAACGTGGCTACCCTTTCCGAGGGACCAGCTAAATTTACAAAAAATTAGAATGGAATTAAAGAGCAGGATTAACATACAGACTCAGTATCATTCTGGTATTACTTACTCCTAAATTTTAAATGGTTAAACAAACTTCTAAAAAGAGGAGTCAATCTGGTGTCCCCTACAATTCTTATAAATATAGCTCAACTTTGAAGAAAAATTTAAAAAAATTTTTTAATTAGCAACTCAATGCATAGCCGCTTTCCTTCGTCACACGCTCCAAAAAGCAATTTTTTAGCCATCACCCAACTATACCTACTTATTCGCTACCACTCTTATTAAATAATTTTAAAGAATATTTATATATTTTAATATCAATTTTTACCGAAAGTTTTAAAAAATGATCTAGGTATCAGATATTTCTTGACAAATAGGTAGTAAACCGGTATACCTTGTTGAATTTAAAAAAATGTATACAAAAAAATGATAATAATTTTTAGATAGGTGTGGTTAAAAGACCTAACTTTGGGCAAACTACAAAATAGATTAGCCTAATCTTTAAGTTGAAGCCTCAATTTATAGATTTAAGTCAAAGGCTAAAAGATTTGCTAAGCCGTTTTGAAGTTGGCCGGAGTTATCAAATTTACTAAATGTAATTCTAGGTTATAATATTGGTAACATCAAAGTATGGTTTTTTTTTACATTGGGAATGTTTTGTTTATGTCCAAATATATTCTTTTAAAGATAATAATTTGATTTAAAGAGCGATATTTTTATATTAATAAATAAATATTGAATAAAAACATATAAGGTTCCTGAGAGACGTTTTTCCGAATTTTTATTTTTCTAGAAAATTCTTGCTACAAAAAAATGCAACTAAAAATTAAAATAATAATTAAAGATGCCAATTTAAACGTTAAAGATATTTGTATTTGAACGTCTATTTCCGATAATGCTGTACTTATTTATTTTTTCAATTTATATTTGAGATTGCCAAAATATTGTAAACATACCAAATATAGATTATTTAGCGTTTTAATTTAAAATTAGAATCATTAAAATAAAACTTTAGATAAATATTTTTAAATATAAAGATATATGTAAATATACCAAGTAACAACATTAAAAGTCCCTTGGAGATATCTTTGTAATCGGATATAAGAGAAGTAATTAGGATAAAAGCGGAGGATAACAAGAATGCCAAGTGAATCAACACGTTCAGCTGTTTTTTTTTAAAAATTGATATAAATTATATATTATAATATAAAATTATATTTTTCTATTTTCCTTCATTCTCTATTTTTTCTTCCTCCTCTCCTTTTTTCTATCCTAAAAAAATAACAAACCTTTATCGGTCTAGGTATATCCGGCTTCTTCCATCTTAGATACAGCAATCCCACCACGCACATGGCTGTGAAAAAGTAGAAGATGAAGCTCATAAAGTTTATCAGGGATATTATGTCTTTCCCGGTCATATAAAATAGCGATATCAAAGTCTTAAAATTTTTTTTGTATAATAATAACTAAATTTTAGAAATGAAATATCATAGTATATTATATTTTTCAAATTTATTATCAAAAGTATTAACAGGATAAGAGAAAAAGGAAGGAAAAAGAGAAGGTTTTTTTATAAAAAAGTGTTTGAAAAGAGTTCAAAAAAAATAAATTTATATTATTACTAGTGCTATAATAGAGGGCATTGGAGTAAGCCATTTTATATTAATCATGGAGAGAATCTGAGGAAGATGACCATTCTGGGCCCCGATGTAATAAATTCTTGTGCGATTGATTAAAATATAAATATTAAAATTTCTATTTGAGGGATTTCTATCTTCTTAATTAACTACTCATTATTTTTATCTAAATCATTTCAACGTCACGCGAATCTTAGGATAATTTTTTTTTTAAATCTTAACTATCCTATTATGTTAAGCGTACATTAATTTTAAAGCAAATTTGATTTGATAATTTAATAACTCGGTCACATAAAATTATGTTCCAAGAATAATATTAGCTACCTTCCGCTAGTGAATAACACAGCGTTGGCGGTGCCGTAAGCGGAAAGTCCGGCGAAAATAGGCATGAACCACGCTAAGTAATAGTTTATCTTTGAAGCAAAGTCCTTTTTTTAAAAAAAAAACTAAAAAATGAAGACAAACAACTTCTAAATAACTTTACTAGAAATGGTAGTACAAGAAAATGCTTATACTCCCATTAATAATAAAGAATATTAAAAATATAATTTAAAAATTTAATCACTCGATGTCATCCACGAACAAAATTTACTATGACAAAAAAGAATATTCTGGACAAAAAATATTACATTAGATAGTTAGGGTGAGCAAGTAGCTAGCGTTTTTAAAATTAAGGGCTATCTTAAAAATAAGTAAAAAATAAACAAACTAATCTGCAACAAAAATTTTAGAGGGACTTTCCAAAGTTCAAAGTGCTTGGGCCATGATGCCACTAGTTTATATCGTTAAGATTAAGGAGAGTATGTAATAATCGGAGATGTAACAATTACAACATACGGACCCAGATCTTTCTTCTTTAGATCCAGCCGATTTATTAAAATGCCTATTGTTAACCGGTTCTTATATATATATTATTTAAAGTATTTATTTAAATTTAAACTAAGTTCAAAAATATTTTTTTTTATATTCTTTTGTTTGAAAGATGTAAAATGAATAAATAAATTATAACACAAAAATAATAATGATCTCTACTAGATGTATATAATTGAATATTGTCGATTAATTAAAAAATTTATTAAATGAATTAAATTTACATTCTCAGTATAAGAGAGTTAAATAACGACTTTTTTTTTTATAAAGTCCGGTTATCCGCCCTGGGATAAATAAAAGTATATGATCCGGCATCAATACCGGCACTGGATAAAAAATTAAGCTCTATCTAGTAACTTAAATTTATAATTTTGTTCATGAAATATTATTTTTTACAAAGGCGACGGCTTTGGAAAGTTTCATATCTTCGACGCTCAACACGGACAGGTAAGCTATGTTAGTTAGAACGTATACAGCGGTCACGATGGGCATACCGATCAATATAGAGAGGGGAAGATCTCTCGATTCGTATTATACAAAAAAAATACAGTTTTTTAAAAGAAGATAATGGATAATAAATATTAGGACTCTCCGATATGACTGATCTGAATAGGATCTACCAGTTATCATTTGAGAAAGAAAGAAAGACTGAAATGAATTCTAAAAAAAATTATTTACACTCTTCTAACATAATATAAACCTTTACCTACTATAATTTAGGTAGAGAATATTATTTGAACTGACAGATAAAAGTGTATGGATAACTTATTTTATAAGAAAAGATAATAGAGGACTATTATAAATTCTGATTGCATTAATAAAATAAGCTTAAAATTAAAATAATAACATTAATAAGCAAATTTTTAATTAATAAATTAGATAGGATCGTATAAAATATCTTTAATTCTAAGTATAAACTAATAAAAATTCTGCCTTTGCATATTCAAAATATAATTTAATTTTATAATAAATATTTTTGATAAATAAGCTTACCTTGTAGGATTTTTCATTTCTCCCGTCACTAAGTTTAGAAAATTCCTGTAATTTTTCAAGAAATTATATAGATATTGTTCTAAGCAGACTGCCCTAGTTAGTCTTTTTTCTATTTAAAAATAATATTAACAGCTGAAGAATGATTTCAAAAGTGCATTTAAAGCATATTTTAAAAATGTGATTTCTTATGCCAAAATCCATTTGCAATAAAACCAAAAAAAGACGTCGAAACTGCTTTCCTAATCAAAATTCATAATTAAGACAAAAATCAAAATGAATTAGGACGCAGCATGCTAGATTTATAATAATAATAAAAAATAATATATTTTTTAAAAAAAGTATAATTACCAGCCCCCAAAAGAAAAGAGTCCTGAGTAAAAAGCCAATGAAATCTTTTGGATCCCATTCGTGTTTTGGAAGGGGTTTTTAAAATTCTCTGTATGACCTAAAATATATGTAAATATATTTACAAGCTTTAGAAAAGAAAGGAGAATATAAAAATGGAGGAAACAAACTTTTAGTCATTACTTAGCGCAATGGTGTAGATAGTGTTGTAAACGGTTTGATATGAGCCGATTTTTAAAAACAGCTAATTCAATATTTTAGCTAGAAAAATATTACCTAAGCCATGAGATTTTGCTAATAGATGTTCAAACCTTTGTGCCAACTAAGAGCTAAATCAGGCTTGCATTTTTCTGGATATACTATTGAGTTAGCCGTTTTTACAACTCGGCTCAAATCAAGCCGTTTATCAACACTATGCGTAGAAACAGTAAGCAAATTTCCCCACGAAACTATAGTAAAAATAAAACTTTTTCAGCCCCTATCATTATCTTCTGAGTTATCTAAAGTTTTTAGGTATAGCCCGTTCCCCTTTTTGCAGCGTTCTACTGTTTCACTTAAGCCACTGACTAAAAGTTATAGTAAAAAAAGTAACATTCAGATGTATATGTTAGCGTCAAAGTGCTTTGTCCGGCAATGTGTTATTTTTTAAACTTTAAATCAATATTTGAGCGCTTTTTTATATTATTAAAAAATTTAATTTTACTGTAAAATGTATTTTATCAAATTTTTAATACCTACCTTATAAATTTCAGATTATTTCGCCATTGAACTTTGGAACTTAATATATAATTTATACTATTTTTTCCATAAATTTTTTATATAAATTATAAATGACTCAAAAGTTAACTGCAGAATTGTCTATAATTCAAAAAGATAGGTATACTAAACATGCTTGAACATATTTCCGGTAGTATTAGATTTTTAAATTTAAAAAACGAACTCAAAAAATGATTCAAAGTTGAAAAAATAACAAAATGTCGGAAAAAAACACATTGCCGCTAACATATATAATAAATAAGACAAATAGTTTCCAATTTACAACATAAATTTACTAAACAATTTAAATATTTTCAAAGATTTTCCACGGTTTTAATAGTAATGTGAAAATAATCCAATTTAAACTTTTCATTGCCAATGTATAATTAAGTGGGGAAAAAAATTGTTTTATTATTATTTTACAAATTATTACCTTGACCAAGTCGAACAAAGCCTATGGTTATAATGACACCGAGGGCTACTAATTTAGCTATAGTCAAAACATCTTGGAGTTTAGTGGCTAATTTAACGCTATAACAGTTGATCATCATTAATAAGACTATAATAAATTTTTTTTAAAAAGAGACAAATACAATTGTAGAGTTTGGGAACCGCCGGAATAAAATTTTAAATCCTCAAACAGGATGATGGAACCTTAGAACAGGAAACTGAATCTATTTTAAAATTTTTAGGAACAGGTTCATAAAAGTGCAAAAAAATGTCTTGTGATTAATTTTAGAGGGCTTCGGGCCCCAAAACCTACTTTTTAAAGAATTAGAACCTTTTTCCTACATAATTTTATTGTAATGAGGTATTAAATATATAAAAATTTTTAGATAAAAAAAGCGTGCTTATTTAAATTTAAATACTAGTTTGATAAATTTTTTAAAGTCTAGGTAATCATGGTTTTAGGAGAAAATTGGTATTCAAATTCTTACTGAGTAGGAAAAAATACCATTTTAGACAGAAATAACTGGCTCTCCTATAAAAAATTTTATACAATTACGAATTACGTTTAAAAAATCAAATAAAAATAAAACTAACATAATCCAAAGGCTGCCGTGAACCTAGCTATTTGGTCCCTCCTCTCACTGTCGCATTCTCCGATGCTCCCAATAAAAGGTCCAATCACGTATTCGCCAAAACTGACCGTAACTATGGCTACAATCACTGGTCTTACCACTAATACATTCACCCAAATGAATAGGAAAGTCGGCATTGAGCCGAAAGCCGTTTTTATGTAGGCAGCTTCTCCTCCGCTACTTGTTATAGTAGTGCCAAGCTCTGCGAAGGATAGAGCACCAAGCATCGCTAAGCACCCAGACGCAAACCATATCAAAATAGCGGCTCCGGGACTCCCAGCGTATTTTAGGCATGAGGTCGGTGTTATAAAGATGCCCGAGCCTATCATGCTGCCTATTATGTATACACATTTAGTTTGTAAAGTGAAATATCTTTCTAATACATTTTTTTGGGATCACATCAAGGTGTAGAGCCTAGAAAGTCAGCCCGGGGCCTGGACTCAAAAATGTGAACAGATTAAGACCGGTTTGGGACCTAAAAAGATCTGACAGACTGGGAATTCTTTTTTTTTATAATGAATAATGGGAATGGAGTGTAATTTTTTTTTAGGTAAGTTGAACGTAATAAATTGAAATAATTTCAAATATTTTATATTTTAGAAATTAAAATCGAATTAAAGAAGTTTTTTATTTTTTGAAATCTGAATCAGCCACCGGAATTAGGACAAACCCTTTTAAGTGTGTTATTTTATATATATTCTTTTTTAAATAATTAATAAATTTCGGAAAGGGATTGGGTTGAAGAATAAAATCTCTACATTTAAATCGAGTAGGCCTATTCAAAATTGAACACTAATAATGTATTTCTATTAAATTCCTTAAACGAATAGAATTAACTTAATTATTTGCGTGAATACGAATAGTATATTATTTGATTTTGTTTAAAAGAGTCGAGTTCAAATAATTCATTTATTCATTTGTGAATAGGCCTTACATCAAAAGGTTAGGTTGATTATTTTTTTTTGTTTAAAAAAAAATTTTTTAAGATAAAGTGAATAATTATAAAAATAGGTTTTTTTTGGAGTATTTTTTTCTCTAATTTACCCCTCATTCATAGTTCAAAATTCGCTGCGAATTATTAAAAAATAAATTAAATTTTAAATTTGAAATGAGACCAAAATAATTTTAAATTTTTTTTAACAAAGTGCGATATTGTCATAATCAAAACTTTTGCCCTTAATCTTATTAAGACTAAATTTAACCTCACCCTGCATTCTCAATATTTTTAAACTAAAAAAATATTGTAGTTACAATAAATTATAATTTTAAAAAATATATTATAATAACTATAAATTACCCACTAAAATAGCTACACCGTCCATCAAGGTCACATGTCTTAGCAGTTTTACTTCCGGCTTAGAATGTTGAGAAGAATCATCAGCTGCTTTTGATATCGCGGTTGAATTCATTTTTATTCTTGTTTATTTTCTTCAAAAATAAAGTCCGAATTTGTCTAATTATGGTAAATTATTTTTGCGTATTTTTATTCATGTGAAGGTCCAAATTTTTTGTTTAAATATTTCATCATTTTTTGAAAAAAAATAATTTTTGCCTGTATTTTATTTTATTGTTTTCATTTTTTTTTTTTTTAAAAAATCAATATTTGTAGCGTTCGCGACTATTTGTATTCAATTTATTTTTAAATAAAAATATATCTGGGAATATAAGCTATTAGGGATATAAAAAAATTGGGCTAATTAAATGACAGTGTCAAGAAAGACTCTTGCCTAAAATAAAGCAGATATACTCACGATTCTTGTTTTATAATAGCTGATAACTTTCTAGTAATTTAATTAATTAAATATAGCGAGGTATTACATTCTTTATAGGATATAAATATGTGATTTGATTTTACACCTAAAAAATTGAAGGTACAATAAATCAATGCACATCATCGATCAATAAAATTATCTTATATAATAAATCAATCAATATTGCATCATTGATTAAATAAAATTATCTTATAAAATAAAAAATTATAAAATTTTCTAATTTTAGTTAATTATACTTCTTTTTATTTAATAAGTAATAATTATTTTCGATAAATAAAATATTAAAGGTGCACAATAAAAAAATTACAAATATATAATAAATAAAAATAAATAAAGGTTATTCTGTTTGTTTGTTTTGGTATATAAAAAAAGATATTCTATAAGATAAAACTTGGAAAAATTATGGAGATTATGCCCTCCCCCTCCCCCTCCACCCCAGTCCCTTCAGGTCACCAAACTTATATTTAGATAACAAAAATATGCGTATTTTAAACAAAGAAGCATACCATATTTGATAATAAAATGAAATTTTAATTTTTCAAACATGAATATACTTAATTTTGTTATTCAATAATATAAAATAAACATTTATTCAGATTTTTCGAGTTATTTAATGGCTTAAGGGCTATTTTTTTACTATAAAATAATATGAATGAGTCGAATTTAAGGTTAAATATATTTTAAAAATTAAGCCTGAGAAGATTATATTACTTTGAAAATGAATACTTACAGCTGAACCGGGTCGATTTAAATCCGAAATCGACGGAACTCGGGTAGATTTTGGTTTTAAGATTTTATTTCAGACCGGTTTCGAATCAGATCCAAATTTTTAAGATTACTTCATTTTTCCCCTAATGTTTGTATCTATATTCTTTTCAAAATACCAATTTATTTTTTGTTTTTTACGATTATAATTTTGTCCTTATTTTTATTCAATATTTCAATAATGTTATCTTTGTTTTTCTTTTCTGGGGATCGAATCTTTGAAGAAGAAAATAAAAATTTAGATATTTAGAAGATAAAATAAATGGTTTATTTCCCGGAATATCTGCTATCAGGTGCGTAACCACTGGGGGGGGGGGGGGTAAAAAAATTTACCACTCACTCCAAGTCAAAATTTTCTAAATATTTAAATTAAAGACTTGCAATCGTGCTATTTACATAGCGCGGCACAGCTTGGATTTTTTAAAAAAAAAATTCGTCGCGTCCCGGCCCGGGTTTTATATTTTCAGGGTCTGGCCTAGATTTTTTAAAAATATAATATATTTATTTATAATTTTTATAGCTAATAATAGCGATTTAAAAGATTTGATTTTAAAATATACATCCTGGCCCGGGTATAAAAATTTTTATACTCGGTTCTGGTATTTTAAAATTTACCCGGTCTCACGGCCCGTCCTGTGTGTCATAGCCGGACTTAGGACGGGGCCTGCAGGTCACGTTTGAGGGTTCTATTTTCGATTCCAAATTCTGATGAGGTTACGTTCAAAACCTGCATCAAAACTTCCAAAAGGTGAATTAAAAGTTGAAAACTTTAAAAAAAACCTAATAATAAAGTTTTTATGATTTCACATATATTTGGCTTTATTTTTATTTTTCTATGTAAAGCCTTATATTGTAAAATATAATTTACTGATAATGGTATCGGATCTTTGATGGTTTTGCTTAATATGATTCGTTTTTTTAATTTCCATGGTTGTAACGCTTGCCCAAAATTTTGTTGATTGTAGTTTGCTGTAAATATATTGTGTAAATTGAAAGTATAAAATAGAATTTACTGATAATGGTATCAGATCTTTGATGGTTTTGCTCAATATGATTCGTTTTTTTAATTTCCATGGTTGTAGCGCTTGCCCAAAATTTCGTTGATTGTAGTTTGCTGTAAATATATTGTGTAAATTGAAAGTATAAAATAGGATTTACTGATAATGGTATCGGATCTTTGGTGGTTTTGCTTAATATGATTCGTTTTTTTAATTTCCATGGTTGTAACGCTTGCCCAAAATTTCGTTGATTGTAGTTTGCTGTAAATATATTGTGTAAATTGAAAGTATAAAATAGAATTTACTGATAATGGTATCAGATCTTTGATGGTTTTGCTCAATATGATTCGTTTTTTTAATTTCCATGGTAACGCTTGCCCAAAATTTCGTTGATTGTAGTTTGCTGTAAATATATTGTGTAAATTGAAAGTATAAAATAGAATTTACTGATAATGGTATCGGATCTTTGATGGTTTTGCTCATTATGATTCCTTTTTTTAATTTCCATGGTTGTAGCGCTTGCCTTATTCGTTGATTGTAGTTTGCTGTAAATATATTGTGTAAATTGAAAGTATAAAATAGAATTTACTGATAATGGTATCAGATCTTTGATGGTTTTGCTCAATATGATTCGTTTTTTTAATTTCCATGGTAACGCTTGCCCAAAATTTTGTTGATTGTAGTTTGCTGTAAATATATTGTGTAAATTGAAAGTATAAAATAGAATTTACTGATTATGGTATCGGATCTTTGATGGTTTAGCTCAATGTGGTATCGTTATTAATTTGTAGGGACAGAATTAAATATGTCCTGATATACGACATTAAGAGTAAATACTCTATTATCATTCAAAAGTTTGCCCTGGTTTTTTGTAGGTAATATCTTAATTTTCATCTGCAACGTGTTAGAGCAACATAGAGCTGACCATGGGAAAACACAGGTTCAGGAAGAAAGAGGCCGACATTGTCAAATGTTTGACCTTGACTTTTGTTAATAGTCATAACAAAAGCAGGAATAATAGGAAATTGGCGTCTTTTTAATATGAAAGGTAACCGGGAATCGCTAGGGGATAGATCAATTCGAGGAATAAAAACGCGATGGCCATTATGCGTTCCTGATAATATTTCAGAATCTATAAAATTATCATGTAAATTTTTGATAAAAAGGCGTGTCCCATTGCATAAGCCTCTTCTGGGGTTCATGTTACGAAGAAGCATTATTATTGTCCCAACTTTAAGATTTAAAATATGAGGAGGCATTCCTGATGGGGTTTGAGAATGAAGAAATTCAATGGGGTAATTAAATAAATCCTCCGGATTATATGTTTGTATAGAATCAGCACTATAATATATCTTAGAATTTCCTGGTAGTTGTTGAATATTTTCGTTATTTAAATTTAGGGCTATGTTATTTTTAGTGGTTAATATAATTTTTTTTGAAAATAGGTTAATATCAGATATTTGTATGGAGTCTCCATATATTGATTTGATTAATGAATTTTCTAATAATGAATTTGGGATTTCAATCGAATCTGGAGGGAGTAAAGGATTGTAAACATTTGATAAAGACTCTCCAACATTCAAAAGCCAGGAATTATACTTAACATTTTCAGAAGATAACCGCATATTTTCATTCAGGTGGATAACTTTAAAATAAACCCATAAATCAGAAGACTTAAGACACGATTCAATAATATATGCTTTTGAACTGTTTGGAATGACAGGTAAAGTTTGCCTAAAATCGCCGCCCAATAATATAACTTTACCACCGAATGGGAAAACTGTTTGCATTATATCTTTAAGTAATCTATCGATACAGCGTAAAGCGTATTTAGTCATCATTGTGGCTTCGTCGATAATAATTAATTTGGTCCTTTTAATAACAGTAGCATCAGGGGAATGAAGACTCATGCGAGATACAGAGTTATCAACAATCGGAATAGGTAATTTAAATCCTCTATGTATTGTTCTACCCCCTTTTAAAAGAATAGCGGCAATGCCTGTTGTTGCAAACGGTAAAACTATTTGGTTGCGTCCTCTAATGTAGCACATTAGGGTATTATACAAAAAGGTTTTCCCGATCCACCTGGACCATCAATATAAAAACAACGCTGAGGAAAATCATTATTTTCGATAGATTGAACGATTAAATCAAAGGCTGATTTTTGTAAAAAATTTAATTTAGTAATTAGTTTCAATGCCTCAGCTGCCTCAAGATCATTATTATAAAAATCATCCTGAGCTATTAAAGTAGGAACAGGCAAATTGAAATTACTACAACGAAAACCATGGTCGTGCAATACTTTTTCTATATCTGATAAGGCCATATTAATTGCAATAGAATCTGTATGGGTATGTGCGAAATCTTCTATCATATATTTTTTAAATTTTTCCCAGAGGTTATTTGGATTTTCTGGCTGACAAAAAATACAAATAAAGGCAAAAGATTGACGCAACTGTATGGGCATTAAAAATGTTAACGCTTCTTCCATAAATGCTTCCCATTCCTTGTCATCAACCAATAAATTTCTTTTAAAAGCCGCCTCTTTAAAAGTATTATATAAAACTCCATTTACAGTTCTCAAATATTCAAAACTTGTGGCGCCAACAACATGAAGTAATAGTAAACGTAGGAAAAATCTCTCGCCGGATTTAGGATCAACAGTATACATCCTTGAAATTATATTGTTTTGTCTTTGTCTAAGTTTCCACTTATTAGCGCTGAAAGTATAATGATATGGTATAGTGACATATAAATATTGACGGGCATTAACATCATTTTTATTTAATTCAAACCAGGCAGTTAATGTAGTATTTCTGCTGGCAGATTTCTCTAATGCCTGACGTTCTTGTCCTTCTATAAAATATACCGGTTGATGAAATGGCAAGTGTATTGCTAATCGATTTATACCGTGAGATCGATCATGCATACGATTTTCTAATAATCTCCACATGGCTTCACATGCACTTACATATCGGTCATTTATATGCATTCTAATTTCATCATGAGATTGAAGCGAATTAGTTTTAAGATCTATATTAGCGCAGTCGTATCCTTTGTAAACGTACTTAAAAATATATTTGACGGATTTTATTGATGTACATATTTCAACATTTATGTGTGCATTAAATTTTAATAATAGATATTTGTTATAAGGGATTACGTATCGATTATCAACTGGCTTACCTCCGACATGAATAAAACCCTTATCTCTACGTTGATAAAATGGATATCCATTCGCATTGTGTTGAGATTCTTTTTGAAAATCTTTCGGAAATTTTTTTGTACACGAACCATTTTCCATGCATGGTGAGTGAGGATTCAAAATACCACATGGTCCATGTATCATAAAGCGAGTTTTATAATATCATATAATCGGGGTTCGATATTTTTATCTGGGATTTCAGCTCGAACAAAATTATCTATACACTCGGTTGTTTCAATTTTATTATTTTCGCTTAATATAATGAGCAGATGAGCATGAGGTAATCCTCTCTTTTGAAATTCTATGGTATAAACATACGCCGAACATTTGCCAAAGAAATCTTTTTTAATAATATCGTGTAATAATTCAGATAATTTTAAATGAAAAACTCTAGCTAATAAATCAGGTCTATCCGAAGGGTTCTGTCCTTTATAAAGATTTTCTTTAATTTCCCTCCAATTGGGATTGCATGTAAAAGTTATAAATAAATCAGGCTTACCAAACTTAGAAACGATAGCCATAGCATCATGATATCGTTCACGCATGTTTCTTTCGGACCCCTGAAAAGGAGGCAAAATAACGGCTCTTCCTAGAGGTAAATTAGTATTATCATTTGCTTTAGAAATATGATCCATAAACCCTGAATATTCCTCTACACGTAATTTTGATTGGTTTAATTTTATATAATTCAAATTATTAGCTTCGACTTGGAGCTAAGAATCAACAACATATTGATGAAATAATCGCCCAGCATAAAGAATAGGATTAAAAATGTTAGCACGAATAGCTAACCTTGATATTTTAAATTGTAACATAGTTATATTTGATCTTGTTCC